>NC_053395.1:132982757-133322757 GCF_905171765.1 Bufo bufo
TCCAATGAAATTATTCATTAGGAAGTACCGTCTAAATATCTAAGGACTCTTTAATGAATAATTACCAGTTTCCTAGTAAAACTTACTCCTCCTCCTCTTTGAAAGACAGATGTACATAAGAGCAGTTGTGTGATAGTTCTTAAACTCTTTTATGTTACCTTTTATGCATTTTGCCATATTAATTGTATTTTATCTTAGGGTATGATTCAGTGCTGCAAATTAAAGCGAGGACTGAATGTGAAAGGAAAAAGAGTTTCTAGTTTTGTTAAATGGAACACAGCGGATCCTACTTTAATGGCAGACTCTGTTAACAGGAAGCAGAAGGACTTCCAAAGCATACAGTCCACATTGCAGAGAGAAAACGACCATCTCAAGGCACAAAATAGAAGGACACTGACACATATGAGACGTTTATGTGAGTCTATTAAGACTGCTCCTAGTCACAAAGAAAGACGAAGAATGAAAAGTGACTATTATTCAGGACTTGAGAAAGTGACACCTGATAAATGTAATTGTGAAATGGAAGATATAACAGAAAATCGACCTGCATCTCATTCTCATGTTTTACCTGCAAGAAATGAAGAAGAAAAACTCCATGAGATGATCGAAAAATTGAAGGATGCTTTATCCCTCCAAATAAAACCAGGTATTATACCCCCCCTTGTGAGGTAGCATTCAATTTACTTTTACTGTATTCAAAAGCATAAAATCAAGATATATTTGTGATAAAAATTAATCCAAGTAGCTTTTTTTTTCATCAACTTCTTAACTTGGATAGAATAAAACATCTTATTATATATGTATATCCTACTTTTTTCCATTTCTTTGGCCTCATGCACACGACCGTTGTTTGGTCCGCATCCGAGTCACAGATTATGCAGCTTGGATGCGGATCCATTCACTTCAATAGGGCTGCAAAAGATGTGGACAGCACTCCGTGTGCTGTCCGCATCCGTTGCTCCGTTCCTAGGTCCGCAAAAAAAATATAACCTGTCCTATTCTTGTCCGTTTTGCAGACAAGAATAGGCAGTTATATCAATGGCTGTCTGTGCCGTTCCGCAAATTGCAGAATGCACACGGACGCCATCCGTGGTTTGCAGATCCGCGATTTGCGGACAGCAAAACACACAACGGTCGTGTGCATGAAGCCTTATACTGTACATGAAAAGGTACATGAATTCACACGAATGACCTCTGCTCTCCACGTAGATAGCATGTAATAAACGCAACAAGAACTTGTGTTCTAACGTTATCCCCATAGGATTCTAACGTTATCCCCATAGGATTGGGGATAACTATCTGATCAGAGTGGGTCTGACCTCTGGGACCCCCATATTCACAAGAACAGTAGTCCCATTTCTCTGAATGAAGGGAGCAGCTAGTTGAGCATGACTGCTGCCACTTCATTCACTCTCCCTGGGATTGCCAGAGACAGCCGAGTACAGCACTCGAATATCTCTGGCACACTCATACAGAGAGCACAAACTGCAGCTCTATTCATTTGGGGGAACATGACCCCTGTTCTCATGACTGCTGCGGGTACCACTGGTCAAACCAAAAGCAATCAGGTGATTAGTCTTTATCAATATAGCACTATTCTTTACAATCATTCATGATAAGGCAATGAAAGAAAGGTAAAGTCCACATTTGCAAATATTTTTTAAAACAACTTTGGAAAAAGATTTAATAAATGTATGTAATGCAGATTTATTATTTATCTTTTTGTCTACGGGTCCTGTGGTTACAGACTATAAATAAATTCTGCGTTGTCTCTGCACTTATATTTCCTTTATTTATTCCCTATTTCCTACTAACTTTGGTAGGTTAGCAGGCAGAAGGGAACAGATAGATGGCTCTATAACTGCAGGATTAGACTACACATAGCTTGTTGTCTGTTACCAAGGAAACATATAGGTTTGCATATGAACTGTAGGCACAAAATATTTCTATTAACACTACTCTCAAAGTTGTTTCATCCTTTATTTTAGATGCACTGAATCAACAAAAATGGTTGTGGTTATGGACCTTCCCTCTAAAGAGTTCCTTTTTATTGGCTGTGTGTTAGAATGAATCCTGTCATTTTTCAGTCTATTGGACTGGTCCACAGGAAGACAATGAAATCCGACATTTTGAATCACTCATCCAAAAGCACTTACATTAAAAAAAAAACATAAAAATTCAAATCATACCCCTTTCCCCCCCAAAAAATAAAAATGAAAATAAAATAACATCATGGGCATCACCGCATGTGAAAACACCAGTACTATTAAAATATAAAAACAAGTTAGCCGATATGGTGAATGGCGTAACAGAAAAAAAGTAGAAAAGGGTGATTCGCCATTTTTTTTATCACTTTATCTCCCAAGAAAATTGAATAAAAAGTGATCAAGTCATACACACCCCAAAATGGTATTGTCATGCAAAAAATGAGATTGTCCTGCAAAAAATGACCTCCACACATCTCCATAGACATAACTAGAAGAAAGTTATGGGGGTCAGAATATAGTGATAAAAAGAAAAAAAAAAATTATTTCCATAGTGAGTCCGGATGTTTGGTAGCACTGGCTGAGGCTGCGCTTGCTGCAGTGACCTATAGAGGTCCTGAGCTGGGGTTCTGTTAGGCCTCTTTCACACGGGCGTTGCGGGAAAATGTGCGGGTGCGTTACGGGAACATTGCAAAACATTGTAATGCGTTTTGCTCTCGCGTGAGAAACATCGCGCATGTTTGGTACCCAAACCCGAACTTCTTCACAGAAGTTCGGGCTTGGGATCGGTGTTTTGTAGATTGTATTATTTTCCCTTATAACATGGTTATAAGGGAAAATAATAGCATTCTGAATACAGAATGCATAGTAAAACAGCGCTTGAGGGGTTAAAAAAAAATAAAAAAAATTTAACTCACCTTAGTCCACTTGATCGCGATGCCGGCATCTCCTTCTGTCTCCTTTGCTGAACAGGACCTGTGGTGAGCGGCCATTACAGGTCAAGGACCTTTGATGACGTCACTCCGGTCATCACATGATCCATCACCATGGTAAAAGATCATGTGATGGATCATGTGATGACCGGAGTGACGTCATCAAAGGTCCTGTTCCTGTATTTAATGCTCACCACAGGTCCTATTCAACAAAGGAGACAGAAGGAGATGCCGGGCTACGCGATCAAGTGGACTAAGGTGAGTTCAATATTATTATTATTTTTAACCCCTCCAGCGCTGTTTTACTATGCATTCTGTATTCAGAATGCTATTATTTTCCCTTATAACCATGTTATAAGGGAAAATAATAATGATCGGGTCTCCATCCCGATCGTCTCCTAGCAACCGTGCGTGAAAATCGCACCGCATCCACACTTGCTTGCGGATGCTTGCGATTTTCACGCAACCCCATTCACTTCTATGGGGCCTGCGTTGCGTGAAAAACGCAGAATATAGAGCATGCTGCGATTTTCACGCAACGCATAAGTGATGCGTGAAAATCACCGCTCATGTGAACAGCCCCATAGAAATGAATGGGTCGGTATTCAGTGCGGGTGCAATGCGTTCACCTCACGCATCGCATCCGCGTGGAATACTCGCCCGTGTGAAAGGGGCCTTAGGGTTGCCACCTTTCCTAACAAAAATTACCGTCTAAGTTTACACAAGTTAAGGTTGGCATGGATTAACAAGGATGTTATTTGATCATATTCTTCCTGCCCCTGCTGAGAATTAGATATATCCCTGGATCAACATTGAACATTAATACAAGTAACCCTGCACATATGTAACAAGCTCCATCTGTAAGGATGGTGCACTACTTTATAGTATAGCAATCAACGACAATCGTGGCTTCTGTGAGGTAAGGCAGATGGATGTGGCTCCAATTTTACTGCGGGGGCTCCGATCGGTTACCATAGCAGCCTAGACGCTTCCAAAGCTTACCAGGCCTGCCATGGTAAGCTTCATGCTGCGCTGAACATGAGGCATAGCTCAGCAGGCAGCGTGCCATTCACCCTAATAGATCTCTACTAGGGTGAATGGGACAAGGTATCAAAACATCCATGGTTTTAGCCCCCTAAGGAGGCTAAAAGTTATTGTTAAAAAATAAAAAAAACACTAAAATAAAGTTTAAATCATTCCCTTTCCCAATTTTACATATAAAAATATATAAACAATAAAAAAAATAGCTGGACACACCATGGATTTAGTTATATTAGTAAAACTTGATTATATTTATTAATATTGTATATTAAAATATCTCCCCAAAAAACTTCATTAAAACATCCTAAAACCGCTGGGTTGCTGGTCAAGACACGACTGCTAGATGTCACTTGGAGCTCAGGCCTCTCGCTGCAACTCCTGCTGCCACGCCCTCTTACTCTGCTGCGACCTGTCCCTGCGCCAGAAACATTTAGGTCTCTGCCACTCCCCAGTGCAGGGCCTGGCACTTCTCTGTCTCACATGCTGTTAGATCAGATAAATAAATAGAAAGGAAATGAAAAAAAGTCAGTAATTTTCTCACTTCACCACACAACGGCTAATAAGCCCTTTTTATCCCCACTAATACACGTCAAAAAGGGCTGTAATTTTCTAATTTCACCACACAACGGCAAATACTTTTTTGTGCCACTAATACACGCAAAAAAGGGCTTTAGAACATATAACTGCACCACTGAACGGCAAATATATTTTTCTTTTGCCACTAATACACAACAAAAAGGGCTTTAGAAAATATAAATGCACCGCTGAACGGCAAATAGCCCCTTATTTTTTCCCACTTATACACTCCACAAAAGGCTTTAGAACATATAACTACACCGCTGAACGGCAAACAAATTTTTCTTTTGCCACTATTACACAAAAAAAAGGGCTTTAGAACATATAACTGCACTGCTGAACGGCAAATATATTTTTCTTTTGCCACTAATATATGACAAAAAGGGCTTTAGAACATATAACTGCACCGCTAATCAGCAAATATATTTTTCTTTTGCCACTAATACATGACCAAAAGGGCTTTAGAAAATATAACTGCACTGTTGAATGGCAAAAAAAAATATTTTGCCACTAATACGCTACAAAAAGGACTTTAGAACATATAACTACACCACTGAACAAAAAATAAAATAAAAATTTGTGCCACTAATACACGCCAAAAAGTTGCTGTAATTTTTGCACTTCACCACACAACGGCTAATAAGCCCTTTTTTCCCACTAATACAAGCCAAAAAATGCTTCAGAACATATAACTGCACCGCACAAGGGCAAATAAGACATATACATATTTCCTTGTAATGAACCCTGTTAATGGCTGTATCAAACAGCACTTGCACCCCAATAACAAGAACGGTTTGCTGGAATTACAGAGCTGTATAATGGCAATTTGGATCCCCAGTCAGTGCAGCAAGGTGTAATAGGATTACCCAGGCTGTAACCTCCACTTTTGAACCCTGTTCTACATAAATGCTGTGGAATGATTCCTCCCATCCTTTCCCTACACCTTGAATAATGTTTCCCTGAACTTGTAAATCTTTTTTTTAGCACAATGAAGTCTTTCCTAGCACTGTCCCTAGCGCCTGCTGATGTCTCTTCCTGCTCTAAGTACACTGGAAAATGGCAGAATCCAAGATGGCTGAGGCTGTTTATAGGGCTGTGACATCACAGGGCTGGCTGGCTGCTGATTGGCTGCATACATGGCATTATAGGTGATCCCAAGTTCCCAGAGTTCCTTGCTCCATGTCCACACATGCAGCAGCCATTTTAGGAAAAAATGTGATTCGTTACCACGAAGCGTGAGGAAATTCAGATTCGGTGCGAATCAAATTTTTCCTGAAATTTGGATCGAATTCCACTTTGTCAACTTCGATTCGCTCATCTCTAGCGGAGACCATGTAGGGTTTTGTAGGGCTGTTGTCACAGGGGATGACTACCTGCAGATTGGCTGGGCTTCTTTCTTTCATTTTGTAATGTGTAGCCGTCATTTTAGGAAAAACTGATTAGTTACCACAAAGCGCGAGGAAATTCAGATTCATTGCAAATCGAACTTTTCCTAAACTTTGGACTGAATTCCAGTTTGAATGCTTCGCTTTGCTCAACACTAATCATTATGTATCCAGCTAGTGTCCATAAGGAGGGCTTGGGTGGCCCCCTGGGCATTGGCCCTCCACAGAATTTCCCTGTAGGGTCTATGGCCAGTCCACCTGTGGCTCTAATGCACTTACATTTATGGTTGCTACAGCTGTATATTGTGTCTCCACGCTTTCAGCGATCATGAAATATTGTGAAATAATGTTTCATAAATGCCCGAATTGTATTAATCAAAAGTACATATCGCCATGCAAAAAATGAGCCCTCACACAGCTCTTTCAACATAAAAATAAAAGTTAAGGAAGGTCAAGTTAAGTATTAAAACACAAGAAAAGCTATACAAATGTGGCATCGCTGTAATCACCCAGAGAATGAAGGTGACAGGTCAGTTTTAATGCATAGGGGATGCTGTGAAACAAAACCAATAAAACTGTGACAGAAAAGTGTGTTGTTTTTTTTCACTTCCACCCCATATGGAATTTTTTTTAGCTTCCCACTATACTGTATACAATAATTCAAGAAAGAATGGTGCTATTAGAAAGTACAACTTTTCCCACAAAAAAAAGAGAATGGAGAAATAAAATAAAAAAGTTATTGCTTCTGAAAGGCAGAACGTAAATAACAAAAGTACTGAAGGTGTTAATCCATAGGCGGCAACTGAGCAGTCAAGTGCACTGGTAGCATGCCCAAGCCACTCTGTGCAACCCTGCTCCTCCTGCTTCCTCTTCCAGCTCCTCTCCTCTCTTTCTTCATTGACAGGTTCTTGGGTAACTTGCCTGGTTCTGTGAATTAAAAGGAACAGGGAGGGGCTGGTAATGAAGGTAGGAGGAGCAAGGGTGAACAGAGTGGCTCAGGCAGCCCTCGGTGCACTTAACTGCACATTTGCATATAGATTAAAATAACTTTTTCTCCAGAATGAAGTAATGGATGGCTAAGTAATAGATATCATTACATTCAGCTGAGCACAATGGCTAGTTTTATTATACAGCAATGTTACTTTATTTTATTGCATGACATTATTTTTGATACAATATGATACTGTTAATAGAGCATTTAAAGGTGTATAGTTACATTGTCACATGTAAAACACATTTTTTTGGGATATACTGCTCTAAAACATCTATAAAGGAAAGCAAATTGTTTTATGAATTTGTTTATGTAAATATGTTAAATTATAGCTTTATCAAGTATAATGTTTGTGATCAATTAGTCAATTAGTGTTTGACTAATTGTGCATAAAGAAAAACCTGTATATGTGCAATGAATAGTAATTAAATATTTTTTTTTATTCTTCTAGGACAAATGCCAGGTATCAAACAGGAACTGCTACATACTGCGGGTCAAGTTTCCAGATGCTACACCAATCTTATAAGCAAAATAATTGAGCCAACATTAAGATGACATTGTTATTCATGTTTATGTGCCAGGATTTGTAACTTTTGAAAGATTTGGCATTTCAGCAGGGTCCAGAAAAACAAGAATGTGTCCATAATATTTTTAAAAGCTGGGGTGGACTTCTGCAGATATCTGGTACTACAGTGGCATGCAAAAGTTTGGGCACCCCTGGTCAAAATTACCATTACTGTGAACTGTTATTCTAGTTAAAGATGAAATGATCTCCAAAAGGCATAAAGTTAGCGATGAAATACACTTTTCAATATTTTAAGCAATATCAGTGTATTATTTTGGTTTTGTACAATTTTAGAGTGCAAAAAGGAAAGACGTACTATGTAAAAGTATGAGAACCCAAGAAGATTTAAGTGCTCAGATAACTTTGACCAAAATCTCAGAACTTAAATAGCCTGTTAGGGCTAAGGCTTGTTCACAGTCATCATTAGGTAAGGCCAGGTTATTCAAATTTCAAAGCTTTATAAATCCCCAGGCTCCTTCCAAAAACAGCAGCCATGGGTTCTTCTAAGCAGCTGCCTAACACTCTGAAAATGAAAATGAGGCCCACAAAGCAGGAGAAGGCTATAAGTAGATAGCAAAGGGTTTTTAGGTTGACATTTCCTAAGTTCGAAAAGTAATTAAAAATGGCAGTAATCAGGAACACTGGAGGTCAGAAGGTCATGAAGAGCAAGAAAAAGCAGACTCTGGAGTTGTGGTACATTGTTTTACTGTTCAGAGACACCTGCACAAATATGGCCTTCATGGAAGAGTCAGAAGAAAAAAATCTGAATAAAACCTCTCCTGTGTGCTCACCACAAAATTCAGCGTCAGAAGTTTACAAAAGAACACCTAAACAAGCCTGATGCATTTTGGAAACCAGCCCTGTACACTGGTGAAGTTAAAGTAGAACTCTTTGGCCACAATGAGCAAAGGTATGTTTGGAGAAAAAAGGGCACAAAATTTCATGAAAAGTACACCTCTCCAACCATTAAGCACGGGGCGGATCTATCATGCTTTGGGATTGTGTTACAGCCAATGGCATGGGGAACATTTCACGGGTAGAAGGAAGAATGGCTTAAATAAAATTCCAGGAAATTCTGGTGGTACAGCTGTAAAAAAAAATCTGAAGTTGAAAAGGGGATGGCTTCTAGAAATGGATAATGACCCTAAACACACCTCAAAATCGACAATAGATTACCTCATAAGGCACAAGCTGAAGGTTTCCTGATGGCCCTCACAGTCACCTGATCTA
Organism: Bufo bufo; assembly: GCF_905171765.1. NCBI lineage: Eukaryota > Metazoa > Chordata > Amphibia > Anura > Bufonidae > Bufo > Bufo bufo. Next base: position 132,991,463 of record NC_053395.1, read on the forward strand.
AACATCATTAAAAAGTTTAGAATAGACCTCAAAAGAGCAGTGTCCAGGCATCTCACAGAAATGGAAGACAAGGAACAATGGATGAAAATTAGTGATGATCGAGCACCAAAGTATTCGGGTGTTCGGCCCGAACACATTGCTATATTCGTGTGCTCGGCCGAGCACCCGAGTATAATGGAAGTTAATGGGAGACAACCAGGCACCCCCTGCTCTGAAGAGGGGAGGGTGCCTGGTCTATTGGAAAAGGTCAGAAAGTGACAGAAACACCACTGAAATGGATCGGGAACAGCATGGGGACGATGTCTGTATGCATCTTGGACTCCCAGGTCTCTGCTGGGAACCATGTTGTCCGAGTTATACGCCACTTTTACAGACTGACAAAATTAAGCACAAAACCCCCCAAAAATCAATTTTACAGGAAAAATTGTTAGGAAACATTCTTTCCAGTATATTCAATTGTATATAAGGTGCAAGTGCTGCAAAATATTACAAGCAAGAAGCACTCCGAAACAGCCTGTATATCACATAAAGGAGGGCCTCATTCACATTGTGGTACAATTGTTCAGGTAGTAGGATTCCTACACTCATAAAGCCTATGTATGCACTAAGTGAAAGGGTGTCATGCCCTGCTCAGGCTATGTGCGGAGGTCTGACAGGTTAGCAGCACGTGTGTAGCCTTTTGTTTTTGTTTTGGAGTTGAGCTATATCCGCCTCCCTTCAGGTGCACTGAGTGGGGTCGTTGGTTTGAGTTTAAATTATGCCCACTCCCAGTGTCCTGTGCGGGTTATAGCTTCTGTCTGGCTCATAGGAAGGAAGGAATGATTTGCTGTTCCTGCTCAGTAAAAGATAAGTTGGTTTTGTTTTCTTGTGGTTGTCTGTCTAGGCTGTTAGAGAGATGCCGGCCCCCTCCAGGTCCTGAGGGAGCAGGCTGCCTCTTTCCCCCTTTCAGCATCTTAGGGATTGTCAGGAGGTGACCTTTATCCCCAGCTTCTTGCCTAGACACTTGTTTGTTGATATTCTGTGTATCTTGTATCCTGTCCGCCGTGACAAAGGGCTGCCAAAAATTACAAGGAACTAGCACTCCAAAACACCCTTTGTTACACATGAAGGAGGGCATCATACACACCCTTGAAAAATTATTATTGATGGCCTGCTGATCTGACCATCTAAAACCTTAGGGGCGAGGGCCTGCTGCCGCATTGGTGGCTCTAGATAACCTCTGGGCGATTGCACGTGCCAGTGACGGTGACGATCCATTTGGATGTCTGCCCTATCAACTTTCGATGCTCTTTTCTGCACCTACAATGGTGATCACGGGTAACGGGGAATCAGGGTTCAATGCCAGAGAGGGAGCTTGAGAAAGGAATTCCACTTCCAAGGGAGGTCAATGGCTGAAATCTAATTGGCTGTTGTTGCCTTGCCCCTTTTTTTTCTTAATTGTGAACCACCCAGAGAGGGTGGGTCAAGTTAATAAAGCAGAAGCATACAAGGAAGGCAGCAGGCGCACAGCAATTACCCACTCCCAACTCGGGGAGGTAGTGACGATAAATAACAATACAGCACCTAAGCGGCCCTGTTATTGGAATGAGTATACTTTCCGTTAACAAGGATCTATTGCAGGGCAAGTCTGGTGCCAGCAGCCAACTTGCTCACGTCCTCCACAACATTCCCCCAGTGTGCCATGATGGTGAGGATTGTGTTGACCAGACACTTGGCTACTGAGACTGGACTTGTAGGTGAGGGCCTGCTGCCGCTTTGTTGACTCTAGATAACTTCTAGGCCATTGCACATCCCCATGACGGCGACGATCCATTTGGATGTCTGCCCTATCAACTTAGAGCAATTTTTCAACAAGGACCTTCTGGTATAGCACCGTTTTGCGTGTCCTCTCCAGAAGAGAAATGAGGGATGTGAAGTTCTCTTTGTAGCGGGGGTCGAAAAGGGTAAACAACCAGTAATCCATGTTGTCTAAAATGCGTATAACGCACGGGTCATGGGAAAGGCAGCCTAACATGAAGTCAGCCATGTGTGCCAGAGTACCAACAGACAAGACTTCACTGTCGTCATGAGAAGGTGAGCTAACCCTGTAAAAGATTGTAGTTGAGGGCCTGAAGGTGAACTGACCCCGTAAAACATTGTATGCGAGGGCCTGCAGTTGAGCTGACCCTGTAAAAGATTTTAGGTGAGAGCCTGCAGTTGAGCTGACCCTGTAAAACATTATATGCGAGGGCCTGCAGTTGAGCTGACCCTGTAAAACATTATATGCGAGGGCCTGCAGTTGAGCTGACCCTGTAAAACATTATATGCGAGGGCCTGCAGTTGAGCTGACCCTGTAAAACATTATATGCGAGGGCCTGCAGGTGAGTTGACCCCGTAAAACATTATATGCGAGTGACTGCTGCTGAGCTGACCCTCTAAAACATTAGGGGCGAGGGCCTGCTGGTGAGCTGACACTCTAAAACATTATATGCGAGTTAATACCTGCTGGTGAGCTGACACTGTAAAACATTATATGTGTCATGACCTGCGTGCTGATCACATACGTGACGCAAAGGGAGGGAAATGGGAAGGCCCTGTCCAAGGGAGAGGGAAAGGTGGTGACCCCTGACTCACCTTGAGGCTGGCACCTGACTGCCCTGACGTCCCTAGACGGGTTCCTCACCCGTACGCCGATCACGTGCCTAAACCCTGGCTTTCCCTAAGATGAGCCCTACGTAGTGAACAGGGCGGTGGGATCACTAGTCCGGACCACTGACACTAAAGGAAAACACCAAGGAGAGGACAGACAATACAGACAAAACATATAATCCCAGGTGGGTGACAACAGCAGACAACAAAAGCCCAACAGGGATCCGGAGGGTAACGCTCTGGAACAACAACCAGGGATCACAGCTACTCAGCTCCAGTGGGTCAGTATAGAAGTCCAGGCAGGAAGCTCTATATCTGGCAACCAGAGAAGTGGGAGAGGGGAATATAAGGAGGTTGGGAGTGCTGGACAAGAAACAGCTGAGGAGAAGAAGCTACGGATCCCTGAGTGAGCCAAAAAGGGTTGCAAGGCAAACCCAGAAAGCTACCATTAAGAAACAGCACTATCTTTATACATAGAGCGCGCAGCCACACGCTGCGACTTCCTGAGCCCGGGTATAACGGAGTCAGACGTGGCTCTTGACACCCTCGTGACAGTACCCCCCTTTCCACGAGGGGCCTCCGGACACTCAGGACTAGGTCTCTCAGGAAGAGAGGCATGAAAAGCCCGAACTAACCTGTCGGCGTTTACCTCAGACGCTGGAACCCACATTATTTCCTCGGGACCATAACCCCTCCAATGCACCAGATTGAAGAGAGCGGCGGACCCGACGAGAATCAACAATTTTGGATATTTGAAACTCTAGATTACCATCCACGATAACAGGAGGGGGTGGCAGCGGTGATGGTTCTAGAGGTGAAACATACTTTTTGAGTAACGACTTATGGAAGACGTTATTAATTTTAAAAGTCTGAGGTAGCTCCAGGCGAAAAGCCACGGGGTTAATGATGGCTACTATTTTGTAAGGACCAATGAACCTAGGACCCAGTTTCCAAGAGGGAACCTTTAATTTAATATTCCTAGTAGATAACCACACATAGTCATTCACACCTAGGTCCGGACCTAGCGACCGTTTCTTATCAGCCATGCATTTATATTTACCTCCCATATTTTTCAAATTAGCTTGCACTTTCTGCCATACAGATGAAAGAGATGACAAAAACCGTTCCTCTTCGGGAACCCCAGAAGACCCCCCAACCTCTTTGAAAGTACAGAATTTGGGATGAAAACCATATGCAGCAAGAAATGGTGACTTGCCAGTGGATTCCTGACGGCGATTATTTATGGCAAACTCGGCTAACGGTAAATATGATGACCACACCTCTTGGTTTTCAGACACAAAACACCTTAGATATGTCTCAAGGTTTTGGTTGGTACGCTCAGTCTGTCCATTCGACTGAGGATGGAAAGCTGAGGAAAAGGACAAGTGTACCCCCAAACGGGAACAAAAAGCTTTCCAAAACTTAGAAATAAACTGGGTTCCCCGATCCGAAACAACATCGGAAGGGACCACGTGAAGCTTCACGACTTCACTGATGAATACCTGAGCAAGAGTCTTAGCATTAGGTAGTGCGGGTAACACAATGAAGTGTACCATCTTGCTAAACCTGTCTACTACTACCAAGATAACTGTTTTACCCGCAGACAAAGGTAAATCAGTAATAAAATCCATTGACAGATGTGTCCATGGCCTATTGGGAATGACAAGAGGCAATAAAGACCCTGCAGGACGTGTATGAGAGACTTCTGCGCGCGCACAAGTAGAACAAGTAGATACAAAATCCATTACATCCTGACGCAACCTTGGCCACCAAAAACGACAAGACAATAGTTCCAAGGTTGCTTTACTACCCGGGTGCCCAGCAAGTGCCGAATTATGATGTTCCTTTAATAATTCGAGACGCAGGTTTAACGGTACAAACAATTTCTCTGAGGGGCAAGAGACCGGGGCGTCCCCCTGGGCCTCTAACACCTTCCCCTCCAGAACAGAGTGTACCGCAGAGACAACCACTCCTCTTTGTAGAATGGGTACCGGATCATTCACATTACCCCCTCCAGGGAAACAACGAGATAATGCATCTGCCTTGGTATTTTTTGCCCCAGGACGATAGGTAATAAAAAAGTTAAACCTGGTAAAAAATAGCGACCACCTAGCTTGTCTAGGGGTGAGACGCTTAGCTGATTCGAGGTACAGAAGGTTTTTGTGGTCTGTAATCACCGTGACGGGGTGGATTGCCCCCTCTAAAAAGTGACGCCATTCTTCAAACGCTAGTTTAATAGCTAATAGTTCCCTATTGCCAATATCATAGTTCTTCTCCGCTGCAGATAGTTTTTTAGAAAAGAACGCACAAGGACGCCATTTGCCAGGAGACGGACCCTGAGACAGTACAGCCCCCACTCCCACCTCTGACGCATCTACTTCAACAATAAAAGGCTGGGAGACATCAGGTTGGATTAGTACAGGTGCCGAGGTAAACCTCTCTTTTAGAGAGGAAAAAGCTATTTTAGCGGCGTCAGACCATTTAGAAAAATCAGTCCCCTTCCTAGTCATGTCAATAAGGGGTTTGACAATCACCGAATAATTTTTAATGAACTTTCTGTAGAAATTTGCGAAGCCCAAAAACCGTTGCAGTGCTTTGAGGTTCTCAGGAAGATCCCAATCTAAAATTGCCTGGACCTTCCTAGGATCCATACGGAAACCTGAAGCAGATAATAAATAACCTAGGAACTGTATTTCTTGAACGGCGAAGACACACTTTTCAATTTTCGCATATAATTTATTCGTCCGTAGGACCTGCAGTACCTGTCTGACATGTACCTCATGTGTTTTCAGATCATACGAATAAATTAAAATATCATCTAGGTATATCACCACAAACCTGCCGATAAGATGACTAAAAATGTAATTAACGAAATGTTGGAAGACAGCAGGAGCATTGGTCAGACCGAAAGGCATGACTAGATTTTCATAATGCCCCTCAGGGGTGTTAAAAGCTGTCTTCCACTCATCCCCTTCCTTGATACGAATCAGATTGTAGGCTCCCCTAAGATCAAGTTTGGAGAACCACCTAGCACCCGCAATCTGATTAAACAGGTCAGGAATGAGAGGAAGAGGGTAAGGGTCTCGGATGATTATCCGGTTTAGTTTGCGGAAATCTAGGCAAGGACGCAGGCCCCCATCTTTCTTTTTAACAAAGAAAAACCCTGGCCAAGCTCTCGGAGATATAATCTTTCATGGCTAGTCTCTCCGGACCCGAAATATTATATAACCTGGTCTTGGGTAATTTTGCACCGGGAATCAGATTAACCGGGCAATCATAAGGACGGTGAGGTGGTAACTTCTGGCAACCCTTTTCAGAAAAAACGTCCTCAAAGTCCGAAACAAATTTAGGTAGAGTAGCTATGGAGGCGACTAAGCAATTGCTATTTAAGCAATTTTCTCTGCAATGCTCACTCCACTCCAATATCTCCCTGGCCTGACAATCCACCACTGGATTGTGCGCTACCAACCAGGGAAGACCCAATACCCCAGGAGTGGGAAGCCCCTCCAGAACATAACATGAAAGACACTCGTTATGGTGGTCCCCTACCCGAAGGTGTAAGTTATGGACAATGTGAGTGAGGTTTCTCTGAGACAGAGGAGCAGAATCAATAGCGAATATGGGAATAGGTCTCTGTAGCGTACAGAGAGACAAACCCATAGTGTGGGCAAAATGGGCATCTATCAAATTTACTCCTGCTCCACTGTCTAGAAAGAAAGAAATAGTCTCCGTCTTAACACCAAAAACAACAACCGCTGTCAACACAAATTGAGATGTTCGTATGGAGGAAACGTATACCCCCCGGCTGACATCCTCCACACAGCTTGGGGTTAGTAGTTTTCCAATGGTCTCTTGTTTTTGAGAAAGGAAGGACAGACATTAATGAAATGACCCCTCCCCCCACAGAAAAAACAAACCCCACGCCTACGGCGAGCCTCAGGAGGACGGACCTGACGAGTAGTTCCTTCTAGCTGCATAGGCTCGTCTAAGTCCGTACAGACTAACTGCTGCTTAGGAGGGGTTACCAATTGCTCAGGATTTTTTAATCTGTCCCTCAGACGTCTATCTATTCTGATAGAAAGGGACATAACAGCATCAAGGGAAAAGGGAGTCTCATACAGCGCAAGAGCATCCTTAATCCTTTCGGATAACCCAGAGCAGAACTGACTCCTGAGAGCAGGGTCGTTCCACTGGGTATCCGTAGCCCACCTACGGAACTCTGAGCAATACTCCTCTGCTGGCCGCTCTCCCTGTAGGAGTCTCCGTAATTTTGATTCATCATATATGAGACCCAAAGCCCCAAAAAATTCATCCACTGACCGGAGAGCCTGGGAATCAGTGGGTAAAGAGAACGCCCAGGATTGCGGGTCCCCCTGAAGCAGGGAAATAACAATCCTCACCCGCTGTTCTTCATTACTAGTGATGAGCGGGAGGTGCCATATTCGATTTCGCGATATTTCGCGAATATTCGCATGAATATTCGTGTTATATTCGTCGAAATCGAATATTCGCAATTATTCCAATTATCGCGAAATTATTTTTTCGCATATTGCGAAAATTTATCTTGATAGTATAAGGCAACGTTCCTATGCTAATGACTTGACTATGGCTAGGCTAATATGTGTATTTTACAAAATTTCGGAATATTGCTCTAACTTCGTCTCTTAGAATATTACGAATATTCTAAAAGATGAAGTTAGAGCAATATTAAGAACATTTGCAAAAGTCGAAATTGCGATGCGAGTAATATAACACAAAATAGTCGCATGAAGATTTAAACTTAGCACTGCTATATTCCATATTCTAGCCTAATATGGAATATAGCTGTGCTAAGTTAGCACTGCTATATTCCATATTAGGCTAGAATATGGAATATAGCTGTGCTAAGTTGAAATCTTCATGCGACTATTTCGTGTTATATTACTCGCATCGCAATTTCGACTTTTGCAAATGTTCTTAATATTGCTCTAACTTCGTCTTTTAGAATATTCGTAATATTCTAAAAGACGAAGTTAGAGCAATATTACGAAATTTCGTAAAATACACATAGATTGTATTTAAGCTAATATACTGCTATAGTAATAATTTTTAATAGTGTACATATTTTACAAAACTTAAGTTCAGAAGAGGCAAAAAAAAATTACAGGAAAAAAAAGGGATTATAGCACTATATTAGCTAAATTACAATCTATATGTGTATTTTACGAAATTTCGTAATATTGCTCTAACTTCGTCTTTTAGAATATTCGTAATATTCTAAGAGACGAAGTTAGAGCAATATTACGAAATTTCTAAAAGACGAAGTTAGAGCAATATTAAGAACATTTGAAAAAGTCGAAATTGCGATGCGACTTATATAACACGAAATATTCGCATGAAGATTTCAAATTAGCACTGCTATACTCCATATTCTAGCCTAATATGGAATATAGCAGTGCTAACTTAGCACAGCTATATTCCATATTAGGCTAGAATATGGAGTATAGCAGTGCTAAGTTGAAATCTTCATGCGAATATTTCGTGTTATATTACTCGCATCGCAATTGCGACTATTGCAAAATTTCGTAAAATACACATATAGATTAGATTGCAATTTAGCTAATATGGAATATAGCAGTAAGTTGAAAACGCCACTGACTGAAGCAGCCAGGAAGCCAGGAATCCAAAGGACAGGTAAGAACAACTTTAGGGAAGTGGGAAAGAAAAAAATATAATAAAAAAAAAAAGAAAAAAAAAGAATATTCGATTTCGCGAATATATAGAACGATATTCTAAATATTCGCGAAATCGCGAATATGCGATATTCGCGCGAAATATTCGCATCGCGAATATTCGCGCCCAACACTATTCATTACCAGAGGAGTAAGGGCGCAGCTTAAAATATAACTTACAGGCCTCACGGAACGTCACAAATTTGTCCCTTCCCCCAGAAAATCTGTCAGGAAGAACAACCTTGGGTTCCGCAACAACCTGGTTCCCCGTAGCAACCGCTGGGCTTGCGGTCTGTTGCAATTGCTGCTGTTGCTGGAGGACCGACGCCTTCAATCCTGCCACCTCCAAAGACAGGCCTTGAAGTTGCTTAGTCAAAGCAGCAATTGGATCCATACTGGATTCTAAGTAGGCAGAAAAAGAAAAAAGTATTTTAATTTTTTTTACCTACACAAAATAAGGGCCACATACGTGACGCAAAGGGAGGGAAATGGGAAGGCCCTGTCCAAGGGAGAGGGAAAGGTGATGACCCCTGACTCACCTTGAGGCTGGCACCTGACTGCCCTGACGTCCCTAGACGGGTTCCTCACCCGTACGCCGATCACGTGCCTAAACCCTGGCTTTCCTAAGATGAGCCCTACGTAGTGAACAGGGCGGTGGGATTACTAGTCCGCACCACTGACACTAAAGGAAAACACCAAGGAGAGGACAGACAATACAGACAAAACATATAATCCCAGGTGGATGACAACAGCAGACAACAAAAGCCCAACAGGGATCCGGAGGGTAACGCTCTGGAACAACAACCAGGGATCACAGCTACTCAGCTCCAGTGGGTCAGTATAGAAGTCCAGGCAGGAAGCTCTATATCTGGCAACCAGAGAAGTGGGAGAGGGGAATATAAGGAGGTTGGGAGTGCTGGACAAGAAACAGCTGAGGAGAAGAAGCTACGGATCCCTGAGTGAGCCAAAAAGGGTTGCAAGGCAAACCCAGAAAGCTACCATTAAGAAACAGCACTATCTTTATACATAGAGGGCGCAGCCACCCGCTGCGACTTCCTGCCCCCAGGTATAACGAAGTCAGACGTGGCTCTTGACACCCTCGTGACAATATGTGAGTGCATGCTGTTCAAATGATGCTTTAAAACATTATATGCGAGTGCATGCTGTACAGCTGATGCTCTAAAACATTATTTTCAAGAGCATGTTGTTCAGCTGACGCTCTAAAACATTATTTGCGAGTGCCTTTAGGTGAACTAACACTCTAAAACATTATTTTCAAGTGCATGTTGTTAAGCTGACGCTCTAAAACATTATTTGCTAGTGCCTTCATGTGAGCTGACGCTCTAAAACATTATATGCGAGTGCATGCTGTACAGCTGACGCTCTAAAACATTATATGCGAGTGCATGCTGTTCAGCTGACCCTATAAAAAATTTTTAGTTGAGGGCCTGCAGTTGAGGGCCTGCATTAAAAAATGCAGGGAATATATACAATCTGGATGAGGTGGTGGAGGAGGAGGAGGAGGAGAAAACAAGATTCAACCATATACTCTTTTTTTGTGGTGGAAAAGGTGCATGGGAATACACTACAGTAGATTGAGTACATTATAAATGATAGATTGAAATTTCCTTTATGTTCATCATCAGCGCAGCTCTACTCTGGTGGAGTTGAGAAGTCAGGGGCAATCCAGGCCTTGTTCATTTTTATCTGAGTCAACCTGTCAGCATTGCCAGTGGTCAAGCGGATACGCTTATCTGTTATAATGCCACCAGCAGCACTAAATACACGCTCAGACAAAACACTGGCGGCAGGGCAGGCCAGCACCATCAAGGCGTAGAGCGCAAGTTCGTGCCACGTGTCCAGCTTGGACACCCAGTAGTTGTAAGGCACTGAGGGATCATTTAGGATGCTGACACGGTCTGCTATGTATTCCTTCACCATCTTCCAAAACTTTTCTCTCCTTGCACCACTAGGCCGCGCTTCAGGGTGAGGTTGCTGGCAGGGTGTCATGAAAGTGTCCCATGCCTTGGAGAGTGTTGCCCTGATGCCTTTGTTGGTACTGCTGTTTGTTCCCCTTGTCTCCCTTACTCGGTTGCCTAAGGAAGTACGGACTCTGCCGGCCGCGTTGTCAGATGGAAAATTTTGGAGCAATCTCTCAACAAATACCTTCTGGTATTGCACCGTTTTACTCGTCCTCTCCACCACAGGAATTAGAGATGAGAAGTTCTCTTTGTAGCGGGGGTTGAGAAGGGTGAACACCCAGTAATCCGTGTTATCTAAAATGCGGATAACGCAAGGGTCGCGGGAAACGGAGCCTAACATAAAGTCAACATGTGTGCCAGAGTACCAACAGGCTGTAACGGGGTTCCGAAGGTGCACTCGGTCTCCCATTAGCCACAGACCTGCTGCTTAGCTTCTGGAGTGAGGATCTGTGTTTGACCTCGTTCCCAGGGCGGCTTTGCTAGCTGGGAGGCCCCCTGCTCCTAAGTCTGCCATGAGCGCAGAGCTGATCACTCGGTGCTCGACTGGTTGGTCTGTCGGTCATGTGACGCTGGCCACGTCACATGACCCTCACTCCCCACTATAAATACAGGCAGCCTGCTGGCCACAGGTTGCCTGTTAATTTAGGTTCCACCTGTGATTTTGTCTTTCCTGGCGTACTTACCTCCTGCTGAATTCCTGACGATCCTCTGCTGACTCCTTTGGTACTTCACGACTCTCCTGGTATTTATGACCCCGGTTTCTCCTGACAATTCTCTGCTTGCTCCATTTGTACTTTGTAGCTTTCCTGGTATTGACTCGGTCCGTTCACGTTCTGTTGTTTGTCTGTCTGTCATCCCTGCACTTATTCCAAGCTAGGGATTGCCGTCCAGTTGTCCCCTGTCATTAGGACTCGCGAGGCAAGTAGGCAGGGCCAGGGGTAAGGGTGGAGCGCAGTGGTCACTTCCCTCCCCCCTGTGTGTGTGTGTACGCGACCGTTACAGATTAACAGGCCCAATAACCACTGTATAATGAATCCTCTGGTGACCCTGACTGACCATGTCTCTAATCTGACGCAGATGGTGCAGGAGTTAGTGGAAAAACTCAGTTCTTTTGAGTTAGGGCAAGGTTCTTCCACTCCTCAGGCCTCCAGTCCGCATTTTGAGCCCCAGATTAAGCTCCCAGAACCCTTTTCTGGAGACCGGAAGAAGTTTCTCTCTTTTAAGGAGAATTGCAAACTTTACTTGCGTTTGTGCCCCGTGTCCTCTGGCCCCGAGAGTCAACGCGTGGGCATTATCATTTCCCGACTACAGGGTGATCCCCAGGACTGGGCGTTCTCTTTACCTGCTGGCGCCAGTTGTTTATCTTCTGTGGAGGGGTTCTTTCAGGCCCTGGGTACCCTCTATGATGAACCAGACAGGGCTCTAGTAGCCGAGACGGCTCTAAAGGCACTGGTTCAGGGCAATCTACCTGCGGAGGATTATTGCACCCAATTCAGAAGGTGGTGTGTCCCCTCAGGATGGAACGAACCAGCCCTGAAGAGTCAGTTCAGGTCAGGTCTGTCTGATAATTTAAAGGATCTTCTGGTCAGTTATCAACTTCCAGAGACCTTAGAGGAGATGATGACCCTTGTTGTCCAGGAGATGATGACCCTTGTTCACTGTCCAATCACTGTCCAGGAGATGATGACCCTTGTTGTCCGACTTGTCCAACGGGTTAGAGAGAGACGACAGGAACAACAGTTCTCTTCCCAGATGGTGGTCCAGCCAGAGGCCTATCCCAGAGACAATGCTGAGGTCTCCACCGAGGAACCCATGCAGGTTGGCATGACCTGAGGGAATCTTCGCCGCAGACGGGGAGAATGCTTTTACTGTGGAGATCCTGACCATTGGATCAACCAGTGTCCTAAGAAGGTCCTCTCTGTCAAGTCTCCTAAGGCAAGGCAACCTAAAGACCAGGTACACCCTGATTTTTCTAAATGTAAGCTTTTGGTACCCATTACGATTTCTCTGGGAGTAGATAAATGGCCGAGTAAGGCCTTTATTGATTCTGAGTATGCTGTAAGATTGGGTATTCCAATGTTTGCTTTACCAACTCCTATCCATGTCATGGCTATTGATGCTACTCCTCTTATTGGTGGTACAGTGAGCTCATGTACCTCGGAGATTTCCCTAACTGTGGGTGTGTGCCACTCAGAGAGATGTCCCCTTTTAGTCCTGGAGAACCTACCGGCTGAGGTGGTACTAGGGTTGCCTTGGCTCCGACTACATAACCCCACTATAGATTGGTCCAATGGGGAGTTGGTGAGATGGGGGCCTAAGTGGGACTTGTGCTTGTCCGTGGTACAGCGTGGGGTCTCAGTAAAGTCTGATACTTTACCCACTGTGGTTAGGGAATATTCTGATGTATTCTCATCACCAACCCCGGAGGTTCTACCCCCCCATAGACCTTATGATTGTACTATAGAGCTAGTAGAGGGAGCCAAGTTTCCTAAGGGGCGAATTTATAATCCTTCTAAGCCCGAACGCAAGGCCATGGAAGATTATATTAAGGAGAGCCTTGGTAAAGGGCATATTAGACCTTCTGTCTCTCCTATGAGGGCGGGGTTTTTCTTCGTTAAGAAAAAAGATGGTGGTTTTAGGCCATGTATCGATTACCGGAGATTAAATAAAATCACTGTCCAGAATAGATACTCCCTCCCATTGATTCCGGATTTATTTAACCAGGTTCTGGGGGCAACCTGGTTTTCCAAAATTGACCTGAAAGGGGCATACAATCTAATCCGAATCAAGGAGTGAGATGAATGGAAGACGGCGTTCAATACTCCGGTAGGACACTTTGAATATCAGGTGATGCCTTTTGGACTCAGCAATGCCCCAGCTGTGTTCCAAAACTTCATGAATGACATTCTTAGGGAGTTCTTAGGTAAATTTGTTATTGTCTATCTTGACGGCATTTTGATATTCTCTCCTGACTTCGAATCCCATGTGTCTCATGTTAAACAAGTATTAGAGGTGTTGAGAGAGAATCAGCTATCCGCTAAGCAAGAGAAATGTGTCTTTGGTGTACAGGAGATTCTGTTTCTAGGGCATGTTCTGACTCCTCACGTCTTCAAGATGGATCCTGGTAAGGTACTAGCAATTAAGGAATGGGTAAGACCTTCATCCTTAAAGGCCTTACAACGGTTCTTAGGTTTCGCCAATTACTATCCTAAATTTATTATGAATTTTTCCGTAATTGCTAAACCGTTGACCGACCTTACTAAGAAAGGGGCGGATTTGGAGAATTGGTCTACTAAGGCCATTTCTTCATTTGAAAAATTAAAAAAGGCATTCAGTAGCGCTCCCATTCTGATCCAGCCTGATCAGGAGAAACCTTTTATTGTGGAGGTGGATGCGTCCGAGGACAGCGCAGGAGCACTCCTTTCACAAGGTCCTGCTAGCCTCACTAACCTGAGACCATGTGCCTTCTTCTCCAGGAAATTCTCTCCCACAAAGAGAAACTACGACATAGGGAATAGGGAGCTGCTGGCCATTAAATGGGCATTTGAGGAGTGGAGGCATTTTTTGGAGGGGGCAAGGCATTGTGTAACTGTTGTCACTGACCATAAAAACCTTATGTTTCTCGAGTCTGCTAAGAGGTTGAATCCCCGTCAAGCCAGATGGGCTCTGTTTTTTACTTGTTTTGATTTTTCCATTACGTTCAGGCCGGGAAGTAAAAATGTTAAGGCGGACGCATTATCTCGGAGCTTCCATGCTTTTCAACCTACTGAGGTACCACCTGAATCCATCCTACCAGCAAAAATCTTCATAGCAGCTCTAACCCAGGATATCTCGGCTCGCATTAGGTCTGAACAACATCTGGCACCGGTATCCACCCCAACAGTTAAGTTGTTTGTTCCCGTACAATTTCGTCTCCAGCTGTTGGGTGAGTGTCACGATTCTGCCTTTTGTGGACATCCGGGTGTTGAGGGCACTAAGGATCTGGTTTCTAGATCTTATTGGTGGCCCACTCTAACTAGGGATGTCAAGTCCTACGTGTCAGCCTGTGAGGTTTGTGCCAGGTCCAAAACACCTAGGACTCGCCCTGCTGGTAACCTACGACCCCTACCCATTCCCAGTAGACCCTGGTCCCATATCTCGATGGACTTTATAACTGACCTACCGCCGGCAGAGGGTAAGACTGTAGTTTGGGTAGTGGTCGATAGGTTTAGCAAGATGGTCCATTTCATTCCCCTGTCTAAACTCCCGAATGCCAAAACCCTGCCGTCTATTTTTGTGAAAGAAATTGTTCGATTGCATGGTATCCCGGAAAATATTGTTTCTGACAGGGGTGTGCAGTTTGTGTCCAAATTCTGGAGGGCCTTCTGTCAAAAATGTAAAATTTCATTGTCTTTTTCCTCTGCCTACCACCCTGAGAGTAATGGGCAGACTGAACGCCTTAATCAGTCTGTGGAACAATTCTTGAGGTTGTATGTTGCTGATGACCAGCAATTATGGGTGAAATTTCTTCCATTGGCTGAATTTGCTTTGAATAACCGTGTCAATTCTTCTGCTGGGGTTTCACCTTTCTTTTGTAACCATGGTTTCCATCCCCGTTTTCATTCTGGGTCATCCGTCTCCTCCTCTAACCCTGAGGCGGATAGGCTCTCCTCTGAACTGTGCACAGTTTGGGCCCGGGTTCAATCGAACTTAGAAAAGGCTCAAAGTTCTCAGAAACTCAAGGCCGATAGGAGACGTTCAAGGGGGGTGAATTTTCAGATGGGGGATAAGGTATGGTTGTCCTCCAAGAATCTCTCCCTTAAGGTAGATTCTAAAAAGTTTGCTCCTCGTTTTATTGGACCATTTAAGATCACGGAGGTGATTAACCCGGTATCATTTAGGTTGGAGCTGCCCGAGTCATTCCACATTCATAATGTGCTCCATAAATCTCTGGAACCGGTAGTACCATCGAAAGCCTCGCCTCTGCCGGTTCTTGTTAATGATGCTGTTGAGTATGTGGTGTCTAAAATAGTGGATGTCAGGAAGGTGTGTAATTCCTTGCAGTACCTGATTCACTGGAAGGGGTATGGACCTGAAGAGAGATATTGGGTACCTGCCAGGGAGGTTCATGCTCCTAGACTTGTTCGAAAATTTCATTTAGAACACCCTGAAAGGCCATCGCCTGAAGTCTTGGGTCCGGTGGCCCCTCGTAAAAGGGGGGGTACTGTGACGGGGTTCCGAAGGTGCACTCGGTCTCCCATTAGCCACAGACCTGCTGCTTAGCTTCTGGAGCGAGGATCTGTGTTTGACCTCGTTCCCAGGGCGGCTTTGCTAGCTGGGAGGCCCCCTGCTCCTAAGTCTGCCTTGAGCGCCGAGCTGATCACTCGGTGCTCGACTGGTTGGTCTGTCGGTCATGTGACGCTGGCCATGTCACATGACCCTCACTCCCCACTATAAATACAGGCAGCCTGCTGGCCCAAGGGATGGCCGCCGACATCAGGCTGCGGAAGGCCTCATTGTCCACAAGCCTAAAGGGCAACATTTCAAGGGCCAGTAATTTCGAAAGTTGCGTATTTAGTGCTATGGCCTGTGTTTAGGTGGCTGGGTATTTGCGCTTGCGTTCAAATGACGGTGTTATGGACATTTGGATGCTGTGCTGGGACAGGGAAGTGGATGTTGTTGCTGATGATTCATGCGAATGTCCAGGTGCAGGGCGAGGGGCATCCGTGCCTGCGCCTTTGACAGGGGATTGGCCAGCAGTGCGTAACACAGGGGAAGAGGAGGCAGTTTTGGTACGGCAAAGGTTGCAAACTACCACTCTTTTGTCGTCTGCACTTTCCTCAAAAAAGCACCATACTGCGGAACACCTACCCCTTGGTAGATTTACGCATAGGGGTGCTCGGTGTAACGGTTGCGGGACTGTTTGGTGTTGGCTGACTTCTTCCTTTTGCAACCCCACTGCCTCTTCCAGCCTGTTGCGGTGCTGCGGATCCCTCCCCCTCTGTACTGCTGTCCTCGCTCCGCTTTTCACCTTCCCATGTTGGGTCAGTAACCTCATCGTCAATCAACTCCTCTTCCACTTCCTCACTCTGCTCATCCTCTTGACTTGACCTAACCACAACCTCAGTGATTGACAACTGTGTCTCATCATCATCCACCTCCCGAACGAATGATTGCCGTTCACCACCATCATCTTCTTGAGACTGTGAAGGCTCAAGAGGTTGGGAATCAGGGCACAATATCTCAGGTCCCTCTTCAAGCGTGCTGGGCACGAGGGCCAATTGTAAAAGTGGCCTGGAAAGAGCTCCTCGGAATATCCGAGTGTAGGATCACTCATTTGGCAAGCCTCTCCATGGTTGGAGGATGGATGATCAGAGTGAGGATTCGGTTTAACAGACTCTTGGTTACAGAGACTGGACTTGGTGGAAGAGAGGGTGGTGCTTAACCGACTAGAAGCATTATCTTCAGCAATCCAACCGACCAATTGTTTGCACTGGTCCGACTTGGACAGTGTTGTCCTGTGCCGCCCAGCTAAGTTGGACATGAAGCTGGGTACGATGGATTTTTAAAAAAATCTGGTGCACTGGCATCAGGCACAGTTTCATTTCGCCCAGGGCCACGACCTCTGCGTGCACCATCAGCATCACACACACTTCCCCGTCCCTTAGTGCTCGCCTTCTTAATATTAATGGTTTTTTCACTAGATGTGGCGCAGATTGTTTTACAGTCCGCTAAAGACACAGTTTTCGGATGCAGGACAGTATATGTCACAGAGACCCACACACTATGGACACTATGTTAGGCCCAGATTAGTTAAATTTGCCCTAAAGAAACCGTTTTTGGAGGGCATAGTGCATATGTCACAGAAAACAACAAACTATGGACACTAGATTAGGCCCAGATTATTTAAATTTACGCTAAAGAAACAGTTTTCGGATGGAGTACTGTATATGTCACGGATGTGTATTACACGCACACACTACAGAGACAGTAGATGAGGGCTGGCCCGTGATTATTTAAATTTACACTAAGGAAAGTTTTCTGATGGCGTACTGTATATGTCACAGAAAGCCACACACTATGGACACTAGATTAGGGACACTAGATTAGGCCCAGATTAGTTAAATTTGCCCTAAAGAAACAGTTTTCGGAAGAGATTAGGCCCAGATTATTTAAATTTACGCTAAAGAAACCGTTTTCGGATGGTGTACTGTATATGTCACAGAAAGACACACACTATGGACACTAGATTAGGCCCAGATTAGTTAAATATGCCCTAAAGAAACAGTTTTTGGATGGAGTACTGTATATGTCACAGAAAACAACACACTATGGACACTAGATTAGGCCCCTGATTATTTAAATTTATGCTAAAGAAACAGTTTTCGGATGGCGTACTGTATATGTCACAGATAGCCACACACCATGGACAATAGATAAATCCTAGATTAGTTAAACTTGTCCTAAAGAAACAGTTTTCGGATTGCGTACTGTATATGTCACAGAAAGCCACATACTATGGACACTAGATTAGGCCCAGATTAGGTAAATTTTCCCTAAAGAAACAGTTTTCGGAGGAGATTAGGCCCAGATTATTTAAGTTTACGCTAAAGAAATAGTTTTTCGGATGGCTTACTGTATATGTCACAGAAAACAACACACTAGGGACACCAGATTTGGCCAAGATTATTTAAATTTACGCTAAAGAAACAGTTTTCGGATGGAGTACTGTATATGTCACGGATGTGTATTACACGCACACACTACAGAGACAGTAGACGAGGGCTGGCCCCTGATTATTTACATTTAGGCTAAAGAAACAGTTTTCGGATGGAGTACTGTATATGTGACGGATGTGTATTAAACGCACACTATAGACAATAAATGTGGCGCTGATTATTTGAATTTACGCAAAAAGACACAGTCTGCGGATGATGTACAGTATATGTCACTAATAGGTATTAAAGTAAAATATCTTGCTGCTGTCAAACACACACGCACTAGTCCTTAAAAGGACTTTGGGGTCTTTAAAAAGCTTTTGGTAGTAAAAAGAGCAAATTTATCTCCCTGCACTATCTGTCCCTTCCTCAGCACGGATGTCCCTGAGACTGATCAATTTAGCGCAGGTAAAAATATATTGCTGCTCTAAAACACACACACAGGAGTCCTTAAAAGGACTTTTAGGTCTTTGAAAAGCTTTCTTCGAATAATAATTGTGAATTTCGCTCCCTACACTGCCTTTTACTTCCTACGCTCTGCTCTCCCTGACTATGACTGATCCGAGCATAGCACCCAATGACGCGTTTCGGCCAGCCAATCACTGTAATGCCAGCAGCCAACATTGATACGGCATTACAGTGAATAGCAGTACTTACCTGCACGTTTATTGGCTGCTTAGCAGCCGCGAAACGTGTGGGAAGGAGACTCGAGCATGGCGCTCAAGCACAGCCGGTACTCGGCCGAGTACCTTCATGTGCCGAGCATAGCGATGCTCGAGCTGAACAGGTATTCCGCCGAGCATGCTCGCACAGCACTAATGAAAATCTCTCAAACAAGAATTGAAAAACTTTTGGCTGGCTACAAAAATCTGTTTATAAGCTGTGATACTTGTCAAAGGGAGTGCTTCTATAGGTACTAAGCATGCAGGGTGTCAAAAGTTTTACTTTGGACCCTTTACCTTTTTTGTTATTTTGAAAATGTAAAAGATGGAATATGTCATCTTTAAAGGGGTATTCCCATCACAGACAATGGGGGCATATCGCTAGGATAGGTGTCTGATAGGTGTGGGTCCCACATATGGGACCCGCACCTACAATGAGAACACATGCACCCTCCATTAATTTCTTTGGGGCTGCCGAAAATAGCTGAGCACTGGCTCGGCTATTTCCGTCTGCCCCATAGAAATGAATGGGAGCAGGGGCCAAGCGTGCAGACAAAGGGGGCATATCCTAGCGATATTCCCCCTATTGTCTGTGATGGGAATACCCCTTTAACTGTATGCCTTTTGGAGATCATTTCATCTTCGAATTGCTTAACTGCTCACAGTAACAGCAATTTTGACCAGGGGTGCCCATCCTTTTGCATGCCACTGTATGTTTTATGTGCAGTATTGATTGCAATATTTTCTTTTCGACTTTACCCTGTTATTATTTCAGCCTTCATCATGTTGGAAGCAGTGAGAGCTCATGAATTTAAGGACTCCGTGGGGTGTGGGGTGGATTGAACAGCTCCATAACTTGGCTTGCTCTGGAGTGGTTCAATACAGATATTAGCAAAGTCAGTTCAAGTAATTTTCCAGGGGGATCTGTCACTACATTATACTGCCCTGAAATAGGGCATCATAAAACTAGTGACAGATTTCTTTTCAGTACTACACATAGCCTGTGGACAAATGTGGCACTGTTAATTGAAGGAAGCAGCCATGTTTTTCTAATTATGTACAACCCTTTAAATGTTGCTAATGTGTTGAAATTAAACGCATGAAATTAAACAATTTCTGAGATTTCCCTGCTGATATATCAGGTATTTATACTGTGTTATATCTGATATGTTCTGCAGATATTTACTTTCATGCTGATAGCCTTGTAACACTTGCACTGTGCGTGACATGTAAACTGCCTCTTTGCCTTTTCCCCCATTTGAAGCTTTTCTTTGCCCAGCGTATGCCATTTTTTATTATACTATGTACATGATGTACTTCTTTTTGTTTGTGAAAATGAAATAAAGTTGGAATTAGAAATAAGTGATGTTTTCCCTATTGGTTCTGTAACAATATTGCAGCAATTTACCCTTTTTTCAAAGTTTATTCAGGTTACCATGGTAAATACCATGTACAGATAAGGGGTCAGCTGAAGTTGAACGATAGAAGTGGAACAATGAAAGGCTATGTTCCTCTTGTGCTTATTGCAGGATTGAGCTGAATTGCTTCTCATTTTCTACTTCATTGCTGAGATTTCTATAATAACTTCCATGTTTGATTTCCTCATTATGCTCTTTTAGTCCTCTGCACCTACATAGTTAGCATTTTTCTTTTAAATTATCTTTTATGACTTATTTGTGTGAAGCAAATGACTGGCACCATATATTAGTAATATTGTTCCGTTTCTGTTTTCAGAATGATACATTTACATGCAGTTTCATATATGATTGGTCCACTTCTGTGTTAACAGTTCTATAGTAATAGTTTAACCTTTTGCAGACCACTTATAGACTTTACGTCTTAGTGGTTTACTCTTTATATAACTCTGCAAGGACCTATATAGACATCCTGGCATGTTAACAGCCGCACAAGATATAGCTAGAATCAGATATTCAGTTGGTGTGCAATTAAGGCACAATATACAATAATACAAATTAAATTATTTATTAGCAAATACAGTCAAGCTCACTTAAAACAATCCAAAAGCACAGAGGGCTATCAAAATCCATTCCAGGACAGGTACCATGATATGAGCTATTCCTAAGCTCTTTCCCTTCTACACAGTGTATAATGTAAAAAAGCAGGGCCTCAAAGTTAATAGGGTCAGTATAATAGCACAAGCATCGCACCAAAAAATATGCTTTAATAATACTAAATTCCCTTGCGCTCCAATAGCAGCACAACTGGGGTATTACTGCCCCTGTGGACAATCAGGACAGGTGAAACTTTTATTAATTAAATCTAAATAAAGTGATAATTAACCAAATAGGCCCCTATAAAGGCCTCCCCCAACACAAACACCATGTGACTTTTTTCTGTCCTTCGGACAGAAGGGATGGGTGGTAGTCTCTAGGAGACCAATTTTTTTCTATATGTATTCTAATTTTGATTTTCTGTTCCTGCAGTTTCAGCTGTGAGGTTCCGGCGTGCGGTTTCCACTGGGCTACGATCCCCTTGTGCCTTAAGCTGTCCGTTCCTGCACACAGACAGGGTCTTATGTTTACCTGTGTGTAGAGCAGTTTAGGTAGCGCTTTTTAAACCTACCATTCGCCACCGCCGCCAGTTTGGTCCTAGCATCTCTGCCTCTCTGGTCGGCGGGGGATCAGGGAACTGCCGAACTTCCGGTCCGGCTCCGGTAGTACTCTTTTAAATTTAAAGTTATTAATCACTGTCTTACTTCCCTGACAGAAAACCTCTGGTTTTCTGTGCATCTACTTTGAACTTCCCCTGCAGAGTTTTTTCTTTCCTCCTTTTTAATCTGTGGAGTAAGATTCTCTGATGTCAGAGTGAGGCGGAAGATTGTCTCCTCCCCTCTCTACTATTTATGAAGATCATTCTCCCTCAGCTGTCTCTCGTTCACTCACTTGTTGTGAGAGTTAGTGATGAGCGGCAGGGGTCATATTCGAATTTACGATAGAATATTCATAATTTTTCCCATTTAAAGTCATAATTCCTCCTTGCTTCTTGCTTGTGGGCCAATGAGTCATTGGCCAACAAGCAAGAAGCAGGGAGGAATTATGTTTTTACTCCGCAGTTGCAACATTCGAGATAAAAATTAGCATAACGAAAATTCGCAATAAAAAAATCTTGAATATTAGAAATTACGAATATATTTCACTATATTCGCGAATTTTAGAAGTACCTATATTCGCGATAAAAATTTGCAATTCGAATATCCGTGATCAACACTAGTGAGAGTAGCTGATGCCTTAGTGCTGACATGGTTGTGCCCGCGCACAATTCTGTGCTGACGCTTCTGAGAAACACTCCTAGCTGACACTATCTGCTAATTCTCCAGCCGCAGCGACTGCTGCTGCTATCCGCTATTTTCTTCAATCGTTTTTTCTGAATTGTTTCTAATGTCTTCTCCGGGCTCGGGGGAGGTGCCCTCTTCCAAACGCAGGCACCTGACGTGTTGGGGCTGTAGTGCCTTGCTGCCTGAAGACTACAGTCAGGTCCATAAATATTGGGACATCGACACAATTCTAACATTTTTGGCTCTATACACCACCACAATGGATTTGAAATGAAACAAACAAGATGTGTTTTAACTGCACTGTCAGCTTTAATTTGAGGGTATTTACATCCAAATCAGGTGAACGGTGTAGGAATTATAACAGTTTGCATATGTGCCTCCCACTTGTTAAGAAACCAAAAGTAATGGGACAAAATAATAATCATAAATCAAACTTTCATTTTTTAATACTTGGTTGCAAATCAGTTGCAGTCAATTACAGCCTGAAGTCTGGAACGCATAGACATCACCAGATGCTGGGTTTCATCCCTGATGATGCTCTGCCAGGCCTCTACTGCAACTGTCTTCAGTTCCTGCTTGTTCTTGGGGCATTTTCCCTCCAGTTTTGTCTTCAGCAAGTGAAATGCATGCTCAATCGGATTCAGGTCAGGTGATTGACTTGGCCATTGCATAACATTCCACTTCTTTCCCTTTAAAAACTCTTTGGTCGCTTTTCAAGTATGCTTTGGGTCACTGTCCATCTGCACTGTGAAGTGCCGTCTAATGAGTTCTGAAGCATTTGGCTGAATATGATCAGATAATATTGCCCAAAACTCTTCAGAATTCATCCTGCTGCTTTTGTCAGCAGTCAAATCATCAATAAATACAAGAGAACCCATTCCATTGGCAGCCATACATGCCCACGCTATGACACTACCACCATCATGCTTCACTCATGAGATGGTAAGCTTAGGATCATGAGCAGTTCCTTTCCTTCTCCATACTCTTGTCTTCCCATCATGGTACAAGTTGATCTTGGTCTCATCTGTCCATAGGATGTTGTTCCAAAACTGTGAAGGCTTTTTTAGATGTTGTTTGGCAAACTCTAATCTGACCTTCCTGTTTTTGAGGCTTGCCAATGGTTTACATCTTGTGGTGAACCCTCTGTATTCACTCTGGTGAAGTCTTCTCTTGATTTTTGTCTTTGACACACATACACCTACCTCCTTGAGAGTGTTCTTGATCTGGCCAACTGTTGTGAAGGGTGTTTTCTTCACCAGGGAAAGAATTCTTTGGTTATCCACCACAGTTTTTTTTAATGGTCTTCCGGGTCTTTTGGTGTTGCTTAGCTCACTGGTGCGTTCCTTCTTTTTAAGAATATTCCAAACAGTTGTTTTGGCCATGCCTAATGTTTTTGCTATCTCTCTGATGGGTTTGTTTTGTTTTGTCTGCCTAATGATGGCTTGCTTCACTGATAGTGACAGCTCTTTGGATCTCATCTTGAGAGTTGACAGCAACAGATTCCAAATGCAAATAGCACACTTGAAATGAACTCTGGACCTTTTATCTGCTCATTGTAATTGGGATAATGAGGGAATAACACACACCTGGCCATGGAACACTTGAGAAGCCAATTGTCCCATTACTTTTGGTTACTTAACAAGTGGGAGGCACATATGCAAACTGTTATAATTCCTACACCGTTCACCTGATTTGGATGTAAATACCCTAAAATTAAAGCTGACAGTCTGCAGTTAAAGCACATCTTGTTAGTTTCATTTCAAATCCATTGTGGTGGTGTATAGAGCCAAAAATGTTAGCATTGTGTCGATGTCCCAATATTTATGGACCTGACTGTATATTTATAGCAAATGTCAGAGTTGTCTCCCCCCTCCAGATCCTACGGCCCATTCTCTGCACATGATAACCTTGGTAAAAGAACTTGTGGGCAAGTCCATAACTGATGCATTAGCCCAGAAGAGACCTAGACTTATAGTTCTCCTCGGAGATCTTCGTATTTTGGAGAAGATCTGATGATTGTTGATGAAGCCCATTCCTTGACTTCAGATAGTGAAGAAGATGAAAACTCTACCACCCAGATTTTCCCAGTGGAAAAGGTTCAGCGACTATTGAGATCCATAAGGTCAAGGGACCAGGAAGTTGATCAAAGGGAAGCTTCTACGTCCACCTCTAGGGGGCCTAGGGCCTTCAAAGTGGAAGAGTCGCTCAAAAGGGACCCAGATAAGGGACCGGTAATATCTAAAAGGTTCAGAACCTTATACTCCCTAGTCCAAAGTCAACTGGACCAATGGGGTCCTCGTCCTAAGATGGATTTAGCCATATCCAAGCTGTCAAGACGCACTGTGGTTCCCTCTGAAGATGGTTCTAATCTCCAGGATCCACTGGATAGAAGAGTTGAATGCACTTTAAGAAGAAGCTATTCTACTGCATCCGCCTCTGCCTCATTTGCAGTTGCGTCTTCAGAGGTTTCTAACTTTCTCAGGAAGAAGCTCCTGGAAATTCAAACAGATGTAAACTCTGGTGTGGCTAGAACTGATATCAGTTCTCAGTTCAGGTCTGCTCTTTTGGGAGTGGATTTCTTGAGTGAGGCAGCTTTTCAACAGCTTAGGTTGGCTTCAAAGTCGATGGCTCTTTCTGTGGCCAGCAGGAGGCCCCTCTGGCTCAGACCCTGGAAGGCAGACAATGCCTCTAAATACAATCTCTGTGGTCTCCCTTACGAACCAGGGAGACTATTCTGGTCTGAGCTAGATAGGATTATGGAGGGATTCTCTTATAAAAAAAAAAGGAATATGTCTTCCTCAGCAATCCTCTAGGAGGAGAGGTAAGCAATTTAGGGGATCCAGATCCCAACTCTACTATAGATCCCGCAGAGGACAAAGCTCTCGCGTCTTCCTCAGCAATCCTCTAGGAGGAGAGGTAAGCAATTTAGGGGATCCAGATCCCAACTCTACTATAGATCCCGCAGAGGACAAAGCTCTCGCGGCAGAGGAAATCCTCGTACCCAGGAATCTAAGGAGAAGAGGTTGAGCTTTTGACGCCATCTCTACTCCTCTAGCAGATCTTATTGTAGACCCTCTTATTCCCCCCGGCTTGCTCACTCCTGTAGGCAGACATCTCCGCCATTTCCAAAACAATTGGAAACACAGAATTTAGGACCAGTGGGTCCTTCAAGTTATAAGAGAGGGGTACTGAATATGTTTTTTAGCTCCTCCTCCTTTGAGGTTCGTGAGGAGCTCACTCCTCTGTCCTGTAAAACAGGCGTGCTTAGAACAATCCATCCTTCTTTACCTACAGAAGGAAGCGCTAGAGGAGGTTCCCTCTGCAGAGAAAGAATCCGGAGTGTATTCCCCGTGTTTCTTGTACCCAAGGCGGACGGGAGCTGGCAAATGATAATAGATCTCCGTTACCTGAACCAGTTTATAACCCAAAAGCGGTTCAGAATGGAGACCATTCGCTCGGTCATAGAAGCTCTGCAACCAGGGGACCTCATGGTCACCATAGACCTCAAAGATGCATATCTTCATGTATCCATTCATCTGGATCACAGAAGATACCTACGGATTGCTGTCTCTCTCAGTGGCACTGTCGGACATTTTCAGTTTGCTGTCCTGCCCTTTGAAATCTCTTCTGCCCCCCACACCTTCACAAAGGTTGTGGTCCCTATAGTGGCAGCCTTGAGGCTTGAGGGTTTAGAGATTATTCCTTATCTAGATGACTGGCTACTAAAAGCAGAACCAGAGTGTTGCAGAACCATCTTCATCGGGCTCTTACTTTTCTCCAGCATTTAGGCTAGATAATAAATTGGGAAAAATCCGAAATCGTACCGGCAACATCAAGAAGATTCTTGGGGTTCATAATAGACTCCTCTCAGATGACTCTCTCCCTCACTCCGGAGAGACGCCAGAAGGTAATCAGAGCCGAAGTTTTTCTAATGGTCCCCCGTCTGGTTTCCATCAGAACCTTGATGAAGATGTTGGGCCCCATGTCAGCAACTGCAGAGGCAGTCCCTTGGGCCCTAGCACACTTTGCGCCCTCTTCAGTCAGAAGTGTTGGGCCTGTGGAACCGCAGCCCTACTGGGTTAGACAAGAAAGGCTCCCTGTCTCCTTGGGTATCCAGCTCCCTCAGGTGGTGGAAGCAGCTAATAGATTGGAGGTCCTTGATTCCACCCAGTTGGATTATGTTGACCACAGATGCATCCCTTCTAGATTGGGGAGCCCATCTGGAAGAAGTTCCAGTACAGGGTACTTGGACTCCCCAAGAGAGCCAAATGTCGTCAAACTTAAGAGAATTAAGAGCGGTCCGGTTGGCGCTCCTACACTTTGCGCCTCAAGTCCAAGGCAAGGCAGTGAGAGTTCGCTCAGACAATATGACAACAGTATTCTACATAAACAGACAGGGAGGAACGAGATCTCAACCTCTCCTCCAGGAAGTGGGATGAATCCTGTCTTGGGCAGAGAAGAACCTTACCCACCTGGCCGCAGTTCACATCAGAGGAACTCTCAATGTGGTGGCGGATCGCCTAAGTAGAAATATTCCGGTACCGGGCGAGTGGTCCCTAAACCAAGAAGTCTTCCATCAGATTACACAATGGTGGGGAATGCCAGAGATCGATCTTATGGCAACAAGGTTCAACGCCAAGGTGGACAGATTCTGCTCCCTATACAGGGAGGACAATCCTTGGGCGGTTGATGCTCTGTCTATTCCGTGGAGGTTCAGGCTGGCCTATGTATTCCCTCCAGTTTCCATGATACCAACAGTATTGATGAAACTCAGGCAAGACCAGATCTCAGTGATCGCCTTAATACCTTTCTGGCCGAAGAGGTCTTGGTTCACCCAGCTCAGGCACATGAGCCAGGACAATATTGGAGTCTTCCCCTGAGGCAGGACCTAGTACATCTGACAGAGTCTTGAAGAGTCTCAACCTGACAGCCTGGAGGTTGATCGCCCCCTTCTACACTGCGTGCAGAATTATTAGGCAAATGAGTATTTTGACCACATCATCCTCTTTATGCATGTTGTCTTACTCCAAGCTGTATAGGCTCGAAAGCCTACTACCAATTAAGCATATTAGGTGATGTGCATCTCTGTAAATAGAAGGGGTGTGGTCTAATGACATCAACACCCTATATCAGGTGTGCATAATTATTAGGCAACTTCCTTTCCTTTGGCAAAATGGGTCAAAAGAAGGACTTGACAGGCTCAGAAAAGTCAAAAATAGTGAGATATCTTGCAGAGGGATGCAGCACTCTTAAAATTGCAAAGCTTCTGAAGCGTGATCATCGAACAATCAAGCGTTTCATTCAAAATAGTGAACAGGGTCGCAAGAAGCGTGTGGAAAAACCAAGGCGCAAAATAACTGCCCATGAACTGAGAAAAGTCAAGCGTGCAGCTGCCAAGATGCCACTTGCCACCAGTTTGGCCATATTTCAGAGCTGCAACATCACTGGAGTGCCCAAAAGCACAAGGTGTGCAATACTCAGAGACATGGCCAAGGTAAGAAAGGCTGAAAGACGACCACCACTGAACAAGACACACAAGCTGAAACGTCAAGACTGGGCTAAGAAATATCTCAAGACTGATTTTTCTAAGGTTTTATGGACTGATGAAATGAGAGTGAGTCTTGATGGGCCAGATGGATGGGCCCGTGGCTGGATTGGTAAAGGGCAGAGAGCTCCAGTCCGACTCAGACGCCAGCAAGGTGGAGGTGGAGTACTGGTTTGGGCTGGTATCATCAAAGATGAGCTTGTGGGGCCTTTTCGGGTTGAGGATGGAGTCAAGCTCAACTCCCAGTCCTACTGCCAGTTTCTGGAAGACACCTTCTTCAAGCAGTGGTACAGGAAGAAGTCTGCATCCTTCAAGAAAAACATGATTTTCATGCAGGACAATGCTCCATCACACGCGTCCAAGTACTCCACAGCGTGGCTGGCAAGAAAGGGTATAAAAGAAGAAAATCTAATGACATGGCCTCCTTGTTCACCTGATCTGAACCCCATTGAGAACCTGTGGTCCATCATCAAATGTGAGATTTACAAGGAGGGAAAACAGTACACCTCTCTGAACAGTGTCTGGGAGGCTGTGGTTGCTGCTGCACGCAATGTTGATGGTGAACAGATCAAAACACTGACAGAATCCATGGATGGCAGGCTTTTGAGTGTCCTTGCAAAGAAAGGTGGCTATATTGGTCACTGATTTGTTTTTGTTTTGTTTTTGAATGTCAGAAATGTATATTTGTGAATGTTGAGATGTTATATTGGTTTCACTGGTAAAAATAAATAATTGAAATGGGTATATATTTGTTTTTTGTTAAGTTGCCTAATAATTATGCACAGTAATAGTCACCTGCACACACAGATATCCCCCTAAAATAGCTAAAACTAAAAACAAACTAAAAACTACTTCCGAAAATATTCAGCTTTGATATTAATGAGTTTTTTGGGTTCATTGAGAACATGGTTGTTGTTCAATAATAAAATTAATCCTCAAAAATACAACTTGCCTAATAATTCTGCACTCCCTGTAGAGTCTAGAGGGTTTTCTGCGAGGGTCCTGAGGACTTTATCTCATTCCAGATCGGTATCTACCAACCAGACCTATTCCAAAATCGCAAGGATTTTTCTGCAGTGGTGTGCCCTAAATGTGGTGTCCTCATTGGATCCCCCTCTTTCTTACGTTCTTCAGTTCCTACAGGATGGATTAGACAAAGGTCTCAAACCGTCAACCTTAAGGGTACATACCTCAGCTTTGTCTGCAGTTTTGGCCAAGCCTTTTTCTCGGGACCCTCTAATCAAAAGGTTCCTTAAAGGAGCCAAAAGACTGCAACCTAGAATCCTGAGCCCTATACCTCAGTGGGATCTGTCAGTCGTGCTAAGGGGGCTATGCTCTCCCCCATTTGATCCCCTTCAGAGTGTGGATTTAAAGTTCTTGTCTTGGAAAACCTGTTTTTTGCTTGCCATTACTTCAGCAAAGAGAATCGGAGAATTGCAGGCCTTGGCTGCTGTGGAGCCATATACTCTATTCTTATCAGGTAGAATCCTCCTGCGGTTTCTTTCCACAATTTAAACCAGGTCATTTCTTTACCTGTTTTTTATCCGTCTCCAGTGTTGGAAAAAGAGCAGGTCCTACAGACCCTAGATGTTGCCAGAAGTATGAGAATATACCTAGAAAGAACTAAAGACTTTCGAAGATCCGAGAATTTTTTCATTCTTTTTTCCAGAAGGAACAAAGGTCTTAAAACTTTTAAACCGAGATTAAGCCGTTGGATCAAAGAAGCTATCAGAGTAGCTTTTGTCGCCCAGGGATTGGCGCCCCCTGCTTTTATCCACGCTCATTCTACCCGAGTGGTAGCTGCTGCTGAGAGGAGCCTAGTACCTTTGGAGCACATTTGTGCTGCTACCTCATGGAGTTCCCACTCTACATTTGTAAGCCATTATAGGCTTGACTTAAAGAGTTCAGAACATACTGCCTTTGGCAGGTCTGTCTTGAATTCAGTTCAGCTGGAAGACCCTCCCTCATAGGTTCTCTTCTTGCTAAGTCCCCAGTTGTGCTGCTGTTAAGACCTAAGGGAATCATTAATTTCTAACGATAATTTGTTTTCCCTTAGTTCTAACAGCAGCACATGTATATCCCTCCCTCTAATATTTTGTTTGTTTATTACTTAACAGTTCGCATGGTGTTTGTGTTGGGGGAGGCCTTTATAGGGGCCTATTTGGTTCCACCTGTCCTGATTGTCCACAGGGGCATTCATATCCCAGTTGTGCTACTGTTAGGAGTAAGGGAAAACAAATTATCATTAGAAATTAACGAATACCTAGTGCACTGATACCCACAAATACATATCTTAAATGAACACACTACTAACAATGGTGTAAAAATGTCCCCACGCGTATCGCTAGTACCAAGGCTTCCACACTTCCTCCTGAGGAAGTACAGTCGTGGCCAAAAGTTTTGAGAATTACATAAATATTGGAAATTGGAAAAGTTGCTGCTTAAGTTTTTATAATAGCAATTTGCATATACTCCAGAATGTTATGAAGAGTGATCAGATGAATTGCATAGTCCTTCTTTGCCATGAAAATGAACTTAATCCCAAAAAAAACTTTCCACTGCATTTCATTGCTGTCATTAAAGGACCTGCTGAGATCATTTCAGTAATCGTCTTGTTAACTCAGGTGAGAATGTTGACGAGCACAAGGCTGGAGATCATTATGTCATGCTGATTGGGTTAAAATGGCAGACTTGACATGTTAAAAGGAGGGTGATGCTTGAAATCATTGTTCTTCCATTGTTAACCATGGTGACCTGCAAAGAAACGCGTGCAGCCATCATTGCATTGCATAAAAATGGCTTCACAGGCAAGGATATTGTGACTACTAAGATTGCACCTCAATCAACAATTTATAGGATCATCAAGAACTTCAAGGAAAGAGGTTCAATTCTTGTTAAGAAGGCTTCAGGGCGTCCAAGAAAGTCCAGCAAGCGTCAGGATCGTCTCCTAAAGAGGATTCAGCTGCGGGATCGGAGTGCCACCAGTGCAGAGCTTGCTCAGGAATGGCAGCAGGCAGGTGTGAGCGCATCTGCACGCACAGTGAGGCGAAGACTTTTGGAAGATGGCCTGGTGTCAAGAAGGGCAGCAAAGAAGCCACTTCTCTCCAAAAAAAACATCAGGGACAGATTGATCTTCTGCAGAAAGCATGGTGAATGGACTGCTGAGGACTGGGGCAAAGTCATATTCTCCGATGAAGCCTCTTTCTGATTGTTTGGGGCATCTGGAAAAAGGCTTGTCCAGAGAAGAAAAGGTGAGCGCTACCATCAGTCCTGTGTCATGCCAACAGTAAAGCATCCTGAGACCATTCATGTGTGGGGTTGCTTCTCATCCAAGGGAGTGGGCTCACTCACAATTTTGCCCAAAAACACAGCCATGAATAAAGAATGGTACCAAAACACCCTCCAACAGCAACTTCTTCCAACAATCCAACAACAGTTTGGTGAAGAACAATGCATTTTCCAGCACGATGGAGCACCGTGCCATAAGGCAAAAGTGATAACTAAGTGGCTCGGGGACCAAAACGTTGACATTTTGGGTCCATGGCCTGGAAACTCCCCAGATCTTAATCCCATTGAGAACTTGTGGTCAATCCTCAAAAGGTGGGTGGACAAACAAAAACCCACTAAATCTGACAAACTCCAAGAAGTGATTATGAAAGAATGGTTTGCTATCAGTCAGGAATTGGCCCAGAAGTTGATTGAGAGCATGCCCAGTCAAATTGCAGAGGTCCTGAAAAAGAAGGGCCAACACTGCAAATACTGACTCTTTGCATAAATGTCATGTAATTGTCGATAAAAGCCTTTGAAACGTATGAAGTGCTTGTAATTATATTTCACTACATCACAGAAACAACTGAAACAAAGATCTAAAAGCAGTTTAGCAGCAAACTTTGTGAAAACTAATATTTGTGTCATTCTCAAAACTTTTGTCCACGACTGTACACCCAAATCCTTCTCCATAAGCGACTGTCCCATTATTAATTCTCCTAGGGCACATGTATCATGTAGATTATAAGTTCCCAGGTGCATAATTTTACATTTATCCACATTGAATCCCATTTTCCAAATGGATGCCCAAACACTCAGAGTGACCAAGTCAGTTTGTATTTTATGGACATCTTCTATAGACTGCACAGTACTATGGAGCTTAGTGTCATCTGCAAAAATAGAAATGGTGCTATCAATACCATCCTCAATATCATTAATAAATAAATGAAATAATAGAGGACTCAGCACTGAACCTTGGGGTACACCACTTATAACCCGGGACCATTCTGAATAGGAATCACTGACCACAACTCTGGACATGGTTGTTCAGCCAGTTTTTATTCCAATTACAAACTATACTTTTAAGGCCTATAGTCCTTATTGTACCTATTAAATTCCGCACTGCGCCTGTACCAAAAACTGAACGGGATGGTGCAGGCGCAAGATTTGAACGGCAGACAGGGCCAGCAAGAGAACCAACGCTGGCCGGGCCCTGTCAATCAAGGCAGAAGGGCGTAGAATGAGGTGGGTGAACGGAGCCGCTAAGAGCAGGTGCAACACCCCCCCCTTCTCCTAGAGGCTAATTTGCATATACGGTAATAAAAGTTAAAATAACACGAAAACGGAGGCATACCTAAATAAAAGAAATGCACAGTTGAATTCAGGTGACATTTTCACATGCATAATGTCAGCCTGTTTAATAGTGAAAATTGGGGTGACAGAAACCCTTTAAAACTGCAGTGACCCTCTGAACCTGACCATATTGGGGTGCATTGTTGAAAATAAAAATTGTGTCTGCTTTAATTCTACTGATTTCTATTTGTTTTTAAGCAATATCCTAGATGTAATGACTTAGATAGCCTGGTCATTGATGAGTATGAATGATTTGGTGTGAACAACTTTTAGAATCCCATCTTCTTATTAATTCCCCTGAACTATGACCCCCTTACTTTCCATAGTTATGACTTGTTTTGGCATATATTATTACTTGTACAGAACTACAACCTTCTGAAAAGGAACAACTGAAAAGCATTATTGCCAACTGCAGCACTAATTCTAAAATAAAAAACTGAAAGATCATTATCACTAAATTGAGGGAAGTGAAGTCTTACTAGTCACTGTAGAGATATATATTATTGATATTATAGGTATTACAATGTAATATTTTAAATAAATGTAATCAAAGCTGACTGTTAGAACATCTTACTAGACATTTACTTCTCTAATTGCCCTGGGCCAGTTTTCATTTCCTTTTTTGATCTGATTTCCACTTGTACATGTCATTTATATACCCATCTCGAGCTTAAATGATGCTTTGCAGGCCAGTCTGTCTACATTATGGAGAGTTTTATGTTTCATTTTGAACTGTATATAGTTTAAATAGTGGTGGCTATTGTGGTAGTATGTTACTTTTACCTATTAGCTGCAAACCACAAGAAATAGTATGGCATTATAAGACGATCTCCATAACTTGCTAAATCATTATTGGAGGCTAACTGTATTGTATGATTATTAGAGATGAGCGAATCGTAGCTGACTAAGTGGAATTCGATTAGAATTTTAGGAATTATTTAATTCGCACCGAATTCGAATTTCCTCATGCTTCGTGGTAACGAATCACATTTTTTCCTAAAATGGCTGCTGCATATGTTAGGAAATGGAGCAAGGAACTCTGGGAACGAGGGATCACCCATAATGCCATGCATGCAGCCAATCAGCAGCCAGCCCCTGTGATGTCACAGCCCTATAAATAGCCTCAGCCATCTTAGATTCAGCCATTTTCCATTGTACTCAGTGCAGGGATAGACGTCAGCAGGCGCCAGGGACAGTGCTATGAAAAACTTGAAAACTTATATTTTGCTCAATAGAAGTTCAGGGAAAGAGCAGTAGAAGTGTAGGGAAAGTATAGGGAGGAATTATTCCACACTATAAAAGGAGAACAGGGTCCAATAGGGTAGTGTACAGCCTGGGTAATAGGAAAAATCCTATTACACCTTGCTGCACTGACTTTGGATCCAAATTGCCATTTTACTGCTGCTCATTTCAGATTTGACATACCTCTGTAATTCCAGCAAACTGTTCTTGTTATTGGGGTCTTATTAGCCCTTGTGCGGTGCAATTAACGTATTTTCCGCCCCATAAGACGCACTCCCCCCCCCCCAAGATGGGAGGAAAATGACCCTGCGTCTTATGGGGCGAATACTAATGAGCGCTTCCATTATGGAAGCGCTCATTAGTACCAGAGGACCAGGAATCGGTGAAGGCTCTGTACTCAACACTTCCTGGTCTTCTGCTGTCGGCTGTGCTGTGGCTGCGCACAGCGTGAAGGCGCTCTGTGACCTCACGCTGTGCGCATCGTGTTACAGCACAGCCGATGGAGGAGGAGGCAGAGGAGCGCTGGAGCAGAGGAGCGGCGGCGTTCGGAGCAGGAGAGGTAAGTGGAATTTTGTGATCAGAAGAAAAAGGGCTTTTTAGCTGCTGTGTGGTGAAGTGAGAAAATTAAAGCCCTTTTTCGCATGTATTAGTGGCATAAAAAAATAACTTTATTTGCCGTTCACAGCCGCATTTATATATTCTAGCATGTATTAGTGGAGAAAAAGGGCCAGATTTATCATTAGCTCAAGTCAGAATAATGGAGTGAAAAAGTCAAAAAAATTGCACAATCGCTTAAACTGCGCAAAAATTTGCGACTTTTATTGGCTCTGCACTAGGTTCGCCAGTTTTCTGAAAGTGGGCGTGTTTTCTTATGTAAATGAATCTCTAAGATAAGATAAGAATCTCTAGACAGATTTACTATTGCGACTATTTAAAAAGTCGCAACAAAAAAATGCGCAATTTCACTCCAGTGAGGACCATGCTTATCTTATGCGACTTTTTAATAGAACATGCAAATTTTTTGTAAAGACGTGCGACTTTTGTAAAGCTGCTTACTGACGGATAAACTGCTGCCGT
Organism: Bufo bufo; assembly: GCF_905171765.1. Lineage (NCBI taxonomy): Eukaryota > Metazoa > Chordata > Amphibia > Anura > Bufonidae > Bufo > Bufo bufo. Next base: position 133,025,922 of record NC_053395.1, read on the forward strand.
CAAATCACATTTATTACAGTCTTAAAGGGCCGATCATAAATCTGACTTGGCTAAAACTGACTTTAGCCATATGTGAAAGTGGAGTGAGCTGTCAGAAAAATGATAAATCTGGCCCAAAGAGTTTATTAGCAGATGTGTGTTGAAGTGAGAAAATGACAGCCCTTTTTGGCGTGTATTAGTGGCAAAAAAAAGTATTTGAGGTTAACGGCTGCAGTTATATGTTCTAAAGTTTTTTTTAGGTGTGTATTAGTGAGGAAAAAGGGGCTTATTAGCTGTTGTGTGCTGAAGTGAGAAAATTACAGCCCTTTTTGGTGTGTATTCGAGGCAAAAAATAATAATTATTTGCCGCTCACGTCCAGAGTTATATGTTCTAAAGTCTCTTTTTGGTGTGTATTAGTGGGGAAAAAGAAAAATGACAAATTAGTCGTTGTGTGGTGAAGTGGGAAAATTACAGCCCCTTTTGGCCTGTACTAGTGGCAAAAAAAAAGTATTATTTGCCATTCACGGCCGCAGTTATATGTTCTAAAGTCTCTTTTTGGTGTGTATTAGTGGGGGAAAGGAAAAAAGGCTTATTAGCCGTTGTGTGTTGAAGTGATACAATTACAGCCTTTTTTTACAAGTATTAGTGGCAAAAGTGGCGTGTAAAAAAAAATATTATTGGCGGTAGAGTCTAAATCCTAGGCAGCTAAAGGACCTGGTCCTTCTGCTGCCTAGGAAATAGCCTGCTCTATGTGAGATTGCTAAATCCTAGCCAGCTAAAGGACCTGGTCCTTCTGCTGCCTAGGAAATAGCCTGCTCTATGTGAGATTGGTAAATCCTAGCCAGCAAAAGGACCTGGTCCATCTGTTGACTATGAAATTAGCTTATGCTATATAAAAAGGCTGGATACTATAGGATAAAGGACCTGGTCCCTTTGATGACTAGGAAATAGCTTATGCTATATAAAAAGGCTGGATACTATAGGATAAAGGACCTGGTCCTTCAGCTGCCTAGGAAATAGCCTGCACTATGTGAGATTGCTAAATCCTAGCCAGCTAAAGGACCTGGTCCTTCTGCTGCCTAGGAAATAGCCTGCTCTATGTGAGATTGCTAAATCCTAGCCAGCAAAAGGACCTGGTCCATTTGTTGACTATGAAATTAGCTTATGCTATATAAAAAGGCTGGATACTATAGGATAAAGGACCTGGTCCCTTGGATGACTAGGAAATAGCTTATGCTATATAAAAAGGCTGGATACTATAGGATAAAGGACCTGGTCCTTCAGCTGCCTAGGAAATAGCCTACTCTATGTGAGATTGCTAAATCCTAGCCAGCAAAAGGACCTGGTCCTTCTGTTGACTAGGAAATTAACTTATGCTATATAAAAAAGCTGGATGCTATAGGATAAATGACCTGGTCCTTCTGCTGACTAGGAAATAGCCTGCTCTATGTGAGATTGCTAAATCCTAGCCAGCAAAAGGACCTGGTCCATCTGTTAACTATGAAATTAGCTTATGCTATATAAAAAGGCTGGATACTATAGGATAAAGGACCTCATCCCTTGGATGACTAGGAAATAGCTTATGCTATATAAAAAGGCTGGATACTATAGGATAAAGGACCTGGTCCTTCAGCTGCCTAGGAAATAGCCTGGACTATGTGAGATTGCTAAATCCTAGCCAGCTAAAGGACCTGGTCCTTCTGCTGCCTAGGAAATAGCCTGCTCTATGTGAGATTGCTAAATCCTAGCCAGCAAAAGGACCTGGTCCATCTGTTGACTATGAAATTAACTTATGCTATTTAAAAAAGCTGGATACTATAGGATAAATGACCTGGTCCTTCTGCTGACTAGGAAATAGCCTGCTCTATGTGAGATTGCTAAATCCTAGCCAGCAAAAGGACCTGGTCCATCTGTTGACTAGGAAATTAGCTTATGCTATATAAAAGACTGGATACTATAGGATAAAGGACCTGGTCCTTCAGCTGCCTAGGAAATAGCCTACTCTATGTGAGATTGCTAAATCCTAGCCAGCAAAAGGACCTGGTCCTTCTATTGACTAGGAAATTAACTTATGCTATATAAAAAAGCTGGATACTATAGGATAAATGACCTGGTCCTTCTGCTGACTAGGAAATAGCCTGCTCTATGTGAGGTTGCTAAATCCTAGCCAGCAAAAGGACCTGGTCCATCTGTTGACTATGAAATTAGCTTATGCTATATAAAAAGGCTGGATACTATAGGATAAAGGACCTGGTCCCTTGGATGACTAGGAAATAGCTTATGCTATATAAAAAGGCTGGATACTATAGGATAAAGGACCTGGTCCTTCAGCTGCCTAGGAAATAGCCTACTCTATGTGAGATTGCTAAATGCTAGCCAGCAAAAGGACCTGGTCCTTCTGTTGACTAGGAAATTAACTTATGCTATATAAAAAAGCTGGATACTATAGGATAAATGACCTGGTCCTTCTGCTGACTAGGAAATAGCCTGCTCTATGTGAGATTGCTAAATCCTAGCCAGCAAAAGGACCTGGTCCATCTGTTGACTAGGAAATTAGATTATGCTATATAAAAGGCTGGATACTATAGGATAAATGACTTGGTCCTTCTGCTGCCTAGGAAATAGCTTGCTCTATGTGAGATTAATAAATCCTAGACAGCAAAAGGACCGGGTCCTTCTGTTGACTAGGAAATTAGCTTATTCTACATAAAAAGGCTGGATCCTATAGGATAAAGGACCGGGTCCTTCTGTTGACTAGGAAATTAGCTTATTCTACATAAAAAGGCTGGATCCTATAGGATAAATGACCTGGTCCTTCTGCTGACTAGGAAATAGCTTATAATATATACAAAGACTGGATCCCATAGGATAAAGGACCTGGTCCCTCTGCTGAATAGGAAATAGCTTATCATATATACAAAGGCTGGATACTATAGGATAAATGACCTGGTCCTTCTGCTGACTAGGAAATAGCCTGCTCTATGTGAGATTGCTAAATCCTAGCCAGCAAAAGGACCTGGTCCATCTGTTGACTATGAAATTAGCTTATGCTATATAAAAAGGCTGGATACTATAGGATTAAAGACCTGGTCCCTTGGATGACTAGGAAATAGCTTATGCTATATAAAAAGGCTGGATACTATAGGATAAAGGACCTGGTCCTTCAGCTGCCTAGGAAATAGCCTACTCTATGTGAGATTGCTAAATCCTAGCCAGCAAAAGGACCTGGTCCTTCTGTTGACTAGGAAATTAACTTATGCTATATAAAAAAGCTGGATACTATAGGATAAATGACCTGGTCCTTCTGCTGACTAGGAAATAGCCTGCTCTATGTGAGATTGCTAAATCCTAGCCAGCAAAAGGACCTGGTCCATCTGTTGACTATGAAATTAGCTTATGCTATATAAAAAGGCTGGATACTATAGGATAAAGGACCTGGTCCCTTGGATGACTAGGAAATAGCTTATGCTATATAAAAAGGCTGGATACTATAGGATAAAGGACCTGGTCCTTCAGCTGCCTAGGAAATAGCCTACTCTATGTGAGATTGCTAAATCCTAGCCAGCAAAAGGACCTGGTCCTTCTGTTGACTAGGAAATTAACTTATGCTATATAAAAAAGCTGGATACTATAGGATAAATGACCTGGTCCTTCTGCTGACTAGGAAATAGCCTGCTCTATGTGAGATTGCTAAATCCTAGCCAGCAAAAGGACCTGGTCCATCTGTTGACTAGGAAATTAGCTTATGCTATATAAAAGGCTGGATACTATAGGATAAATGACTTGGTCCTTCTGCTGCCTAGGAAATAGCTTGCTCTATGTGAGATTAATAAATCCTAGACAGCAAAAGGACCCGGTCCTTCTGTTGACTAGGAAATTAGCTTATTCTACATAAAAAGGCTGGATCCTATAGGATAAAGGACCGGGTTCTTCTGTTGACTAGGAAATTAGCTTATTCTACATAAAAAGGCTGGATCCTATAGGATAAATGACCTGGTCCTTCTGCTGCCTAGGAAATAGCTTATAATATATACAAAGACTGGATCCCACAGGATAAAGGACCTGGTCCCTCTGTTGACTAGGAAATAGCTTATCATATATACAAAGGCTGGATACTATAGGATAAATGACCTGGTCCTTCTGCTGACTAGGAAATAGCCTGCTCTATGTAAGATTGCTAAATCCTAGCCAGCAAAAGGACCTGGTCCATCTGTTGACTATGAAATTAGCTTATGCTATAGAAAAAGGATGGATACTATAGGATAAAGGACCTGGTCCCTTGGATGACTAGGAAATAGCTTATGCTATATAAAAAGGCTGGATACTATAGGATAAAGGACCTGGTCCTTCAGCTGCCTAGGAAATAGCCTACTCTATGTGAGATTGCTAAATCCTAGCCAGCAAAAGGACCTGGTCCTTCTGTTGACTAGGAAATTAACTTATGCTATATAAAAAAGCTGGATACTATAGGATAAATGACCTGGTCCTTCTGCTGACTAGGAAATAGCCTGCTCTATGTGAGATTGCTAAATCCTAGCCAGCAAAAGGACCTGGTCCATCTGTTGACTAGGAAATTAGCTTATGCTATATAAAAGGCTGGATACTATAGGATAAATGACTTGGTCCTTCTGCTGCCTAGGAAATAGCTTGCTCTATGTGAGATTAATAAATCCTAGACAGCAAAAGGACCCCGTCCTTCTGTTGACTAGGAAATTAGCTTATTCTACATAAAAAGGCTGGATCCTATAGGATAAAGGACCGGGTCCTTCTGTTGACTAGGAAATTAGCTTATTCTACATAAAAAGGCTGGATCCTATAGGATAAATGACCTGGTCCTTCTGCTGCCTAGGAAATAGCTTATAATATATACAAAGACTGGATCCCACAGGATAAAGGACCTGGTCCCTCTGCTGACTAGGAAATAGCTTATCATATATACAAAGGCTGGATACTATAGGATAAATGACCTGGTCCTTCTGCTGACTAGGAAATAGCCTGCTCTATATGAGATTGCTAAATCCTAGCCAGCAAAAGGACCTGGTCCATCTGTTGACTATGAAATTAGCTTATGCTATATAAAAAGGCTGGATACTATAGGATAAAGGACCTGGTCCCTTGGATGACTAGGAAATAGCTTATGCTATATAAAAAGGCTGGATACTATAGGATAAAGGACCTGGTCCTTCAGCTGCCTAGGAAATAGCCTACTCTATGTGAGATTGCTAAATCCTAGCTAGCAAAAGGACCTGGTCCTTCTGTTAACTAGGAAATTAACTTATGCTATATAAAAAAGCTGGATACTATAGGATAAATGACCTGGTCCTTCTGCTAACTAGGAAATAGCCTGCACTATGTGAGATTGCTAAATCCTAGCCAGCAAAAGGACCTGGTCCATCTGTTGACTATGAAATTAGCTTATGCTATATAAAAAGGCTGGATACTATAGGATAAAGGACCTGGTCCCTTGGATGACTAGGAAATAGCTTATGCTATATAAAAAGGCTGGATACTATAGGATAAAGGACCTGGTCCTTCAGCTGCCTAGGAAATAGCCTACTCTATGTGAGATTGCTAAATCCTAGCCAGCAAAAGGACCTGGTCCTTCTGTTGACTAGGAAATTAACTTATGCTATATAAAAAAGCTGGATACTATAGGATAAATGACCTGGTCCTTCTGCTGCCTAGGAAATAGCCTGCTCTATGTGAGATTGCTAAATCCTAGCCAGCAAAAGGACCTGGTCCATCTGTTGACTATGAAATTAGCTTATGCTATATAAAAAGGCTGGATATTATAGGATAAAGGACCTGGTCCCTTGGATGACTAGGAAATAGCTTATGCTATATAAAAAGGCTGGATACTATAGGATAAAGGACCTGGTCCTTCAGCTGCCTAGGAAATAGCCTACTCTATGTGAGATTGCTAAATCCTAGCTAGCAAAAGGACCTGGTCCTTCTGTTGACTAGGAAATTAACTTAAGCTTATAAAAAAGCTGGATACTATAGGATAAATGACCTGGTCCTTCTGCTGACTAGGAAATAGCCTGCTCTATGTGAGATTGCTAAATCCTAGCCAGCAAAAGGACCTGGTCCATCTGTTGACTATGAAATTAGCTTATGCTATATAAAAAGGCTGGATACTATAGGATAAAGGACCTGGTAACTTGGATGACTAGGAAATAGCTTATGCTATATGAAAAGTCTGGATACTATAGGATAAAGGACCAGGTCCTTCAGCTGCCTAGGAAATAGCCTACTCTATGTGAGATTGCTAAATCCTAGCCAGCAAAAGGACCTGGTCCTTCTGTTGACTAGGAAATTAACTTATGCTATATAAAAAAGCTGGATACTATAGGATAAATGACCTGGTCCTTCTGCTGACTAGGAAATAGCCTGCTCTATGTGAGATTGCTAAATCCTAGCCAGCAAAAGGACCTGGTCCATCTGTTGACTAGGAAATTAGCTTATGCTATATAAAAGGCTGGATACTATAGGATAAATGACTTGGTCCTTCTGCTGCCTAGGAAATAGCTTGCTCTATGTGAGAATAATAAATCCTAGACAGCAAAAGGACCCGATCCTTCTGTTGACTAGGAAATTAGCTTATTCTACATAAAAAGGCTGGATCCTATAGGATAAAGGACCTGGTCCCTTGGATGACTAGGAAATAGCTTATGCTATATAAAAAGGCTGGATACTATAGGATAAAGGACCTGGTCCTTCAGCTGCCTAGGAAATAGCCTACTCTATGTGAGATTGCTAAATCCTAGCCAGCAAAAGGACCTGGTCCATCTGTTGACTATGAAATTAGCTTATGCTATATAAAAAGGCTGGATATTATAGGATAAAGGACCTGGTCCCTTTGATGATTAGGAAATAGCTTATGCTATATAAAAAGGCTGGATACTATAGGATAAAGGACCTGGTCCTTCAGCTGCCTAGGAAATAGCCTGCACTATGTGAGATTGCTAAATCCTAGCCAGCAAAAGGACCTGGTCCTTCTGCTGCCTAGGAAATAGCCTGCTCTATGTGAGATTGCTAAATCCTAGCCAGCAAAAGGACCTGGTCCATCTGTTGACTATGAAATTAGCTTATGCTATATAAAAAGGCTGGATACTATAGGATTAAGGACCTGGTCGCTTGGATGACTAGGAAATAGCTTATGCTATATAAAAAGACTGGATACTATAGGATAAAGGACCTGGTCCTTCAGCTGCCTAGGAAATAGCCTACTCTATGTGAGATTGCTAAATCCTAGCCAGCAAAAGGACCTGGTCCTTCTGTTGACTAGGAAATTAACTTATGCTATATAAAAAAGCTGGATACTATAGGATAAATGACCTGGTCCTTCTGCTGACTAGGAAATAGCCTGCTCTATGTGAGATTGCTAAATCCTAGCCAGCAAAAGGACCTGGTCCATCTGTTGACTAGGAAATTAGCTTATGCTATATAAAAGGCTGGATACTATAGGATAAATGACTTGGTCCTTCTGCTGCCTAGGAAATAGCTTGCTCTATGTGAGATTAATAAATCCTAGACAGCAAAAGGACCCGGTCCTTCTGTTGACTAGGAAATTAGCTTATTCTACATAAAAAGGCTGGATCCTATAGGATAAAGGACCGGGTCCTTCTGTTGACTAGGAAATTAGCTTATTCTACATAAAAAGGCTGGATCCTATAGGATAAATGACCTGGTCCTTCTGCTGCCTAGGAAATAGCTTATAATATATACAAAGACTGGATCCCACAGGATAAAGGACCTGGTCCCTCTGCTGACTAGGAAATAGCTTATAATATATACAAAGGCTGGATACTATAGGATAAATGACCTGGTCCTTCTGCTGACTAGGAAATAGCCTGCTCTATGTGAGATTGCTAAATCCTAGCCAGCAAAAGGACCTGGTCCATCTGTTGACTATGAAATTAGCTTATGCTATATAAAAAGGCTGGATACTATAGGATAAAGGACCTGGTCCCTTGGATGACTAGGAAATAGCTTATGCTATATAAAAAGGCTGGATACTATAGGATAAAGGACCTGGTCCTTCAGCTGCCTAGGAAATAGCCTACTCTATGTGAGATTGCTAAATCCTAGCCAGCAAAAGGACCTGGTCCTTCTGTTGACTAGGAAATTAACTTATGCTATATAAAAAAGCTGGATACTATAGGATAAATGACCTGGTCCTTCTGCTGACTAGGAAATAGCCTGCTCTATGTGAGATTGCTAAATCCTAGCCAGCAAAAGGACCTGGTTCATCTGTTGACTAGGAAATTAGCTTATGCTATATAAAAGGCTGGATACTATAGGATAAATGACTTGGTCCTTCTGCTGCCTAGGAAATAGCTTGCTCTATGTGAGATTAATAAATCCTAGACAGCAAAAGGACCGGGTCCTTCTGTTGACTAGGAAATTAGCTTATTCTACATAAAAAGGCTGGATCCTATAGGATAAAGGACCGGGTCCTTCTGTTGACTAGGAAATTAGCTTATTCTACATAAAAAGGCTGGATCCTATAGGATAAATGACCTGGTCCTTCTGCTGCCTAGGAAATAGCTTATAATATATACAAAGACTGGATCCCACAGGATAAAGGACCTGGTCCCTCTGCTGACTAGGAAATAGCTTATAATATATACAAAGGCTGGATACTATAGGATAAATGACCTGGTCCTTCTGCTGACTAGGAAATAGCCTGCTCTATATGAGATTGCTAAATCCTAGCCAGCAAAAGGACCTGGTCCATCTGTTGACTATGAAATTAGCTTATGCTATATAAAAAGGCTGGATACTATAGGATAAAGGACCTGGTCCCTTGGATGACTAGGAAATAGCTTATGCTATATAAAAAGGCTGGATACTATAGGATAAAGGACCTGGTCCTTCAGCTACCTAGGAAATAGCCTATTCTATGTGAGATTGCTAAATCCTAGCTAGCAAAAGGACCTGGTCCTTCTGTTAACTAGGAAATTAACTTATGCTATATAAAAAAGCTGGATACTATAGGATAAATGACCTGGTCCTTCTACTAACTAGGAAATAGCCTGCACTATTTGAGATTGCTAAATCCTAGCCAGCAAAAGGACCTGGTCCATCTGTTGACTATGAAATTAGCTTATGCTATATAAAAAGGCTGGATACTATAGGATAAAGGACCTGGTCCCTTGGATGACTAGGAAATAGCTTATGCTATATAAAAAGGCTGGATACTATAGGATAAAGGACCTGGTCCTTCAGCTGCCTAGGAAATAGCCTACTCTATGTGAGATTGCTAAATCCTAGCCAGCAAAAGGACCTGGTCCTTCTGTTGACTAGGAAATTAACTTATGCTATATAAAAAAGCTGGATACTATAGGATAAATGACCTGGTCCTTCTGCTGCCTAGGAAATAGCCTGCTCTATGTGAGATTGCTAAATCCTAGCCAGCAAAAGGACCTGGTCCATCTGTTGACTATGAAATTAGCTTATGCTATATAAAAAGGCTGGATATTATAGGATAAAGGACCTGGTCCCTTGGATGACTAGGAAATAGCTTATGCTATATAAAAAGGCTGGATACTATAGGATAAAGGACCTGGTCCTTCAGCTGCCTAGGAAATAGCCTACTCTATGTGAGATTGCTAAATCCTAGCTAGCAAAAGGACCTGGTCCTTCTGTTGACTAGGAAATTAACTTAAGCTTATAAAAAAGCTGGATACTATAGGATAAATGACCTGGTCCTTCTGCTGACTAGGAAATAGCCTGCTCTATGTGAGATTGCTAAATCCTAGCCAGCAAAAGGACCTGGTCCATCTGTTGACTATGAAATTAGCTTATGCTATATAAAAAGGCTGGATACTATAGGATAAAGGACCTGGTAACTTGGATGACTAGGAAATAGCTTATGCTATATGAAAAGTCTGGATACTATAGGATAAAGGACCAGGTCCTTCAGCTGCCTAGGAAATAGCCTACTCTATGTGAGATTGCTAAATCCTAGCCAGCAAAAGGACCTGGTCCTTCTGTTGACTAGGAAATTAACTTATGCTATATAAAAAAGCTGGATACTGTAGGATAAATGACCTGGTCCTTCTGCTGACTAGGAAATAGCCTGCTCTATGTGAGATTGCTAAATCCTAGCCAGCAAAAGGACCTGGTCCATCTGTTGACTAGGAAATTAGCTTATGCTATATAAAAGGCTGGATACTATAGGATAAATGACTTGGTCCTTCTGCTGCCTAGGAAATAGCTTGCTCTATGTGAGATTAATAAATCCTAGACAGCAAAAGGACCCGATCCTTCTGTTGACTAGGAAATTAGCTTATTCTACATAAAAAGGCTGGATCCTATAGGATAAAGGACCTGGTCCTTGGATGACTAGGAAATAGCTTATGCTATATAAAAAGGCTGGATACTATAGGATAAAGGACCTGGTCCTTCAGCTGCCTAGGAAATAGCCTACTCTATGTGAGATTGCTAAATCCTAGCAGCAAAAGGACCTGGTCCATCTGTTGACTAGGAAATTAACTTATGCTATATAAAAAAGCTGGATACTATAGGATAAAGACCTGGTCCCTTTGATGACTAGAAATAGCTTATGCTATATCTAGCCAGCAAATGGACCTGGTCCTTTGTTGACTAGGAAATAGCTTATGCTATATAAAAAGGCTGGAACTATAGGATAAAGGACCTGTCTTCAGCTGCTAGGAAATAGCCTGCACTATGTGAGATTGCCTAAATCCTACCAGATAAAGGACTGTCCCTCTGCTGCCTAGGAAATAGCCTGCTCTATGTGAGATTGCTAAATCCTAGCCAGCAAAAGGACCTGGTCCATCTGTTGACTATGAAATTAACTTATGCTATATAAAAAAGCTGGATACTATAGGATTAAACCTGGTCCCTTGGATGACTAGGAAATAGCTTATGCTATATAAAAAGGCTGGATACTATAGGATAAAGGACCTGGTCCTTCAGCTGCCTAGGAAATAGCCTACTCTATGTGAGATTGCTAAATCCTAGCCAGCAAAAGGACCTGGTCCTTCTGTTGACTAGGAAATTAACTTATGCTATATAAAAAAGCTGGATACTATAGGATAAATGACCTGGTCCTTCTGCTGACTAGGAAATAGCCTGCTCTATGTGAGATTGCTAAATCCTAGCCAGCAAAAGGACCTGGTCCATCTGTTGACTAGGAAATTAGCTTATGCTATATAAAAGGCTGGATACTATAGGATAAATGACTTGGTCCTTCTGCTGCCTAGGAAATAGCTTGCTCTATGTGAGATTAATAAATCCTAGACAGCAAAAGGACCCGATCCTTCTGTTGACTAGGAAATTAGCTTATTCTACATAAAAAGGCTGGATCCTATAGGATAAAGGACCGGGTCCTTCTGTTGACTAGGAAATTAGCTTATTCTATATAAAAAGGCTGGATCCTATAGGATAAATGACCTGGTCCTTCTGCTGCCTAGGAAATAGCTTATAATATATACAAAGACTGGATCCCACAGGATAAAGGACCTGGTCCCTCTGCTGACTAGGAAATAGCTTATAATATATACAAAGGCTGGATACTATAGGATAAATGACCTGGTCCTTCTGCTGACTAGGAAATAGCCTGCTCTATGTGAGATTGCTAAATCCTAGCCAGCAAAAGGACCTGGTCCATCTGTTGACTATGAAATTAGCTTATGCTATATAAAAAGGCTGGATATTATAGGATAAAGGACCTGGTCCCTTTGATGATTAGGAAATAGCTTATGCTATATAAAAAGGCTGGATACTATAGGATAAAGGACCTGGTCCTTCAGCTGCCTAGGAAATAGCCTGCACTATGTGAGATTGCTAAATCCTAGCCAGCTAAAGGACCTGGTCCTTCTGCTGCCTAGGAAATAGCCTGCTCTATGTGAGATTGCTAAATCCTAGCCAGCAAAAGGACCTGGTCCATCTGTTGACTATGAAATTAGCTTATGCTATATAAAAAGGCTGGATACTATAGGATTAAGGACCTGGTCCCTTGGATGACTAGGAAATAGCTTATGCTATATAAAAAGACTGGATACTATAGGATAAAGGACCTGGTCCTTCAGCTGCCTAGGAAATAGCCTACTCTATGTGAGATTGCTAAATCCTAGCCAGCAAAAGGACCTGGTCCTTCTGTTGACTAGGAAATTAACTTATGCTATATAAAAAAGCTGGATACTATAGGATAAATGACCTGGTCCTTCTGCTGACTAGGAAATAGCCTGCTCTATGTGAGATTGCTAAATCCTAGCCAGCAAAAGGACCTGGTCCATCTGTTGACTATGAAATTAGCTTATGCTATATAAAAAGGCTGGATACTATAGGATAAAGGACCTGGTCCCTTGGATGACTAGGAAATAGCTTATGCTATATAAAAAGGCTGGATACTATAGGATAAAGGACCTGGTCCTTCAGCTGCCTAGGAAATAGCCTACTCTATGTGAGATTGCTAAATCCTAGCCAGCAAAAGGACCTGGTCCTTCTGTTGACTAGGAAATTAACTTATGCTATATAAAAAAGCTGGATACTATAGGATAAATGACCTGGTCCTTCTGCTGACTAGGAAATAGCCTGCTCTATGTGAGATTGCTAAATCCTAGCCAGCAAAAGGACCTGGTCCATCTGTTGACTAGGAAATTAGCTTATGCTATATAAAAGGCTGGATACTATAGGATAAATGACTTGGTCCTTCTGCTGCCTAGGAAATAGCTTGCTCTATGTGAGATTAATAAATCCTAGACAGCAAAAGGACCCGATCCTTCTGTTGACTAGGAAAATAGCTTATTCTACATAAAAAGGCTGGATCCTATAGGATAAAGGACCGGGTCCTTCTGTTGACTAGGAAATTAGCTTATTCTACATAAAAAGGCTGGATCCTATAGGATAAATGACCTGGTCCTTCTGCTGCCTAGGAAATAGCTTATAATATATACAAAGACTGGATCCCACAGGATAAAGGACCTGGTCCCTCTGCTGACTAGGAAATAGCTTATAATATATACAAAGGCTGGATACTATAGGATAAATGACCTGGTCCTTCTGCTGACTAGGAAATAGCCTGCTCTATGTGAGATTGCTAAATCCTAGCCAGCAAAAGGACCTGGTCCATCTGTTGACTATGAAATTAGCTTATGCTATATAAAAAGGCTGGATACTATAGGATAAAGGACCTGGTCCTTCAGCTGCCTAGGAAATAGCCTACTCTATGTGAGATTGCTAAATCCTAGCCAGCAAAAGGACCTGGTCCTTCTGTTGACTAGGAAATTAACTTATGCTATATAAAAAAGCTGTATACTATAGGATAAATGACCTGGTCCTTCTGCTGACTAGGAAATAGCCTGCTCTATGTGAGATTGCTAAATCCTAGCCAGCAAAAGGACCTGGTCATCTGTTGACTAGGAAATTAGCTTATGCTATATAAAAGGCTGGATACTATAGGATAAATGACTTGGTCCTTCTGCTGCCTAGGAAATAGCTTGCTCTATGTGAGATTAATAAATCCTAGACAGCAAAAGGCCCGATCCTTCTGTTGACTAGGAAATTAGCTTATTCTACATAAAAAGGCTGGATCCTATAGGATAAAGGACCGGGTCCTTCTGTTGACTAGGAAATTAGCTTATTCTATATAAAAAGGCTGGATCCTATAGGATAAATGACCTGGTCCTTCTGCTGCCTAGGAAATAGCTTATAATATATACAAAGACTGGATCCCACAGGATATAGGACCTGGTCCCTCTGCTGACTATGAAATAGCTTATAATATATACAAAGGCTGGATACTATAGGATAAATGAACTGGTCCTTCTGCTGACTAGGAAATAGCCTGCTCTATGTGAGATTGCTAAATCCTAGCCAGCAAAAGGACCTGGTCCATCTGTTGACTATGAAATTAGCTTATGCTATATAAAAAGGCTGGATATTATAGGATAAAGGACCTGGTCCCTTTGATGATTAGGAAATAGCTTATGCTATATAAAAAGGCTGGATACTATAGGATAAAGGACCTGGTCCTTCAGCTGCCTAGGAAATAGCCTGCACTATGTGAGATTGCTAAATCCTAGCCAGATAAAGGACCTGGTCCTTCTGCTGCCTAGGAAATAGCCTGCTCTATGTGAGATTGCTAAATCCTAGCCAGCAAAAGGACCTGGTCCATCTGTTGACTATGAAATTAGCTTATGCTATATAAAAAGGCTGGATACTATAGGATTAAGGACCTGGTCCCTTGGATGACTAGGAAATAGCTTATGCTATATAAAAAGACTGGATACTATAGGATAAAGGACCTGGTCCTTCAGCTGCCTAGGAAATAGCCTACTCTATGTGAGATTGCTAAATCCTAGCCAGCAAAAGGACCTGGTCCTTCTGTTGACTAGGAAATTAACTTATGCTATATAAAAAAGCTGGATACTATAGGATAAATGACCTGGTCCTTCTGCTGACTAGGAAATAGCCTGCTCTATGTGAGATTGCTAAATCCTAGCCAGCAAAAGGACCTGGTCCATCTGTTGACTATGAAATTAGCTTATGCTATATAAAAAGGCTGGATACTATAGGATAAAGGACCTGGTCCCTTGATGACTAGGAAATAGCTTATGCTATATAAAAAGGCTGGATACTATAGGATAAAGGACCTGGTCCTTCAGCTGCCTAGGAAATAGCCTACTCTATGTGAGATTGCTAAATCCTAGCCAGCAAAAGGACCTGGTCCTTCTGTTGACTAGGAAATTAACTTATGCTATATAAAAAAGCTGGATACTATAGGATAAATGACCTGGTCCTTCTGCTGACTAGGAAATAGCCTGCTCTATGTGAGATTGCTAAATCCTAGCCAGCAAAAGGACCTGGTCCATCTGTTGACTAGGAAATTAGCTTATGCTATATAAAAGGCTGGATACTATAGGATAAATGACTTGGTCCTTCTGCTGCCTAGGAAATAGCTTGCTCTATGTGAGATTAATAAATCCTAGACAGCAAAAGGACCCGATCCTTCTGTTGACTAGGAAAATAGCTTATTCTACATAAAAAGGCTGGATCCTATAGGATAAAGGACCGGGTCCTTCTGTTGACTAGGAAATTAGCTTATTCTACATAAAAAGGCTGGATCCTATAGGATAAATGACCTGGTCCTTCTGCTGCCTAGGAAATAGCTTATAATATATACAAAGACTGGATCCCACAGGATAAAGGACCTGGTCCCTCTGCTGACTAGGAAATAGCTTATAATATATACAAAGGCTGGATACTATAGGATAAATGACCTGGTCCTTCTGCTGACTAGGAAATAGCCTGCTCTATGTGAGATTGCTAAATCCTAGCCAGCAAAAGGACCTGGTCCATCTGTTGACTATGAAATTAGCTTATGCTATATAAAAAGGCTGGATACTATAGGATAAAGGACCTGGTCCTTCAGCTGCCTAGGAAATAGCCTACTCTATGTGAGATTGCTAAATCCTAGCTAGCAAAAGGACCTGGTCCTTCTGTTGACTAGGAAATTAACTTAAGCTATATAAAAAAGCTGGATACTATAGGATAAATAACCTGGTCCTTCTGCTGACTAGGAAATAGCCTGCTCTATGTGAGATTGCTAAATCCTAGCCAGCAAAAGGACCTGGTCCATCTGTTGACTATGAAATTAGCTTATGCTATATAAAAAGGCTGGATACTATAGGATAAAGGACCTGGTAACTTGGATGACTAGGAAATAGCTTATGCTATATGAAAAGTCTGGATACTATAGGATAAAGGACCAGGTCCTTCAGCTGCCTAGGAAATAGCCTACTCTATGTGAGATTGCTAAATCCTAGCCAGCAAAAGGACCTGGTCCTTCTGTTGACTAGGAAATTAACTTATGCTATATAAAAAAGCTGGATACTGTAGGATAAATGACCTGGTCCTTCTGCTGACTAGGAAATAGCCTGCTCTATGTGAGATTGCTAAATCCTAGCCAGCAAAAGGACCTGGTCCATCTGTTAACTAGGAAATTAGCTTATGCTATATAAAAGGCTGGATACTATAGGATAAATGACTTGGTCCTTCTGCTGCCTAGGAAATAGCTTGCTCTATGTGAGATTAATAAATCCTAGACAGCAAAAGGACCCGATCCTTCTGTTGACTAGGAAATTAGCTTATTCTACATAAAAAGGCTGGATCCTATAGGATAAAGGACCTGGTCCCTTGGATGACTAGGAAATAGCTTATGCTATATAAAAAGGCTGGATACTATAGGATAAAGGACCTGGTCCTTCAGCTGCCTAGGAAATAGCCTACTCTATGTGAGATTGCTAAATCCTAGCCAGCAAAAGGACCTGGTCCTTCTGTTGACTAGGAAATTAGCTTATGCTATATAAAAAGGCTGGATATTATAGGATAAAGGACCTGGTCCCTTTGATGATTAGGAAATAGCTTATGCTATATAAAAAGGCTGGATACTATAGGATAAAGGACCTGGTCCTTCAGCTGCCTAGGAAATAGCCTGCACTATGTGAGATTGCTAAATCCTAGCCAGATAAAGGACCTGGTCCTTCTGCTGCCTAGGAAATAGCCTGCTCTATGTGAGATTGCTAAATCCTAGCCAGCAAAAGGACCTGGTCCATCTGTTGACTATGAAATTAGCTTATGCTATATAAAAAGGCTGGATACTATAGGATTAAGGACCTGGTCCCTTGGATGACTAGGAAATAGCTTATGCTATATAAAAAGACTGGATACTATAGGATAAAGGACCTGGTCCTTCAGCTGCCTAGGAAATAGCCTACTCTATGTGAGATTGCTAAATCCTAGCCAGCAAAAGGACCTGGTCCTTCTGTTGACTAGGAAATTAACTTATGCTATATAAAAAAGCTGGATACTATAGGATAAATGACCTGGTCCTTCTGCTGACTAGGAAATAGCCTGCTCTATGTGAGATTGATAAATCCTAGCAAGCAAAAGGACCTGGTCCATCTGTTGACTAGGAAATTAGCTTATGATATATAAAAGGCTGGATACTATAGGATAAATGACTTGGTCCTTCTGCTGCCTAGGAAATAGCTTGTTCTATGTCAGATTAATAAATCCTAGACAGCAAAAGGACCCGATCCTTCTGTTGACTAGGAAATTAGCTTATGCTATATAAAAAGGCTGGATATTATAGGATAAAGGACCTGGTCCCTTTGATGATTAGGAAATAGCTTATGCTATATAAAAAGGCTGGATCCCATAGGATAAAGGACCTGGTCCTTCTGCTGACTAGGAAATAGCCTGCTCTATGTGAGATTGCTAAATCCTAGCCAGCAAAAGGACCTGGTCCATCTGTTGACTATGAAATTAGCTTATGCTATATAAAAAGGCTGGATACTATAGGATAAAGGACCTGGTCCCTTGGATGACTAGGAAATAGCTTATGCTATATAAAAAGGCTGGATACTATAGGATAAAGGACCTGGTCCTTCAGCTGCCTAGGAAATAGCCTACTCTATGTGAGATTGCTAAATCCTAGCCAGCAAAAGGACCTGGTCCTTCTGTTGACTAGGAAATTAACTTATGCTATATAAAAAAGCTGGATACTATAGGATAAATGACCTGGTCCTTCTGCTGACTAGGAAATAGCCTGCTCTATGTGAGATTGCTAAATCCTAGCCAGCAAAAGGACCTGGTCCATCTGTTGACTAGGAAATTAGCTTATGCTATATAAAAGGCTGGATACTATAGGATAAATGACTTGGTCCTTCTGCTGCCTAGGAAATAGCTTGCTCTATGTGAGATTAATAAATCCTAGACAGCAAAAGGACCCGATCCTTCTGTTGACTAGGAAATTAGCTTATTCTACATAAAAAGGCTGGATCCTATAGGATAAAGGACCGGGTCCTTCTGTTGACTAGGAAATTAGCTTATTCTACATAAAAAGGCTGGATCCTATAGGATAAATGACCTGGTCCTTCTGCTGCCTAGGAAATAGCTTATAATATATACAAAGACTGGATCCCACAGGATAAAGGACCTGGTCCCTCTGCTGACTAGGAAATAGCTTATAATATATACAAAGGCTGGATACTATAGGATAAATGACCTGGTCCTTCTGCTGACTAGGAAATAGCCTGCTCTATGTGAGATTGCTAAATCCTAGCCAGCAAAAGGACCTGGTCCATCTGTTGACTATGAAATTAGCTTATGCTATATAAAAAGGCTGGATACTATAGGATAAAGGACCTGGTCCCTTTGATGACTAGGAAATAGCTTATGCTATATAAAAAGGCTGGATACTATAGGATAAAGGACCTGGTCCTTCAGCTGCCTAGGAAATAGCCTGCACTATGTGAGGTTGCTAAATCCTAGCCAGCAAAAGGACCTGGTCCTTCTGTTGACTAGGAAATTAACTTATGCTATATAAAAAAGCTGGATACTATAGGATAAAGGACCTGGTCCTTCAGCTGCCTAGGAAATAGCCTGCACTATGTAAGATTGCTAAATCCTAGCCAGCTAAAGGACCTGGTCCTTCTGCTGCCTAGGAAATAGCCTGCTCTATGCGAAATTGCTAAATCCTAGCCAGCAAAAGGACCTGGTCCATCTGTTGACTATGAAATTAGCTTATGCTATATAAAAAGGCTGGATGCTATAGGATAAAGGACCTGGTCCTTCAGCTGCCTATGAAATGGCCTACTCTATGTGAGATTGATAAATCCTAGCCAGCAAAAGGACCTGGTCCTTCTGTTGACTAGGAAATTAACTTATGCTATATAAAAAAGCTGGATACTATAGGATAAATGACCTGGTCCTTCTGCTGACTAGGAAATAGCCTGCTCTCTGTGAGATTGCTAAATCCTAGCCAGCAAAAGGACCTGGTCCATCTGTTGACTATGAAATTAGCTTATGCTATATAAAAAGGCTGGATACTATATGCTAAAGGACCTGGTCCCTTGGATGACTAGGAAATAGCTTATGCTATATAAAAAGGCTGGATACTATAGGATAAAGGACCTGGTCCTTCAGCTGCCTAGGAAATAGCCTACTCTATGTGAGATTGCTAAATCCTAGCCAGCAAAAGGACCTGGTCCTTCTGTTGACAAGAAATTAACTTATGTTATATAAAAAAGCTGGATACTATAGGATAAATTACCTGGTCCCTTTGATGACTAGGAAATAGCTTATGCTATATAAAAAGGCTGGATACTATAGGATAAAGGACCTGGTCCCTTTGATGACTAGGAAATAGCTTATGCTATATAAAAAGGCTGGATACTATAGGATAAAGGACCTGGTCCTTCAGCTGCCTAGGAAATAGCCTGCACTATGTGAGATTGCTAAATCCTAGCCAGCTAAAGGACCTGGTCCTTCTGCTGCCTAGGAAATAGCCTGCTCTATGTGAGATTGCTAAATCCTAGCCAGCAAAAGGACCTGGTCCATCTGTTGACTATGAAATTAGCTTATGCTATATAAAAAGGCTGGATACTATAGGATTAAGGACCTGGTCCCTTGGATGACTAGGAAATAGCTTATGCTATATAAAAAGACTGGATACTATAGGATAAAGGACCTGGTCCTTCAGCTGCCTAGGAAATAGCCTACTCTATGTGAGATTGCTAAATCCTAGCCAGCAAAAGGACCTGGTCCTTCTGTTGACTAGGAAATTAACTTATGCTATATAAAAAAGCTGGATACTATAGGATAAATGACCTGGTCCTTCTGCTGACTAGGAAATAGCCTGCTCTATGTGAGATTGCTAAATCCTAGCCAGCAAAAGGACCTGGTCCATCTGTTGACTATGAAATTAGCTTATGCTATATAAAAAGGCTGGATACTATAGGATAAAGGACCTGGTCCCTTGGATGACTAGGAAATAGCTTATGCTATATAAAAAGGCTGGATACTATAGGATAAAGGACCTGGTCCTTCAGCTGCCTAGGAAATAGCCTACTCTATGTGAGATTGCTAAATCCTAGCCAGCAAAAGGACCTGGTCCTTCTGTTGACTAGGAAATTAACTTATGCTATATAAAAAAGCTGGATACTATAGGATAAATGACCTGGTCCTTCTGCTGACTAGGAAATAGCCTGCTCTATGTGAGATTGCTAAATCCTAGCCAGCAAAAGGACCTGGTCCATCTGTTGACTAGGAAATTAGCTTATGCTATATAAAAGGCTGGATACTATAGGATAAATGACTTGGTCCTTCTGCTGCCTAGGAAATAGCTTGCTCTATGTGAGATTAATAAATCCTAGACAGCAAAAGGACCCGATCCTTCTGTTGACTAGGAAATTAGCTTATTCTACATAAAAAGGCTGGATCCTATAGGATAAAGGACCGGGTCCTTCTGTTGACTAGGAAATTAGCTTATTCTACATAAAAAGGCTGGATCCTATAGGATAAATGACCTGGTCCTTCTGCTGCCTAGGAAATAGCTTATAATATATACAAAGACTGGATCCCACAGGATAAAGGACCTGGTCCCTCTGCTGACTAGGAAATAGCTTATCATATATACAAAGGCTGGATACTATAGGATAAATGACCTGGTCCTTCTGCTGACTAGGAAATAGCCTGCTCTATGTGAGATTGCTAAATCCTAGCCAGCAAAAGGACCTGGTCCATCTGTTGACTATGAAATTAGCTTATGCTATATAAAAAGGCTGGATACTATAGGATAAAGGACCTGGTCCCTTTGATGACTAGGAAATAGCTTATGCTATATAAAATGGCTGGATACTATAGGATAAAGGACCTGGTCCTTCAGCTGCCTAGGAAATATCCTGCACTATGTGAGATTGCTAAATCCTAGCCAGCTAAAGGACCTGGTCCTTCTGCTGCCTAGGAAATAGCCTGCTCTATGTGAGATTGCTAAATCCTAGCCAGCAAAAGGACCTGGTCCATCTGTTGACTATGAAATTAGCTTATGCTATATAAAAAGGCTGGATACTATAGGATAAAGGACCTGGTCTCTTGGATGACTGGGAAATAGCTTATGCTATATAAAAAGGCTGGATACTATAGGATAAAGGACCTGGTCCTTCAGCTGCCTAGGAAATAGCCTACTCTATGTGAGATTGCTAAATCCTAGCCAGCAAAAGGACCTGGTCCTTCTGTTGACTAGGAAATTAACTTATGCTATATAAAAAAGCTGGATACTATAGGATAAATGACCTGGTCCCTTTGATGACTAGGAAATAGCTTATGCTATATAAAAGGCTGGATACTATAGGATAAAGGACCTGGTCCCTTTGATGACTAGGAAATAGCTTATGCTATATAAAAAGGCTGGATACTATAGGATAAAGGACCTGGTCCTTCAGCTGCCTAGGAAATAGCCTGCACTATGTGAGATTGCTAAATCCTAGCCAGATAAAGGACCTGGTCCTTCTGCTGCCTAGGAAATAGCCTGCTCTATGTGAGATTGCTAAATCCTAGCCAGCAAAAGGACCTGGTCCATCTGTTGACTATGAAATTAGCTTATGCTATATAAAAAGGCTGGATACTATAGGATAAAGGACCTGGTCCCTTGGATGACTAGGAAATAGCTTATGCTATATAAAAAGGCTGGATACTATAGGATAAAGGACCTGGTCCTTCAGCTGCCTAGGAAATAGCCTACTCTATGTGAGATTGCTAAATCCTAGCCAGCAAAAGGACCTGGTCCTTCTGTTGACTAGGAAATTAACTTATGCTATATAAAAAAGCTGGATACTATAGGATAAATGACCTGGTCCTTCTGCTGACTAGGAAATAGCCTGCTCTATGTGAGATTGCTAAATCCTAGCCAGCAAAAGGACCTGGTCCATCTGTTGACTATGAAATTAGCTTATGCTATATAAAAAGGCTGGATACTATAGGATAAAGGACCTGGTCCCTTGGATGACTAGGAAATAGCTTATGCTATATAAAAAGGCTGGATACTATAGGATAAAGGACCTGGTCCTTCAGCTGCCTAGGAAATAGCCTACTCTATGTGAGATTGCTAAATCCTAGCCAGCAAAAGGACCTGGTCCTTCTGTTGACTAGGAAATTAACTTATGCTATATAAAAAAGCTGGATACTATAGGATAAATGACCTGGTCCTTCTGCTGACTAGGAAATAGCCTGCTCTATGTGAGATTGCTAAATCCTAGCCAGCAAAAGGACCTGGTCCATCTGTTGACTAGGAAATTAGCTTATGCTATATAAAAGGCTGGATACTATAGGATAAATGACTTGGTCCTTCTGCTGCCTAGGAAATAGCTTGCTCTATGTGAGATTAATAAATCCTAGACAGCAAAAGGACCGAGTCCTTCTGTTGACTAGGAAATTAGCTTATTCTACATAAAAAGGCTGGATCCTATAGGATAAAGGACCGGGTCCTTCTGTTGACTAGGAAATTAGCTTATTCTACATAAAAAGGCTGGATCCTATAGGATAAATGACCTGGTCCTTCTGCTGCCTAGGAAATAGCTTATAATATATACAAAGACTGGATCCCACAGGATAAAGGACCTGGTCCCTCTGCTGACTAGGAAATAGCTTATAATATATACAAAGGCTGGATACTATAGGATAAATGACCTGGTCCTTCTGCTGACTAGGAAATAGCCTGCTCTATGTGAGATTGCTAAATCCTAGCCAGCAAAAGGACCTGGTCCATCTGTTGACTATGAAATTAGCTTATGCTATATAAAAAGGCTGGATACTATAGGATAAAGGACCTGGTCCTTCTGCTGCCTAGGAAATAGCCTACTCTATGTGAGATTGCTAAATCCTAGCCAGCAAAAGGACCTGGTCCATCTGTTGACTAGGAAATTAGCTTATGCTATATAAAAGGCTGGATACTATAGGATAAATGATTTGTTCCTTCTGCTGCCTAGGAAATGGCTTATAAAATATACAAAGACTGGATCCCACAGGATAAAGGACCTGGTCCTTCTGCTGCCTAGGAAATAGCTTGCTCTATGTGAGATTAATAAATCCTAGACAGCAAAAGGACCTGGTCCTTCTGTTGACTAGGAAATTAGCTTATTCTACATAAAAAGGCTGGATACTATAGGATAAATGACCTGGTCCTTCTGCTGACTAGGAAATGGCTTATAATATATACAAAGACTGGATCCCACAGGATAAAGGACCTGGTCCTTCTGCTGACTAGGAAATGGCTTATAATATATACAAAGACTGGATCCCATAGGATAAAGGACCTGGTCCCTCTGCTGACTAGGAAATAGCTTATAATATATACAAAGGCTGGATACTATAGGATAAATGACCTGGTCCTTCTGCTGACTAGGAAATAGCCTGCTCTATGTGAGATTGCTAAATCCTAGCCAGCAAAAGGACCTGGTCCATCTGTTACTAGGAAATTAGCTTATGCTATATAAAAGGCTGGATACTATAGGATAAATGACTTGGTCCTTCTGCTGCCTAGGAAATAGCTTGCTCTATGTGAGATTAATAAATCCTAGACAGCAAAAGGACCCGATCCTTCTGTTGACTAGGAAATTAGCTTATTCTACATAAAAAGGCTGGATCCTATAGGATAAAGGACCTGGTCCCTTGGATGACTAGGAAATAGCTTATGCTATATAAAAAGGCTGGATACTATAGGATAAAGGACCTGGTCCTTCAGCTGCCTAGGAAATAGCCTACTCTATGTGAGATTGCTAAATCCTAGCCAGCAAAAGGACCTGGTCCTTCTGTTGACTAGGAAATTAGCTTATGCTATATAAAAAGGCTGGATATTATAGGATAAAGGACCTGGTCCCTTTGATGATTAGGAAATAACTTATAATATATACAAAGGCTGAATACTATAGGATAAAGGACCTGGTCCTTCTGCTGACTAGGAAATAGCTCATGCTCCCGCTCCTTATAGTATTACAACAAAGTTTTCTACGAATCCACTTTCGATGATTCATCCGAAATCGATTTGCTCATCCCTAGATGTTAACTTCTCATCTCTGGTTTTGTAGTACAGCACCTGTAAACCCCAACAGTGCCATGGACAAATGTGTTATACTCTGTGTACAGCACTGCAGTGTATTGCAGCACTATCATCATTAGTCTAATTAATTAGCTGCATGAGTTTACAGCACTTGTTACCAAACAATAATGGCTCTCACATGTAAATACTATGAAGAAGTGTGTCTTATAGCATGCGATCTAACTTTCAGAGTAGCGTTTAACAAGTGCTGACTGATATACAAAATATATATTGCGTGTATAGAGAAGCAACACTCTGTATAGATCAGTCTCTAACAGTTGTTGATGGCTCTTGCAAGTACAGAAGTTGAATTACTATGATTCTGAAGAACCAAGTAGAGTGTACCACCTACAGTATCTCCACAGTCGGAGTATGATGAGTATGTTCCAGAAGTAAAAAAGATGTGAAAGTTCCCCCTTCATTAGATATGGATGCTGGGCTTTGTGCAGGTTTATACACCCTGACTTCTAAGGCTACTTTCACAGTTGCGTTCAGAGCGGATCCGTCTGGGGTCTGCCCAGACGGATCCGCTCATATAATGCAGACGATGGATCCGTTCAGAACGGATCCGTCTGCATTATATTGTAGAAAAAAATTCTAAGTGTGAAAGTAGCTTCAGACGGATCCGTCCAGACTTTACATTGAAAGTCAATGGGGGACGGATCCGCCCCCATTGACTTTAAGTTTTCTCTATGTATATGCTAGACTTAATGCAATAAAGGACATGGTCCCTCTGTCTGTTATAAATCAGCTCACGTTATCTTGGAACCATAGAATCTTATTTATATCTACAAGGGCCTATATTCTATAAGCCAGATATTACATCCCTTAGCTTACCAGTACACAAATTAAATGAGAAAATAACATTCAATAGTCTTTTTTCTCACTCGTACAGTGTTCATTTTAGGACATGGTCAGATATCATAATCAAGTATCATAATATCAGTGTGAGGCGAAATACTATCTGACACCGATATCTGAGTTTGACTTTGATGTCTGACTTTCTTCACAGGTCAGGGTCAAATTCACGATGAGATATAGATTTACTTTTTGAACTGTGTGATTTAGCATTAAAATAAATACTTGAGTGCAAAGTGGGTTTACTTACGTTAAATTGCATTAGCGGGTTCACTTCCTTTATAATGCAATAAGCGATTCACTTATTTTATAGTGCATTGGAAGTTCACATACTTTAGTGGGCAAAAAGGGATTCACTTCCTTTAGGGTGCATTGCCAGTTCACATACTTTAGGTTGCAATAGTACATTTAGAGTGCAATAAAGGGTTCATTTACTTTACAGTGCAATAGGGAGCTCACTTTAGGGTGCAACAGGGGTTTGCTTACTTAACCACCTCAGCCCCCAGTGCTTAAACACCCTGAAAGACCAGGCCACTTTTTACACTTCTGACCTACACTACTTTCACCGTTTATTGCTCGGTCATGCAACTTACCACCCAAATTAATTTTACCTCCTTTTCTTCTCACTAATAGAGCTTTCATTTGGTGGTATTTCATTGCTGCTGACATTTTTACTTTTTTTGTTATTAATCGAAATTTAACGATTTTTTTTGCAAAAAAATGACATTTTTCACTTTCAGTTGTAAAATTTTGCAAAAAAAACGACATCCATATAGAAATTTTGCTCTAAATTTATAGTTCTACATGTCTTTGATAAAAAAAAAATGTTTGGGTAAAAAAAAAATGGTTTGGGTAAAAGTTATAGCGTTTACAAACTATGGTACAAAAATGTGAATTTCCTCTTTTTGAAGCAGCTCTGACTTTCTGAGCACCTGTCATGTTTCCTGAGGTTCTACAATGCCCAGACAGTACAAACACCCCACAAATGACCCCATTTCTGAAAGTACACACCCTAAGGTATTCGCTGATGGGCATAGTGAGTTCATAGAACTTTTTATTTTTTGTCACAAGTTAGCGGAAAATGATGATTTTTTTTTTTTTTTTTTTTTTCTTACAAAGTCTCATATTCCACTAACTTGTGACAAAAAATAAAAAGTTCTATGAACTCACTATGCCCATCAGCGAATACCTTGGGGTCTCTTCTTTCCAAAATGGGGTCACTTGTGGGGTAGTTATACTGCCCTGGCATTCTAGGGGCCCAAATGTGTGGTAAAGAGTTTGAAATCAAATTCAGTAAAAAATGACCTGTGAAATCCGAAAGGTGCTCTTTGGAATATGGGCCCCTTTGCCCACCTAGGCTGCAAAAAAGTGTCACACATCTGGTATCCCCGTACTCAGGAGAAGTTGAGGAATGTGTTTTGGGGTGTCTTTTTACATATACCCATGCTGGGTGAGATAAATATCTTGGTCAAATGACAACTTTGTATAAAAAAATGGGAAAAGTTGTCTTTTGCCAAGATATTTCTCTCACCCAGCATGGGTATATATAAAATGACACGCCAAAACACATTCCCCACCTTCTCCTGAGTACGGAGATACCAGATGTGTGACACTTTTTTGCAGCCTAGGTGGGCAAAGGGGCCCATATTCCAAAGAGCACCTTTCGGATTTCACTCATCATTTTTTACAGAATTTGATTTCTAACTCCTTACCACACATTTGGGCCCCTAGAATGCCAGGGCAGTATAACTACCCCACAAGTGACCCCATTTTGGAAAGAAGACACCCCAAGCTATTCCGTGAGGGGCATGGCGAGTTCCTAGAATTTTTTATTTTTTGTCACAAGTTAGTGGAAAATGATGATTTTTTTTTTTTTTTTTTTCATACAAAGTCTCATATTCCACTAACTTGTGACAAAAAATAAAAACTTCCATGAACTCACTCAGGGTGGTCAGCACAGTCAGGACAGAAATAGCGGGTGTTACGCCTTATTCCACTCCTGCTACAGACACGACATCTTTTTCGGGGTGACGGTTGGGTTGAGGTACCAGGAACGACACTGGGGAAATGTCGCTCGTGTAGACGGCTAACTACACTGGGGGATGGGGCCACGGAACCTCCTGGGTAAAGGAGGTTCTCGATGATCTCTTCCTGGAATTTGAGGAAAGATCGTGTTCTCCCAGCCTTACTGTAGAGAACAAAACTATTGTACAGCGCCAATTGAATTAAATATACAGACACCTTCTTATACCAGCGTCTGGTTCTGCGGGAAACTAAATACGGAGACAACATCTGGTCATTGAAGTCCACCCCTCCCATGAGCGCATTATAGTCGTGGACACAGAGGGGCTTTTCAATGACACGGGTTGCTCGCTCAATTTGGATTGTCGTGTCTGCGTGAATGGAGGAGAGCATGTAAACGTCACGCTTGTCTCTCCATTTCACCGCGAGCAGTTCTTCGTTACACAAGGCAGCCCTCTCCCCCCTTGCAAGACGGGTGGTTACAAGCCGTTGGGGGAAGCCCACGCGACTAGTTCGCGCGGTGCCACAGGCGCAAATCCGTTCTAGAAACAAATGCCTAAAGAGGGCCACACTTGTGTGAAAATTGTCCACATAAAGATGGTACCCCTTGCCGAATAAGGGTGACACCAAGTCCCAGACTGTCTTCCCACTGCTCCCCAGGTAGTCAGGGCAACCGACCGGCTCCAGGGTCTGATCTTTTCCCTCATAGACACGAAATTTGTGGGTATAGCCTGTGGCCCTTTCACAGAGCTTATACAATTTGACCCCATACCGGGCACGCTTGCTTGGGATGTACTGTTTGAAGCCAAGGCGCCCGGTAAAATGTATTAGGGACTCGTCTACGCAGATGTTTTGCTCGGGGGTATACAAATCTGCAAATTTCTGGTTGAAATGGTCTATGAGGGGCCGAATTTTGTGGAGCCGGTCAAAAGCTGGGTGGCCTCTGGGACGGGAGGTGGTGTTGTCGCTAAAATGCAGGAAACGGAGGATGGCCTCAAATCGTGCCCTGGACATAGCAGCAGAGAACATGGGCATGTGATGAATCGGGTGCGTTGACCAATATGACCGCAATTCATGCTTTTTTGTCAGGCCCATGTTGAGGAGAAGGCCCAAAAAAAATTTAATTTCGGAAACTTGGACTGGTTTCCACCGGAAAGGCTGGGCATAAAAGCTTCCCGGGTTGGCGGATATATATTGTGTGGCATACTGGTTGGTCTCTGCCACGACTAAGTCCAAGAGCTCCGCAGTCAAGAACAGCTCAAAAAATCCCAGGGCCGAACCGATTTGAGCCGTCTCAACCCGAACTCCAGACTGGGCGGTGAAAGGGGGAACTACAGGTGCGGCTGAAGTTGGTGACTGCCAATCAGGGTTTGCCAGCACCTCAGGGATTCTAGGGGCTCTACGGGCCTGTCTTTGCGGTGGCTGCGACGGGGTAACTAGTGCACGTGCCACCGTACCAGCTTCAACTGCCCTTCTGGTGCTCGCCACGTCACCATGTTGTACGGCAGTGCTGGTACTAGGTCCAGGGAGGGCTGCGCTGCTGGTGTATGCCTCACCACGTGATCCGGCAGCGACAGCCCCACTCTGCTGCTCTTGAAGCGGATCCTGCATAACCTGTGGTCTAGCGACATGGGGCCGGGTACGCCTGGTGCTGCCAGGGACCTCCACCTCCTCGTCCGAACTTTGGGTCAGAGAGCCACTGCTTTCCACAGGTTCATATTCTGACCCGCTAGATTCATCAGATGAGGGTTCCCACTCCTCATCCGACTGGGTCAGAATCCTGTAGGCCTCTTCAGAAGAATACCCCCTGTTTGACATTTTGGACTACTAAATTTAGGGGTATTCCCTGAGACTACCCAAGAAAAAAAGCAAACCTGTCTTACAAAGGGGAGGCTAGCGAAGTACCGGAGGCCGCTGCGGTTGATAAAAAATATCAAAACTGATTTTTTTATCGCCGCAGTGCGTGTAAAATGAATGTGCAGTGATCAAAAAATATATATTTTTTGTCACTGCGGTGGGGGCGGGCGTGGGTGAACGCACGTGTGGGCGACCGATCAGGCCTGATCGGGCAAACACTGCGTTTTGGGTGGAGGGCGAACTAAAGTGACACTAATACTATTATAGATCTGACCGTGATCAGTTTTGATCACTTACAGATACTATAAAAGTACAAATGCTGATTAGCGATACGCTATTCAGCGAATAAAAGTGACTGCGGTGCGGTGGGGTGGGCGCTAACTGACGCTAACTACCTAACCAAGGGGCCTAAACTATCCCTAAAACCTAACAGCCAATACTAGTGAAAAAAAAAAAGTGACAGTTTACACTGATCACTTTTTTTCCTTTCACTGGTGATTGACAGGGGCGATCAAAGGGGTGATCAAAGGGTTAATTGGGGTGCAGGGGGGTGATCTGGGGCTAAGGTGTAGTGTTGGTGCTACTCACAGTTCAGTCTGCTCCTGTGCTGGATCCAACCGACGAAAAGGACCAGCACAGGAGCAGACAAGCCATATAACAGATCATATTTACTAATATGATCTGTTATATGGCTTGTGATTGGATTTTTTAAAAATCGCCAGCCTGCCAGCCAATGATCGTTGCTGGCAGGCTGGTGACGAACTTGTTCTTTAACTTTTGCCGGCCCGCGATGCGCATGCGCGGGCCGGCTTGGAGCGAAATCTCGCGTCTCGCGAGATGACGCGTATATGCGTGACTGTGCGCAGCGCTGCCACCTCCGGAACGCGAATCTGCGTTAGGCGGTCCGGAGGTGGTTAAAGGGGTTGTCTCACTTCAGTAAGTGTCATTTATCATGTAGAGAAAGTGAATACAAGTCACTTACTAATGTATTGTTATTATCTGTGACGAAAGCACTTTCATCACTGGGAGTTGGAGAGGTCTGCTTGCCAGCCTCTTGCCCTGTGACACCATTAACAAGCACAATTGACCTTGCCTGTGATGCAATTAACAAGCACAAGGAACATTGCCTGTGATGCAATTAACAAGCACCATGGGCATTGCATGTGATACATTTAACAAACACAATGGGCCTTTTTAAATTGACGAACGCCCAGCGGGGCTTGGTCATCGACCGCATGGAACTATGTCCAGCCCCTTAATCCAATCATCTCCAGTATAGAGAGGAGGGATTTTACTGTTCATATGGGAGTGTGTTATATCGTACTGTATATTGATTGGTCACTGTATTTTGTGTGTCTGTCCTCCATCAGGTCCCCGGGGGAGTAGCCAGTGGCGTAGGGATCGCCATAGCAACCATAGCAGTGGCTATGGGGCCCTACGCCACTGGGGGCCTGTCAGTGCCGCCTTCTGTGGATTTTTATTTTTTTTTATTTGCACACACACCAACCACACACAGGCAGCCAGGCCCGAGCCACGGACTGCCCGCCCACTACACTAGACTAGTGTAGTGGGCGGGACGCGGGCTGTCCGAGGCTCGGGTGTGGCTGGGGAGGAGTCAGGACTGGAGCAGGGCGCACGCAGGGCCGGGCCCACACAGTGGCTGCGGAGGCTCCAGCCAGGCCACTGAGAACTCAGAAGTTCCGATGGTATATTCTAACCCCCAGGCGTTCCCATGGTGACGGGGACGCTTGCCTGGGGGTTAGAATATACCATCGGATCTGAGTTTTACGAGCTCAGTGAGATCGTAAAAACTCAAATCCGATGGTATATTCTAACCCCCAGGCGTTCCCATGGTGACAGGGACGCTTGCCTGGGGGTTAGAATATACAGGGCCACGCCGCTCACAGCAGTATATTTATAAACTAATCAGTAACTACTTTAACTTTAATCATTGCTCATTGCTGAGCTCTTTACTTGGATTATTTGGATATATTACTTTGTCTTAGCTCTGGTAATAGCAGGCAGTGCGGGGGGCGGCGCTCACTCACTGACGTCACGCGCCTGCTCCTCCCACTAGCTGGAGGGGAGCGCCGCCCCCCGCACTGCCTGCTGTTACCGGAGCTAAGACAGAGTAAGATATCCAAATAATCCAAGTAAAGAGCTCAGCAATGAGCAATGATTAAAGTTAAAGTAGTTACTGATTAGTTTATAAATATACTGCTGTGAGCGTCGGGGAGGGGGATCTGTGGATGGCACTGTAGGGGGATCTGTGGATGGCAGTGCCATCCACAGATCCCCCTACAGTGCCATCCACAGATCCCCCCTCCCCTAAACAGTGCCATCCACAGATCCCCCCTAAACAGTGCCATCCACAGATCCAGGGGAGGGGGGATCTGTGGATGGCACTGTTTAGGGGGGGATCTGTGGATGGCACTGTTTAGGGGAGGGGGGATCTGTGGATGGCACTGTTTAGGGGGAGATCTGTGGGTGGCACTGTTTAGGGGAGGGGGGATCTGTGGATGGCACTGTTTAGGGGGGGATCTGTGGATGGCACTGTTTAGGGGGGGGATCTGTGGATGGCACTGTTTAGGGGGGAGATCTGTGGATGGCACTGTTTAGGGGAGGGGGGATCTGTGGATGGCACTGTTTAGGGGAGGGGGGATCTGTGGATGGCACTGTTTAGGGGGGATCTGTGGATGGCACTGTTTAGGGGGGAGATCTGTGGATGGCACTGTTTAGGGGAGGGGGGATCTGTGGATGGCACTGTTTAGGGAAGGGGGATCTGTGGATGGCACGGGGGGGGGCCCATACATTTTTTTGCTATGGGGCCCATGGATTTCTAGCTACGCCCCTGGGAGTAGCCCTTGCTGGAGGACGTGCATAAAAGGCCGAGCTGTGGCCATCAATAAAGGAGTCCTGCTTTACCCCTTCATGAAGTCTTGGCTCATGTTTGGAGGATGGGATAACTACACTCTTGCGGATTGCTATATCACAATACTCCCCTGAGTATAAGCTCTTGTAAGAGCTTGTTCCTGCTCTATGGATTTAGGAGAGGTTCACCCACTGGAAGCTAAAGCCCGGTCTTGGGTCCAGCGTGGGTGTAGGACGGCGAGACCCTAACCAAGCTGCGGCGGTTTGTGGGGTCTGTGGGGGTTATGGTGACTGGTGGAGTGCTTGGAGCCCTCTGGAAGCACTAGGAGCATCCGTCAGCGGAAGGTGCCCAGTCGGGGTGGCAGGCGTTCCGTTACATTATCCATATTGCTTCCTTTGTTGGCTGGATTCTTTTTTCCATTATGTTATACACTGCTCGTTTCCATGGTTACAGACAACCCTGAAATCCATCAGTGGTGGTTTTGCTTGCACATTATAGGAAAAAGCACTAGTGTATGTGCGCTCCCATGGACCCGGCCACCAGAGAGGCTGATGCTTTTTCCTACAGTGTGCAAGCACGACCACCACAGAAGGATTGCAGGGTGGTCTTTAACCATGGAAACGAGCCGTGTATAATGTGATAGAAAAATGAATCCAGCCAGCAAAGGAAGCAATACGGACAATCACAATACAGTAGTAAGTACCTTATATTAACTTTCTCTACATGATAAATGTGACTTACTGAAGTGAGACAACCCCTTTAAGGATACAATAGAGGTACAAAGTGGGTTTACTTCATGTTTTTTTTTATTGCTATGTGATTTAGCAGCAAATATACATTATATATGAAACTCCTCTGACACTGATGGGTGAGAAAAGTCACACATCAAAGTCAAACATAATTTGCATTTGTCTCCTAGCTAGGGTTAACAAAATTAATTTTTTCAAGGTTTCTATTGGGTCTTGAACCTAAAGACTGGTGTTTGTAAGCCAGAAGCCTTACCATTAAGGTATAGGCTGAACTCTGAGTAGTTATGGATTTTCTTTCACTATGTGATACAGCAGACAAATACACAGGAACTCTTTAAATAATTTTGACTCTGACGCTGACCAAAGAGGAAAGTCAGACACCAAAGTCAAACATCATTTTAATTGGTCTCCTAGCTAGGGTTTAAAAAAAAAAAATATATATATATATATATATTTATCTGCAGGAACTGCTGACACACTCCAGCCACATGAGGTCTAACATTGTCTTGCATTAGGAGGAACCCAGGGCCAACCGCACCAGCATATGGTCTCACAAGGGGTCGGAGGATCTCATCTCGGTACCTAATGGCAGTCAGGCTACCTCTGGCGAGCACATGGAGGGCTGTGCGGCCCTCCAAAGAAATGCAACCCCACACCATTACTGTCCCAATGCCAAACCGGTCATGCTGGAGGATGTTGCAGGCAGCAGAACGTTCTCCACGGCGTCTCCAGACTTTGTCACGTCTGTCACATGTGCTCAGTGTGAACCTGCTTTCATCTGTGAAGAGCACAGGGCGCCAGTGGCGAATTTGCCAATCTTGGTGTTCTCTGGCAAATGCCAAACGTCCTGCACGGTGTTGGGCTGTAAGCCCAACCCCCACCTGTGGACGTTGGGCCCTCATATCACCCTCATGGAGTCTGTTTCTGACCGTTTGAGCAGACACATGCACATTTGTGGCCTGCTGGAGGTCATTTTGCAGGGCTCTGGCAGTGCTCCTCCTGTTCCTCCTTGCACAAAGGCGGAGGTAGTGGTCCTACTGCTGGGTTGTTGCCCTCCTACGGCCTCCTCCACGTCTCCTGATGTACTGGCCTGTCTCCTGGTAGCGCCTCCATGCTCTGGACACTACGCTGACAGACACAGCAAACCTTCTTGCCACAGCTCGCATTGATTTGCCATCCTGGATAAGTTGCACTACCTGAGCCACTTGTGTGGGTTGTAGACTCCGTCTCATGCTACCACTAGAGTGAAAGCACCGCCAGCATTCAAAAGTGACCAAAACATCAGCCAGGAAGCATAGGAACTGAGAAGCGGTCTGTGGTCACCACCTGCAGAACCACTCCTTTATTGGGGGTGTCTTGC
The DNA here is from genome assembly GCF_905171765.1 of Bufo bufo. Lineage (NCBI taxonomy): Eukaryota > Metazoa > Chordata > Amphibia > Anura > Bufonidae > Bufo > Bufo bufo. The sequence goes on from NC_053395.1 coordinate 133,059,531, forward strand.
TACTTGCCTATAATTTCCACCTGTTGTCTATCCCATTTGCACAACAGCATGTGAAATTGATTGTCACTCAGTGTTGCTTCCTAAGTGGACAGTTTGATTTCACAGAAGTGTGATTGACTTGGAGTTACATTGTGTTGTTTAAGTGTTCCCTTTATTTTTTTGAGCAGTGTATATATATATATATATATATATATATATATATATAAGTTGAAAAATCCACAGCACATCCAAGTTGTAAAAAGTAAAAGACGGCTTTATTCACCAGACACGCGACGTTTCGATCCACTCAATGGGATCTTTTTCAAGCAGTGACAAAAGTGGGCAGTGCATAGTGCATATTTATGCAGTTTAACCATGATTAATCAATTAACAAATCAAGTACATTTATCACATATAATACAAAAAATAACAAGAAAAATAATGTTATCGCTTGTTTTAAATCAATCAGACTCAGCATTTCATTTACGTGTATTACAATGGCCTTATTCCTTTTTATACAATACATCTTAGCCATCGAAAATATAACATAATACATTAATTGTGAAAGTAGTGGATACAGGTGTAAGTCTTTACAATATCTTTATAATCTAAAGTGCACAGGTGTACCTTCAGTTGGAGATGACAAGGATCACGGGAGTACGTAGTGAAGTCACAACACATGGATCTCGGCGTATCAGACAATGCAATGCGCATGTCAAAGGACCTTTCAGAATAGTTTAGTCACGTGATCGCGCGTACACCGGTCACGTAGTGCGCATGTCCAAGGACCTTGGAGCTTGTGATCGCACCACGTGATCTCGCACCCGATCACGTGATCAAGGATATCACGTCACAAGAAAGGGAGGGGATGCTGATGTTCCATACTATGTATCATGTAGGGACAGCTTATCGTATATCCAGTCATGTGATCAAATGTATGATCACCTCATCATAAAGAAATGTTAACATGTAAAGGAATACAGCTAAATTATACAGTAATCGTAATGGTGTCTGCATCTCGGCATATGAAGATCCTGTCTGCATCCGCATACATTGGACACCGTATGTCAGTATTGGCCGCATTTCTCCGGCCCCGATTTAGGAGGTGTATATATATGGGTCACTGGCTAATCAGGGGATTACAAGGCAACATCTTAAACGGAAGTACCGATATTATGAGGAAAGCAAAGAAAAGGTGTATAGTTAGCGGTAGTACCGCCAGAGCCCAATTCGAGTTGTCAATTCAAAGTGGTCATTCTAGAGCCTCCCAGTCATATCGAGGAACACAACCAATGTGGCCCGGTTGTCACCGTATAGCCCCAGGTTGAAGTAGCCCCCTGTTCATAGGATTCCATTCCTGGAGATCCGATGTAACAGCCCGGGGTCATCCTCTAGGCTGGGGGGCAATCACAAGAAAACACCCATGAGAAAAATCCTCGTGTCGCCTATCCCTCTGATACCAGTGACTCCAAAAACAACCATCATAATCGGCCAGAGAATGTAGGTCATATTCTGAACATCATCGGTCACCCATTGCAATGCTACGCATGACAATAATCATAAGCCAGGTGCAAAAAGGATTAATCATATATTATAGTGCTCAAGGACTACCAATTATTAAATGTATATAAAGAAAAAAGAGTAAAACTTTGTGGTATGACTAATCCAGGTCCCATAATGATCCAATTGGTTGGCCCTGCACCGTTCTCCCCTGGCACAAAGCAGATCCACTGTCACCATCCCCTGAAGACAATAAAAACAATAGAATTACCTTGTTGGTTCAACAAGGGGCACTACCACAGATAACTTCAAAAATGGAGCAGGCGAGCAGAGTCCAAACATGACCACTCAGGACAAAAGCCAGGGCCTATAATCCACGTTCAACCCTTGGGGTCTCAGGGTATTTAGTCTGGCGATCCATCGGATCTCACATTTCTTTAGTAGACTATGTCTATTACCACCTTTTCGGGGAGTAGGAATGTGATCAATGAGCATAAATTTAAAGTCACTTTCTTTGTGGCCCATGTCAGTGAAATGTTTTGGAATTGGGAGATCCATACGTTTTTTGCGAATGGTATACCGATGTTGGTTAATTCGGCATTTAAACTCCAGTGAGGTTTCCCCCACGTATAGTAACTGACATGGGCACCAGAGAATGTATACAACGAATGAGGATTCGCATGTTAAATAATGTTTAATTTGATATTTTTTCTGTGTCGAGGGATGCAGAAAGAAACTGCCTTTTTGCATATAGCGACAATTAATACAATTTAAACAAGGAAAACTTCCCAATTTAGGGCAACGTAAAAAGGTCTGTCCAGATTCTTTCTGTGGGCCTATGTCAGTGTGTATTATTTTATCTTTGAGATTCCTGGCCCTCTTGTATGACATGAGGGGAGGAAGAAGAAATTCTTCAATTCCCCCATGTCCACTCTTGAGTACCGGCCAGTGTTTTAATATGATTCGTCTAACCTGTGTACTATCTTCAGTATACGTTGTAACTAGAGGAATTCTCTTGATTTGTTTGTTGTTATTCTTCTCCTTCTTTTTGAGAAGTTCATCACGTGTTTTCTCTTGTGTCGTAATGAGATGTTCATTTAATAAAGATAGAGGATAGTTTCTATCCACAAAGGCCTGTGTCATGCGTTTGAGGGTATCCGGTAATTCATCATTATTGCTCACAACGCGTTTAGCGCGGTAGAACTGACTTAAAGGCAGTGATTTCACCATAGCTCTTGGATGTGCACTGTTGTAACTCAACAGGGTATTGCGATCGGTGGGCTTGAAATACAAGCCCGTCGATAGCACACCCTCCTTGATGGTCACAACAGTGTCCAAAAAATGAATCTGTTCACTTGAATGTTCCAATGTGAATTTAATATCTATGTCAACCGTATTCAAAAAATGAAAAAACTCAATAAGTGCACTCTCTGTCCCAGTCCAAATCAAAAAAATGTCATCTATGTATCGCCACCACCTCAGGACGTGCCGGAAGTGGGGCGACACATAGATGTACATCTCTTCGAGGAAGGAGACCGCCATGTTGGCGTAAGTCGGGGCCACATTGGACCCCATGGCGGTCCCCTTCCTCTGGAGATAAAAATAATCTCCAAACAAAAAATAATTACATGTCAGTACCAGATGTAGCAGTTGCAAAATAAAGTCCTGACATTCAGCTGAAAAGGTCGACTGGATCAGAGCCCTAGTGACTATCTCGATCCCAAAGTCATGTCGGATTAAGGTATATAGACTGGTAATGTCCAATGATGCTAAAATTGCATTCGGTGGAACAGTAGTCATTGCCAGTTTATTCAAAAAATCTGAAGTATCCTGAAGATAAGATTTAGCCGATACTGCATATTGTCGCAATACCCTATCTAAAAAGATAGAAATATTAGACAAGATGGAGCCTCGGCCCGAGACAATGGGTCTCCCAGGTGGAGTTTTAAGATTTTTGTGGATCTTGGGCAGCAAGTATAAAAAAGGTGTCATAGGATGTGGAATTGTTAAAAAATCTCTAAGCTTGTCATCAATGATGCCAGCATTGATGGCTCCCTGTATATATATTTATGTTATTTTTTTAGGTTTGTATTGGGTCTTGAACATGAAAGCTATTAGACTTATACACAGAAACCTTATCATTGCGTTATAGGCTCAGCCTGAAGTGATCATGGATCTTCTCTAGCTATGTGATTTTCCATACAAATACACAAATTCTTTTTGAATCTGACCAGTGAGTAGTCAGACATCAAAGTCAAACATCATTTCAATTTGTCTCCTAGCTTGGGTTTAAAAATATATTTTTGTTATTAAGGTTTCTATTGGGTCTTGAACTCAAAAACCGTTGTTTTGCAATGCAGCAATTTTAACTCTGAGCTATAGGCTCTTTTATAGTTCTATTAGCTCTCGCAAATAAGTCTATAACTCATTCTGACTGACCCTGACCTGTGAAGAAAGTCAGGTGTCAGAGATAGTATTTTACCTTACATTATTCTGATACTTGACTATGATATCTGACAATGTCCTAAAATGAACCCTGTACATTTGGATCTGCTAGTGTTTATTGGTCCAACTGTAAATCAACACTACAAACCAATATTTCTAAGAAAACGTTTTTATTGACAAGGAAATACAGCATAAACAATGTTCCTTAATTGTAGTGGACATACCAAACATTTTTAAACCATACGGAACCACTGCGTTTGTCATTTAATTTTTTGAGTGTACAGTATATTACTACCTCAAAAAAAAATGGTGCGCAACCATGTTTTGCATTTAGTTCGTTTGTAAAATATTTTATTGTAAAAAGAATGAAAGATGTCATCATCTTAGACAAATAAAGTACATCGGGTCGTATCCAAACATTGCACGTCAAGAATCCGACATTTACATGGACAATTTTGCATTAGTTTTACAGCAATTAAAACAAAATCAACATCAAAAAGCGACTTTAAATGAAAACCTAAAGTAAGCATAATATCTCTAGATTTAATCTGCCTGAGTACTGTAGTATAGCGGAGGTCCGCACATCATCTTCCTATGAACAGCGGGGACGCACAATTTGATAGAACAACTCGTGATCATTATTATATCTTTTAAGTAAAGTCACAAAATTTCTTCCAAGGCCCCCACACCCTCTCAAAAAGGAGGGTATTGTTGATCTCCCAATGGGCTATTTGCTCCATCCGGAACACCTGGTCACAACGGGCCAGCCAGTGCGGGATATTGGGCACTATTGTTGACTTCCAGTTTGAGGCTATAAGGAGTCTAGCTACTGCTAAAAGATGTTGGTGTAAACGATTAGCATAAGGAGAACGACAGGTCGTCGGTTTTAGACCTATAAGACAATACTGTGGCAAAAGTGGAAGAGTTTTGCCTTGCAGCTTAGAAATAGCGTCACACACTCCCCTCCAGAAGGGTGCCAGTAAGTGGCAGTCCCACCAAATGTGAACAAATGAACCCTCAGCATCCAAGCATCTCCAGCACTGCGATGAGGAGGAAGGAAAGATCCTATGTAATCTCGTCGGGGTGTAGTACCATCTAGTAATAATTTTTTAATAATTCTCTTGCAGGCGTACACATCTAGATATTTTATTAGTTTGAGACAGCAATACTTTTATTTCGCCAGGCGTGAACTTAGTATTCAAATCTTTCTCCCAGCTCTTAATGAAAGGGGGAGTGGTTACTTGGGCTGTTTCAAGTAGTGAGGCGTAGGTTTTGGAAATTTATTTTATTAGGCTCATTCCTTCCTAGGGCCATCTGTTCAAACCTGGTGGGTTCAGTTTGGCACTGAGGCAATGTTCCTGAGGTGGCTTTCAGAATGTGTGCATACTGAAAACGGGATATATTCTCTAGCTGAAGACAATCTAAGGCTGCATTCTCTCCCTCATGGCTGGTACAAATGAAATCGTGTATCGGGGTGGAAATTGTCTTAGGCCCCTCACCTAACGTTGACCTAAACTCTGGGGTGGAATCCCACAAAACATCTCTAACCTGTAATAAAGGCGTGGTTTGCTCTGATATCAATTTTTTTGACACATCCGCGAACCAAACTTTGAGGGTATTGCGTGTAAGAGGGTTGGTTATCTGTCTCATGGTCTCCTGTCTATAGCTCGATAGTAACACTAGGGATCGCAATGGGATACTCGTTAAATCATGTTCTAACCCCACATCTAGCCTTTCTGGCGGATTGCGTATCCATTCTAAAACTCTCAAGCCCTGGATTGATTTGTAATAGAGGAGAAAGTCTGGTACTCCTAAACCCCCTAATTTCTGGTGCTTAATCACTTGGCTGTAGGGCAGTCTAGGTCTGGCACTACTCCAGAGGGAGCGCATCAGTATCCCCTTTAGTTGCAAGAAGAAAGCTTTAGGTACACCTATTGGCAGTGCTTGTAAATAGTAGAGCACCTTCGGGAGAATCATCGATTTGATTAAAGTCCTCCGGCAGGTCCCATGATGTCATAAGTTCTTTAACCTTTCGTGGAATATTTTTAAAATTTTCCTCGTACAAATCTGAATAACGGGAAGTGATATTCACACCCAGGAAAGGGATACTACTAGTAGACCAGGCAAAAGGGGTACTCTGTCCTAACTGGGATTGTGTTTGTGAATCCAGCGAAACATTTAAAACTTGTGATTTGGAGAGGTTGACTTTGAAGTTTGATAGGTCTCCATAGTAGTCCAATAGGGTGTGGATCGCTAGGAAAGCTTCGCTGGGATTCGTGATAATGAAGAGGAGGTCATCTGCAAATGCAGCAAGAGAGTGGGTTCTCCCTTTTATGGTCACTCCCTGGATCCTTTGATCCTGCCGTAGAGCTTGTAATAATGGCTCCACTGACAGAATGAAAAGGAGTGGGGAGAGGGGACAGCCCTGTCTAGTGCCGTTACTAATTGTGAAAGGGGGGGAAAGTGTGTTTTTCACCAGGACTCTTGCGCTTGGATTGCCGTACATAGCCATTACTGCCGTTATATAGCTATCTGGTATTGCAAAGGCCTTCAGTGCAGCACACATAAAAGACCAATTCACTCTATCAATTTCTATCAATTTCCATCCCTCCTCCCCCCTCCTCCCCCCCTCCTACCTCCTCCTTCCTCCCCCCTCCTCCTGCTGTAAGATCTCGCGCGTGCGCACAGGGCTCTGCCTGATGCGCCCGTGCAGACTTCTCGATTTGGCTTCTTAAAGTGAAGTGCGCATGCGCCGGCACTTCGCTCAACCCAGGTATGACCTGCACTCTGGCGCCAGCCTCTCAGAGCCCTGTGCGCACGCGCGATATCTTACAGCAGGAGGAGGGGGGAGGGAGGGAGAGCGAGAGGCAGCACAGAGGATTAGGAGGCGGTGCAGAAGTCTGGAAAGGCGGCGCTGGGCATGAACGGCGGTGGGTGCGGCCGGCACCTTGCATTTCTTGACATCCCCTTGGACACCTTATTTCTTTGAGTGACAGGTTAGTAAAACCTGTTTTTTAGCAAAATAAGGCTACGGATCACATTTAGAAGCCCACATTAGGAATCCTGATGAGGCCCTGAACATCAGCATATGTTTAGCTGACAGGGGTGAAACCTGGTGACAGAATCCCTTTAAGCTGGAGTCACGTAGCGCCGCCCGTCACTCTGCTCGGATTAGTGTAGGGAGATGCTGCAGCTGCTGTGAGGGAGAGATCAGGGAGCAATCTTATGAACAACTGGTTTATGTACTCAGCGATCTACAGAAAAAGTGTTTTGTGGGTGCAGTGCACAATTTTTTTAAGCCTGCCCTGAGCCAACTACTGCTGAAAACAAACTTTTTCTTCTTCAGTTAGTCAATATGAATACATGATCTGCAGCCATTTTATGCAACAATAGTGCACCAGCACAGGCTATCTGCAAGTCCAGAAATACAGCTTTGGCATACTAGGGTGAAAAAAGCCTCTGATATACTGCACATCTGGGATTAGACAAGCATAAGTGACTGTCACATTTAGGCCATAAATACGGCTTTTTGGTTACTGGGGTGAAAAAAAACTCTAATATATTGCACATCTGGGATTACACGTGCATAAGTGACTGTCACATTTAGGCCAGAAATACGGCTTTTTGGTTACTGGGGTGAAAAAACCCTCTAATATACTGCACATCTGGGATTAGACAAGCATAAGTGACTGTCACATTTAGGACAGAAATACAGCTTTTTGGTTAGGGTGAAAAAACCCTCTAATATACTGCACATCTGGGATTAGACAAGCATAAGTGACTGTCACATTTAGGACAGAAATACAGCTTTTTGGTTAGGGTGAAAAAACCCTCTGATATACTGCACATCTGGGATTAGACAAGCATAAGTGACTGTCACATTTAGGCCAGAAATACGGCTTTTTGGTTACTGCGGTGAAAAAAGCCTCTGATATACTGCACATCTAGGATTAGACGTGCATAAGTGACTGTCACATTTAGGCCAGAAATACGGCTTTTTGGTTACTGGGGTGAAAACACCCTCTGATATACTGCACATCTGGGATAAGACGTGCATAAGTGAGTGTCACATTTAGGCCACAAATACCGCTGTCATATAGAGTTAAAAAAAAAAAATAGAGTGCAATACCCTACATCAGGGTTTATATTGGCGGTTAATTATTTTTAACATACTTAACTACTTTTTACTTTGCTTTGTGAACGCTAACTATGAGGCAAACATCTAATAAGGGACGCGGTCATGGTCGTGGTGGTGGTGTTGGTGGAGCCTCTGGTGCAGGGAGAGGACGTGGCCGTTCTGCCACAGCTACACGTCCTACTGAACCTACTACCTCAGGTCCCAGTAGCCGCCAGAATCTACAGCGATATTTGGTCGGGCCTAATGCCGTTCTAAGGATAGTAAGGCCTGAGCAAGTACAGGCGCTAGTCAATTGGGTGGCCGACAGTGGATCCAGCACGTTCACATTATATCCCACCCAGTCTTCTGCAGAAAACGCACAGGTGGCGCCTGAAACCCATGCCCATCAGTCTGTCACATCACCCCCGTGCATATCGGGGAACCTGTCTGAGCCTCAAGTCATGCAGCAGTCATGCTGTTTGAAGACTCTGCTGGCAGGGTTTCCCAAGGGTTTCCCAAGGGCATCCATCTAGCCCTTCCCCGGGGGTGGAAGACATAGAATGCACTGACGCACAACCACTTATGTTTCCTGATGAGGACATGGGAATACCACCTCAGCACGTCTCTGATGATGACGAAACACAGGTGCCAACTGCTGCGTCTTTCTGCAGTGTGCAGACCGAAAAGGAGGTCAGGGAGGAAGACTGGGTGGAAGACGATGCAGGGGACCATGAGGTCCTAGACCCCACATGGAATGAAGGTCGTGCCACTGACTTTCAGAGTTCGGAGGAAGAGGCAGTGGTGAGACCAAACCAACAGCGTAGCAAAAGCGGGAGCAGGGTGCAAAAGCAGAGCAGCCGTCGCCAAAACAGTTTGCCTGCTACTGGCCACCGTCAACAGGGACCGAGCACACCAAAGGCAGCTTCAAGGAGTTCTCTGGCATGACACTTCTTCACACAATGTGCTGACGACAAGACCCGAGTGGTTTGCACGCTGTGCCATCAGAGCCTGAAGCGAGGCATTAACGTTCTGAACCTTAGCACAACCTGCATGACCAGGCATCTACATGCGAGACACAGGCTGCAGTGGAGTAAGCACCTTCAAAACCAAGAAAGGGCTCAGGCCCCTCCTGCTCCCTCTTCTGCTGCTGCCTCGGCCTCTTCCTCCGCCTCTGGAGGAACGTTGGCACCTGCCGCCCAGCAAACAGAGGATGTGCCACCAACAACACCACCTCCGTCACCAAGCATCTCCACCATGTCACACGGAAGCATTCAGCTCTCTATCTCACAAACCTTTGAGAGAAAGCGTAAATTCCCACCTAGCCACCCTCGATCCCTGGCCCTGAATGCCAGCATTTCTAAACTGCTGGCCTTTGAAATGCTGTCATTCAGGCTGGTGGAGACGGACAGCTTCAAACAGCTCATGTCGCTTGCTGTCCCACAGTATGTAGTTCCCTGCCGCCACTACTTCTCCAGGAGAGCTGTGCCCTCGCTGCACAGCCAAGTATCGGACAAAATCAAGTGTGCACTGCGCAATGCCATCTGTGGCAAGGTCCACCTAACCACAGATACGTGGACCAGTAAGCACGGCCAGGGACGCTATATCTCCCTAACTGCACACTGGGTAAATGTAGTGGCGGCTGGGCCCCAGGCGGAGAGCTGTTTGGCGCACGTCCTTCCGCCGCCAAGGATCGCAGGGCATCATTCTTTGCCTCCTATTGCCTCCTCTTCCTACTCGGCTTCCTCCTCCACTTCTACCACCTCCTCATCCGGTCAGTGACAGACCTTCACCACCAACTTCAGCACAGCCAGGGGTAAACGTCAGCAGGCCATTCTGAAACTGATGTGTTTGGGGGACAGGCCCCACACCGCGCAGGAGTTGTGGCAGGGTATAGAACAACAGACCGATGAGTGGTTGCTGCCAGTAAGCCTCAGAGGATGTGGCCCAGGACGAGGAGTAGGAAGAGGGGTCATCTCTAACACTTTCAGGCCAGTCTTTTAGAAGTGGCTCAGAAAGAGGATTTTTGCTACAGCAGAGGCCAGGTACAAATTTGGCCAGCCAGGGACCACTACTGGAGGACGAGGAGGATGAGGAGGAGGAGGATGGGGATGAAGCATGTTCACAGCGGGGTGGTATCCAATGCAGCTCAGGCCCATCACTGGTGCGTGGCTGGGGGGATACGGAGGACGCAGACGATACGCCTCCCACAGAGGACAGCTTGTCCTTACCTCTGGGCAGCCTGGCACACATGAGCGACTACATGCTGCAGTGCCTGCGCAACGACTGCAGAGTTGCCCACATTTTAACGTGTGACTACTGGGTGGCCACCCTGCTGGATCCCCGTTACAAAGACAATGTGCCGTCCTTAATTCCCTCACTGGAGCGTGATCGCAAGATGCGCGACTACAGGCGCACAAGGAGAAGGCAGGGGAGGAGGAAGAGGTCGCCAACGCAGCTGTGTCAGCGCCAGCACCTCAGATGGCAGGGTTAGAATGGCCGACATGTGGAAAAGCTTTGTCACCTCGCCGCAACAACCGGCCCCAACTGCTGATATGGAGCGTGTTAGCAGGAGGCAGCATTTGAACAACATGGTGGAACAGTACCTGTGCACACGCCTACACGTACTGACTGATGGTTCTGCCCCATTCAACTTCTGGGTCTCCAAATTGTCCACATGGCCAGAGCTTCCCCTGTATGCCTTGGAGGTGCTGGCCTGCCCTGCAGCCAGTGTACTCTCTGAACGTGCATTTAGCACGGCAGGAGGCGTCATTACAGACAGACGCAGCCGCCTGTCCACAGCCAACGTGGACAAGCTCACGTTCATTAAAATGAACCAGGCTTGGATCCCTCAGGACTTGTCTGTACCTTGTGCAGAATAGACATTTATACCACCATCAAACATACATTCTTGTACTCAAGTCAAGTGCAATGATTCTATGTTTTCTTTTTTTTTTTTTGTCCCAATATATTGGGGGCTACCTACCCCAATAAAAAAAATAAAAAAAACATTGTTGGCTACCTCCTCCTCCTCCTCCATTGCGGCCTCTACCTACAACACCACATTCACCGCCTCCTCAACCTCCGACTCCATATCCACCTCCTTCTCTGAGTTGCAGGTTAATAATTTGTAATTTTTAGTTATTTTATTTCATTTTAAGTTATTTCCCTATCCACATTTGTTTGCAGAGCAGTTGCCATACTCTTAAGCACATTTTACTGCCTTTTACATCCCTCTAGCCTTTTCAAGGACTATTTTGGAGCCATTTTAATGCAAAAAAGTGCCAATTTTAGTGCCCTAAATTGAAAAAAATCTTATTTTCAATTTTTGGGTGACATTTTACCATTTTTGGCGTATACAAACCCCTGCTGTGCCTGGGTGACAGGGGCCTAAATCTCTCAAAATCCTCTGTTCTATTGCTGGGTGACATGAACCCCCTTTTGCCGTGAATGAACCCTGCTGTGCCTGGGTGACAGGGGCCTAAATATCTCAAAATCCTCTGTTCTATTGCTGGGTGACAAGAACCCCCTTTTGCCGTGAATGAACCCCTGCTGTGCCTGGGTGACAGGGGCCTAAATCTCTCAAAATCCTCTGTTCTATTGCTGGGTGACATGAACCCCCTTTTGCCGTGAATGAACCCTGCTGTGCCTGGGGGACAGGGGCCTAAATATCTCAAAATCCTCTGTTCTATTGCTGGGTGACAAGAACCCCCTTTTGCCGTGAATGAACCCCTACTGTGCCTGGGTGACAGGGGCCTAAATCTCTCAAAATCCTCTGTTCTATTGCTGGGTGACATGAACCCCCTTTTGCCGTGAATGTACCCCTGCTGTGCCTGGGTGACAGGGACCTAAATATCTCAAAATCCTCTGTTCTATTGCTGGGTGACATGAACCCCCTTTTGCCGTGAATGAACCCCTATTGTGCCTGTGTGACAGGGGCCTAAATCTCTCAAAATCCTCTGTTCTATTGCTGGGTGACAAGAACCCCCTTTTGCCGTGAATGAACCCCTGCTGTGACAGTGGCCTAAATCTCTCAAAATCCTCTGTTCTATTGCTGGGTGACATGAACCCCCTTTTGCCGTGAATGTACCCCTGCTGTGCCTAGGTGACAGGGACCTAAATCTCTCAAAATCTTCTGTTGTATTGCTGGGTGACAAGAACCCCCTTTTGCCGTGAATGAACCTCTGCTGTGCCTGGGTGACAGGGGCCTAAATCTCTCAAAATCCTCTGTTGTATTGCTGGGTGACATGAACCCCCTTTTGCCGTGAATGAACCCCTGCTGTGACAGGGGCCTAAATCTCTCAACATCCTCTGTTCTATTGCTGGGTGACAAGAACCCCCTTTTGCCGTGAATGAACCCCTGCTGTGCCTGGGTGACAGGGGCCTAAATCTCTCAAAATCCTCTGTTCTATTGCTGGGTGACATGAACCCCCTTTTGCCGTGAATGAACCCTGCTGTGCCTGGGTGACAGGGGCCTAAATATCTCAAAATCCTCTGTTCTATTGCTGGGTGACAAGAACCCCCTTTTGCCGTGAATGAACCCCTACTGTGCCTGGGTGACAGGGGCCTAAATCTCTCAAAATCCTCTGTTCTATTGCTGGGTGACATGAACCCCCTTTTGCCGTGAATGTACCCCTGCTGTGCCTGGGTGACAGGGACCTAAATCTCTCAAAATCCTCTGTTCTATTGCTGGGTGACATGAACCCCCTTTTGCCGTGAATGAACCCCTACTGTGCCTGTGTGACAGGGGCCTAAATCTCTCAAAATCCTCTGTTCTATTGCTGGGTGACAAGAACCCCCTTTTGCCGTGAATGAACCCCTGCTGTGACAGTGGCCTAAATCTCTCAAAATCCTCTGTTCTATTGCTGGGTGACATGAACCCCCTTTTGCCGTGAATGTACCCCTGCTGTGCCTAGGTGACAGGGACCTAAATCTCTCAAAATCTTCTGTTGTATTGCTGGGTGACAAGAACCCCCTTTTGCCGTGAATGAACCTCTGCTGTGCCTGGGTGACAGGGGCCTAAATCTCTCAAAATCCTCTGTTGTATTGCTGGGTGACATGAACCCCCTTTTGCCGTGAATGAACCCTGCTGTGACAGGGGCCTAAATCTCTCAACATCCTCTGTTCTATTGCTGGGTGACATGAACCCCCTTTTGCCGTGAATTAACCCCTGCTGTGCCTGGGTGACAGGGGCCTAAATCTCTCAAAATCCTCTGTTGTATTGCTGGGTGACATGAACCCCCTTTTGCCATGAATGAACCCCTGCTGTGCCTGGGTGACAGGGGCCTAAATCTCTCAAAATCCTCTGTTCTATTGCTGGGTGACATGAACTCCCTTTTGCCGTGAATGAACCCCTGCTGTGCCTGGGTGACAGGGGCCTAAATCTCTCAAAATCCTCTGTTGTATTGCTGGGTGACATGAACCCCCTTTTGCTGTGAATGAACCCCTGCTGTGCCTGGGTGACAGGGACCTAAATCTCTCAAAATCCTCTGTTGTATTGCTGGGTGACATGAACCCCCTTTTGCCGTGAATGAACCCCTGCTGTGACAGGGGCCTAAATCTCTCAAAATCCTCTGTTGTATTGCTGGGTGACATGAACCCCCTTTTGCCGTGAATGAACCCCTGCTGTGCCTGGGTGACAGGGGCCTAAATCTCTCAAAATCCTCTGTTCTATTGCTGGGTGACATGAACCCCCTTTTGCCGTGAATGAACCCCTGCTGTGCCTGGGTGACAGGGACCTAAATCTCTCAAAATCCTCTGTTCTATTGCTGGGTGACATGAACCCCCTTTTGCCGTGAATGAATTCCTGCTGTGACAGGGGCCTAAATCTCTCAAAATCCTCTGTTGTATTGCTAGGTGACATGAACCCCCTTTTGCCGTGAATGAACCCCTGCTGTGCCTGGGTGACAGGGGCCTAAATCTCTCAAAATCCTCTGTTGTATTGCTGGGTGACATGAACCCCCTTTTGCCGTGAATGAACCCCTGCTGTGCCTCGGTGACAGGGGACTAAATCTCTCAAAATCCTCTGTTGTATTGCTGGGTGACATGAACTCCCTTTTGCTGTGAATGAACCCCTGCTGTGCCTGGGTGACATGGGCCTAAATCTCTCAAAATCCTCTGTTGTATTGCTGGGTGACATGAACCCCCTTTTGCCGTGAATGAACCACTGCTCTGCATTGCTGACAGGGAACTAAATTTAGTGAAAACATCTGTTACTGATCGGAAGATGCACGACTACAAGCGCACGCTGCTGATGGCATTCCCACCTCACAGCGGGGGCACAGTGGAAGCACAAAGTGAAGGCAGAGGAGGAGGAAGAGGTCGCCAACGCAGCTGGGGCACCACCAGCACCTAAGAAGGCAGTGTTAGCATGGCCAAAATGTGGAAAAGCTTTGTCAGCCTTGGAGGTGCTGACCTGCCCTGCAGCCAGTGTATAGTGTGAACGTGTGTTTAGCACGGCAGAGAGCATTATCACAGGCCGCATCCAATGTGGACAAGCTTACGTTTATTAAAATGAACCAGGCATGGACCCCACAGGACTTGTCCGTACCTTGTGCAGAAAAGACATTTATACCAGCCTCAACAATCCATTCTTGTACTCAAGTACACTTATTCTTTGTTTTATTTTGTTATATGTCCCAATATTTTGGGGGATACCCCAATTTAAAAATAAAAAAATAACACAAATCAGTGTTGGCTACCTATTCCTCCTTCACCGCCGCTTCCACCTACACCGCCACATCAACCTACACCGCCACATCCACTCATCCACCGCCTCCTCAACCTCCTACTCCTAGATCCAGATTGTTATTTTTTATTTTTCTGCATTTTATGTTATTTTAAGTCATTTCCCTATCCACATTTGTTTGCAGAACAGTTGCCATGCTCTTAAGCACATTTTGATGCCTTTTGCAGCCCTCTAGCCCTTTCCAGGACTATTTTAGAGCCATTTTAGTGCCCAAAAGTTCGGGTCCCCATTGACTTCAATGGGGTTCGGGTTCGGGGTCGAATTTGGGTCAAGTTCGGGTCCCGAACCCGAACTTTTTTTTCAAGTTCGGCCGAACCTGCCGAACCCGAACATCTAGGTGTCCGCTCAACTCTATTGCACTGCTCTTTTTGAGAAAATTGGTTGGTAGCTGTATCTACGGTCAAGGACAATATATGTTCTTTACGGCCCACTGGGTAAATGTGGTTCCTGACCAGCCACACCAGCAACTTGGCCAGGTAATGCCGCTTCCGCCTCCACGTTCTCACACCATAGGTCCTGCGACAATGTCCGCCTCTGCCTACCCATCCTCCACCGTGTCCTCAGCCCCCACTGCAGGGACAATTCACAGTGCTCCTCCAGCATACCACATGTGCAGGGCATGGCAGTGTCAGGCTGTTCTACACCTCGTTTTCCTGGGCGAACTGAGTCACACAGGGGAGGAACTGCTCCGTGTCCTTCATCAAGAAATCAAATCCTGGCTTTCTCCGCGACAACTCAAAATCAGAACCATGGTGACAGACAACGGGGAGAACATGGTGTCTGTGCTGCGTCAAGGAGGGCCGAGCCATGCTCTCTGCATGGTGCACATTTTCAATCTGGTTGTCAAGCATTTTCTGAAGTCCTCCACCCATCTGCAAGACATCCTAAAAATGGCCAGGAAACTTTGCATGCACTTCAGCTACTCGTACACCACCAAGCACACCTGCAATGAGCAGGATACGGGTATACGCTGACGCCAAATTATGCAATTACTGGGTCAGGTGTAGATGATAGTCTATATTTTGTTCGTACGGCCAATTGCATTGTGCGCAGGGTACTATCATAGGGCCCTCCCAAGGTGTTATAACGCACGTCCCAGGTTAGGAATGCCTGAGTGGTGTAGTGACCTATAATGTCTCTGTATGGTGATGATAATGGTGTCAACGGTGTCTCCTACCTGGGTACGGCTGGACTCCTGGCTCCTGGCTCACTTGCAATAAATTGAGTGTAGTGATAGTAGGAGTAATAGAGGAATTTTGCAGCAGAAATTATGTTCAGACCTTTAGATGAAGTTCAAACTTTTCTTTACTGAAGATAACTTAAATCCAAACAGAATACAGCTTTGGTCTTTGGTCCCAGCAGGTTTTGGCAATGGTTGGCAGGAATGAATCTTCTGCACTATAAATCTGGAGCTTGCAGGATAAGACGTCTGCTTTGTAGCTCTGTAACTGTGGCAGGAATTTGTCTTCTGCGCTTCTCTATATCTTCTGCTTGGTGGGGACTGACTAGCTGAGGAGGAATATGGCTTTTCCTTCGTCTCTGGACTTTACTCACAGATATATTCTCAGGGGATGCTTTTTTCCTGGAACTCTGGAGGTTGTCAGGTTTCTTGTCATCCAGCTGAGGCTGCAGGGCTCAGACTGGGGATATGATCAATGTCTCAGCCGAGACAAGATCCTGGCTTTCTTCCCTATGCAGGGGGACTCCTGACACGCACACCCTACCCCTAGCAGGGGGTAGGCTACACTGAACCTAACCTCCTTCTCCACCCAAGGTGCAGGATGTGGGAACAGTCCACACCTCCACAGAGGGGAGCTAAGCTGGAATAATCCATTCCAGCTTAGATATACTAAACTGAAACTAATACCTTACCAACGCATTGCTGCCACCTGGCATAGTTTTAAATGCACAGTTGGGAAAACATGAGCAAAATTATATCAGATGACAAGGTAAAGGCTCTTAGGAGATAGTAGTGGGGTAGAGGCGTGAAGTAACACAACTCTGGGGTGTTACACACCCTCCTTGAGCTACAGCGGCAGAAAGTCTAATACGCGACATTTCCACCCATTGGAATTCCACTCTCCATATGTTGGACCAACTGTATGAACAGAGAAAGGCCATAAACAATTTCTTGATATAGGCCGACAGAGGTACTCCCCTGTGTAACTTCGATGTTAGCCAGTGGCAGCTCATGCGTGACACCTGCCGTTTGTTTGTGCCCTTTGAGGAGGCCACTTTATTTGTCAGTCGCCAGGACTACGGGATGAACAGCGTCATTCCACTGATTCATATCCTGGAAAAGATGCTGGTAAATCTGGCTGGTCAGGGGACTGGAGACGTGGCGTCTACATCTCAATGCCACATGAGCCCTGTTGGGGCTGAACCAGAGGAGGACTTTGAAGCACAACTAATGTGTAGCAAAATGGGTGGTTTTTCTACACAGTTGACAGGAGAGGAGGAGCAGGAGCAGCCAGAGGAGCAAGAGGAAGATGAGGAAGAAGAGGCAGATGACCCAGATACACTGTGGCAGTATGCAGTGGAGATGGAGGCAGGGAGTCCCTCCGAGTCACTTGCGCAAATGGCCTCATGCATGCTTACTTGCTTGCGTAGTGACAGCCGAGTTGTCACCATTCTGCAGAGGGATGACTTCTGTCTCTCCACCATGTTAGACCCTCACTACTGGTCCAAAATGGGGGCCTTTTTTATACCCGCTGAGAGGGAGGACAAGCTGAACTACTATAGAGGCATCCTATGTAGCCATTTGGCCGCTGCCTATTTGCACCATCGTCCATCCTCTCACAAGTCTGATCAGGGGTGGGCCCTCTGCGCTCACTTTCCTCTGCCATGGCTGCTGGGGGGGTGGCAGGAGCAGTACCAGCTCCATCAGCAGTAGCCTGAGTCTATAGTCGCTGACAGTAGCTTTCTTTACCTGCATAGTGAAGAAACTACCTACCAGCAGCTACACATAGAGCAGAACCTGAACCAGGAGGTGGTGGCATACTTGGAGTGTACCCTGCCAGCCTCATTGAAGATCCGCTGGACTACTGGGCAGCCAAACTGGATTTGTGGCCGCAACTTGCCGAGTTTGCCCTGGAAAAGCTGTCCTGCCCGGCCAGTAGTGTGGCTTCAGAGCTGGTGCTTAGTGCAGCGGTGGCCATAGTTACCGCAAGGAGAACTCGTCTGGTCACCCAAAATGTGGAGAGACTGACCTTTGTCAAGATTAATCAGGCGTGTATCAGCCAGGATTAGATCATCAATGCTGCCTCACCCAAACCTTAACAAAAGAGACCGGTTTCTTCTGGCTACCTGCCTTAGCTGCTATTCTGATGCTGCCACCCGCTGATGCCACACATCTGATGCCAAGTGCTCCTTCTTACACCAACCATCATCAGCGAGTATTGTTAGTGCCACTAACCTCCCCACTCTGTCACCGAGTCACTCTGTGGTCTTCTGATGCTGCTGCCACCTACACACAATGTCACCTTGCCATTCTGTGGCCTCCTGATGCTGCTGCTACCTCAATACTATGTCACCTTGCCACTCTGTGGCCTCCTCATGCTGCTGCTGCCACCTCCACACTCTGTCATTGTGCCACTCTGTGGTCTCCTGATGTTGCTGATACCTCCACACTATGTCACCTTGCCACTCTGTGGTCTCCTGATGCTGCTGCCACCTCCACACTATGTCATATTGCCACTCTGTAGTCTCCTGATGCTGCTGCCACCTCCACACTATGTCACTTTGACACTCCGTGGTCTCCTGATGCTGCTGCCACCTACACACTATATCATTGGGCCACTCTGTGGTCTCCTGATGCTGCTGCTACCTCAACACTATGTCACCTTGCCACTTGTGGCCTCCTCATGCTGCTGCTGCTGCCACCTCACCACTATGTCACTGGGCCACTCTGTGGTCTCCTCATGCTGCTTGCACCTTACCACTATGTCCATTGGGCCACTCTGTGGACTTCTCAAGCTGTTCTCCCACCCTCCCCACTCCATGACTGGGCTACTATTTTGACTTTTTATGCCTGGATGACATCACCATTTATTTGACCCTTCTTCTGATCTGTCAGAAGAAAGGAAAAATGAGACACACAATGGATCCTGTCTGTGTAGCCGCTGTAAGGCTTGTATGGTCCCATCAGAATTGGTTTATGATTTGGTAGCCAAAAGCAGGAATGGGTACAAAATACAGAAATCATGCAACAAATATTCCATTCACATGTCATCTCTTTTTTCGATCCACTCCTGTTTTTTTTGGCATTAGCAATACTGATCTATTACTGCCCAAGTGCTGACCAAGTGAAGGCGGTTGCTCAACAGACAGGATCCGGTTATTGTTTTGACGGATCAGAGGAAGGGCAAAATAATCAGTGACGTCCACAGAAACTTACTGCTGACACCCTCTCCACTCTGTAGGGGAGCTCTACTTTTATTAGCGTTTAATAGAACAGGTTCTGTAGACATCTATGTGGAATCAGCTGATGAGGGTGTAAAAGGAGTGCTCTTCTTCTTGACGCTAGGCTGGCTGAGGTAGCTCACCACCAGTGATTAGCTAATGGTCAATTCCTGAAGATTGAGAGGAACCATGAAGCAGTTCATTCTGACATATCAGAATGGCATAACAATCAGACAGTTTAAGACAATAGGTATGTGCTTCTCAAATAATATAAAGGCGTCCTTAATAAAGTAGACAGGCAGAGATAGATAGATAAATAGATAGATAGATAGATAGATAGATAGATAGATAGATATATAGATAGATAGATAGATAGATATACCATTGGACTGGCCCACCAGAGTACCAGTGGGCCAAGGCTCTGAGACCATAGTGAGTCCCAAAGGTCCAGTAGGAAAACAATTATTGGAGCTGCCTTGGAGGCAATAACTTGCCACTAGGGTCTATTTCTTTGATTCAAAATCTGCCACAGCCACAAGAAGGAGCTCCATAGGAACCAATGTACGGCAGATTCAGTTCATTACGGAGGACTGAAGCTGCTGCACAATGCATCCAGTTCCCCTGATCCTTGCCGGGGGGAGCTGGAGCATCACACGCTTCTGGGCTTTAACACATTCAGATGCAGTGGTCATCTTTGATCAAGGTATCTGAAGGGTTAAAAGTCCACGATTGGCTGTCACGGAATTAGCTGTGGTTGTCTGCTTTATGTAACAGCAGGCATCCAGCATCTAGCATCTATGGCATCTGCTGCACTTGCGAACGGGTGTCATGTTTAAAGTCCCGGCCAGCCGTATATGGTTTTTAATACAGAAATGTTGGCCTACTGTAACATATGTACAGTATATGCACTCAATACTTAGAGTGGACCCCATTTGCATGAATTACTGCATCAATGTGACGTGGCAAGGATTCGATCAGCCTGTGGCACTGCTGAGGTGTAATGGAAGCCCATGTTGCTTTGATAGTGACCTTGAGCTCGTCTGCATTGCTGGGTCTGGTGTCTCTCTTTTACTCTTGACCAGTGATGGTCAGTTCGCAGTGTTTGCCAACGAACACATGCGGGCTGCCATCTGGACTCATCCGTCCGGCGATGCACAGGTAAGCCCTTACCTGTGCCTGTGCCGGGAGCCGGTCTGAAATCAAATGCGGTCACCCGGGGCCTTCATCGGGTTGTTCTCGGAACTGCCTGCTCCCGGTGACCGAATTTGATTTCAGACCGGGCTTACCTGTGCAACACCGGACGGGTGAGTCAAGATGGCAGCCCGCATGTGTTCGTTGGCGAACACTGCGAACTGACGATCACTGCTCTTGACAATGCACCATAGGTTCTCTATGGGGTTTAGGTCAGATGACTTTGCTGGCCAATCAAGCTTTAAAATTTAAGCCCATGTCCTGGATACATCTGTGTGTGGTGGCTCTTGAAGCACTGACTCTGGCCACTGTCCACTCCTTGTCAATCTCCCTCAAAATCTTGAATGGGCTTTTTTTGAAAATCCTTTCAAGGCTGCAGTTATTCCTGTTGCTTGTTCACCTTTTTGTACCACACGTTTTCTTTCTACTCAACTTTCCATTAAAGGGGTTCTGCAGTTTGTTTAAACTGGATCCTCTGGATAGATCATCAGCATATGATCGGCGGGGGTCCGACACCCGGGACCCCGGACGATCAGCTGTTTGAGAAGGCAGCGGCGCTCCAGTAGCACCGTGGCCTTCTCACTGTTTACCACAGGCCCAGTGACGTTCAGTTGAATGGAGCTTAGCTGCGCCCAGGCCAGTTGATACTAGTCATGACTTCACTGGGCCTGTGGTAAACAGTGAGAAGGCCGCGGCGCTACTGCCTTCTCAAAAAGCTGATCGGCAGGGGTTCCGACTGTCGGACCCCTGCCGATCAGATGCTGATGATCTATCCAGACAATAGATCATCAGTTTAAACAAACCGCAGAACCCCTTTAATATGCTTGGATACAGCAGTCTGTGAACAACTATCTTCTTTAGTACCCCAAAATGGTACCTGTGGCGAAACCAACCTCGCCACTGGGTTTTGGAGAGGCCTGTTTACCAGCCTCTTGCCTCAGGATTATGGCCCATACTAACTTTAAAGAAGAAGACAGGCCGGCCGCACAGCTTAAATCTGTCTTTGGAATTGTATTTTGTTATGTGAGGGTACCCAGATAGCCCATTTTATTGTATTTGTGTATTCTGAGTGCCATTCACCTAATGATATGCACTCAGACTTGAGCTATCTGGGGCTATGTTAAATGTCTGTGTTTGCTGTGGGGGTGTGACATTGTGTGTTTGGGTGGTGATCTCTGCCCTGTTGTCCCCACATGTGTATTGGCGATTTCCCTTTGTCCTGAGAGATAATTGAATTGCTCCTCGGGTGTCTCCAGGGCAGAGAGGAGGAAACCATGATGCATTGTGGGGATGTGTTATGTCTGTGTATCCTGAGTGCTACGTATCTGTCCTGTGTCACAGTCTTCCTTCTGGTCCCCTAGGGGCTTGTCCACCAGATGGGGACCTGCATAAATACGGGCGGGTAGCCCTCAATAAAGTGTTCCTGTTTTATACCTTCATGAAGTCTTGGCTCATGTTTGGGGGATGGAATAACTACACTCTTGGGGATTGCTATATCACAATACTCCCCTGAGTATAAGCTCTTGTAAGAGCTTGCTCCTGGTTCCTGTCTCTGGATTTAGGAGAGGTTCACCCACTGAAGCCTGGAGCCTTGTCGTAGGTCCAGGGTGGGTAGGAGACGGCGAGACCTCCACCAAGCTTCGGCGGTTCGTGGGGTCTGCAGTGCTGACAGTGTCAAGTGGAGTGCTTGGAGTCCTCTGGAAGCACTTGTCTGCTCCAGCGACTTGGAGCAGACAAGTATGGAAGGCTCTGAAGATGACTGGCTGGCCGAGGTGAGGCAGCGAGTGGCCCAGTATGGAGATAATGTGTCCATGGATATATACCAGGCCATCTGGAACCAGGTCACAGCCAAGCGACACACAAGGATGGAACGAGAATTCCGACTGGCGAAGGAGAGAGAAATTGCCCAGCGGAAGGAGTGTTACAGCAGCCGAGTTCTGGGGGCAGGGGATGAGCCTGCGATACCCACTGATCTCTCTCCCCAACCACAGAGGGACAGCTCCCCTAACTCCGATGGTGCAGATGGGACCGCGGTCTCTGCACCAGGCTTACCGGGATGCTGGACGGCCGGTTCAGATCCCCCATCAACCCTGCAGGAATGCCAGGAGGAGGAGGTAAGCGATTCCTCCTCTCCACAGCCGATCTGCAACAAGGTCCTGGGGATAGGATTCCCTGACCACATCCCAGCGGAAGAGCTGGCATCTGGACAGAGCGCAGTCGGCCTCTGGCCTCCCCTATCCTCTTATCCAGAGCCTGACTCCCCACAGGCTACCCCAGCAGAAGAGCTGGCATCTGGGCAGAGCGCAGTCAGCCTCTGCCCTTCCCTATACTCTTCTCCACAGCCGATCTGCAACAAGGTCCTGGGGATAGGATTCCCTGACCACATCCCAGCGGAAGAGCTGGCATCTGGGCAGAGCGCAGTCGGCCTCTGGCCTCCCCTATCCTCTTCTCCAGAGCCGGACATCCCACAGGCTACCCCAGCGGAAGAGCTGGCATCTGGGCAGAGCGCAGTTGGCCTCTGCCCTCCTCTATCCTCTTCTCCAGAGGCTCACTTTCCACAGGCTACCCCAGCGGAAGCGCTGGCATCTGGGCAGAGCGCAGTCGGCCTCTGCCCTCCCCTATCCTCTTCTCCAGAGCCGGTCTTCCCACAGGCTACCCCAGTGGAAGAGCTGGCATCTGGGCAGAGTGCAGTCGGCCTCTGCCCACCAAGTACCTACAGCTCCAAGATAGAGAGCAACAAGGAAGCAAGGAGTAGCAGATGCCACCTCAACAGCTGGGGACATACAGAACAGAGCCAGGCCCCAAAATTCAACAGGTCCAGTATTGGGTTGTGGGTGGACTGCCAGACTAACTGAGATACCGACCGGCATGAGGTCAGGTATCTGGTTAGTCTTCCCTGGGAGGGGGAGATGTGTGGCGAAACCAACCTCGCCACTGGGTTTTGGAGAGGCCTGTTTACCAGCCTCTTGCCTCAGGATTATGGCCCATACTAACTTTAAAGGAGAAGACAGACCGGCCGCACAGCTTAAATCTGTCTTTGGAATTGTATTTTGTTATGTGAGGGTACCCAGATAGCCCATTTTATTGTATTCGTGTATTCTGAGTGCCATTCACCTAATGATATGCACTCAGACTTGAGCTATCTGGGGCTATGTTAAATGTCTGTGTTTGCTGTGGGGGTGTGACATTGTGTGTTTGGGTGGTGATTTCTGCCCTGTTGTCCCCACATGTGTATTGGCGATTTCCCTTTGTCCTGAGAGATAATTGAATTGCTCCTCGGGTGTCTCCAGGGCAGAGAGGAGGAAGCCATGATGCATTGTGGGGATGTGCTGTGTCTGTGTATCCTGAGTGCTACTGTCCTGTGTCACAGTCTTCCTTCTGGGGCATGTCCACCAGATGGGGACCTGCATAAATACGGGCGGGTAGCCCTCAATAAAGTGTTCCTGTTTTATACCTTCATGAAGTCTTGGCTCATGTTTGGGGGATGGAATAACTACACTCTTGGGGATTGCTATATCACAATACTCCCCTGAGTATAAGCTCTTGTAAGAGCTTGCTCCTGGTTCCTGTCTCTGGATTTAGGAGAGGTTCACCCACTGGAGCCTGGAGCATTGTCGTAGGTCCAGGGTGGGTAGGAGACGGCGAGACCTCCACCAAGCTTCGGCGGTTCGTGGGGTCTGCAGTGCTGACGGTGTCAAGTGGAGTGCTTGGAGTCCTCTGGAAGCACTAGGAGCATCTATCGACGGAGGTACCCGGTCGGGGTGCTAGGCGTTCCGTTACAGTACTAATATAAGCGTCACCTTGTCCCCCAAATAATGAGCCCCCCCACATAAGACAATTATCATAAAAACAAAAAAATATGGCTTTCAGAAAATGGTGACACAAAAACAAGATTTTTTTCTTTTCAAAAATGATTTTACTGTGTAAAACTTAACAAAATAAATAAATAGACATTGGTAATGCGGCATCCATCACAACTTGCTCTATAAAAATATCACATAATCTACCCCGTCAGATGAATTCTGTAAAAAAACTGTGTCCAAAATTTTTTGGGTCACCTCGTCTCATAAAATGCACAATACTGAGTGCTCAAAATGACGCATGTACTCCAAAATGGTACCAATCAAACTGTAACCTCATATCGCAAAAAACAAGCTCTCAAACAAGACCCTTGCCAGAAAAATAAAAAGTATGGCTTTCAGAAAATGGAAATGCAAAAACATGATTTTTCTTTACAAAATTGTAAGTGGTAAAATGTAAAAAAAAATAAATAAATTGGGTATCTCTGTAATTGTACTGATCAGCAGAATAAAGATAACATGTCATTTTTCCCACACGGTATAGGCCGCAATGACAAACTCCAAAAAGCCATGTCAGAATTGCTATATTTTTTATTCTGCTTCCCAAAAAGCAGAATAAAAAGTGATCAAAAAGTTGTATGTACCCCAAAATAGAACCAATGATGATGGCAACTCATCCTGTAAAAAGTCCTCACACAGCTCTATTTGAGAGAAAAATGTATGGTTGTCAGTAGTGTTGAACGAAGCGCACTACGGATCATAGATCAGCATGGGCTGCGCGGAGGTGAAATTTGTGAAGAACTTTAGCATTCGATTGCACAACTTGAAAACCATTTTAAAACTGCAATCCAAAGTTGGTTTTGGTACTGAGGTACAAGCTGGTACTGAAGCCGACTTTGGAATGCTGTTTTAAAATGCTTTTCAAGTTGAATAATCAAAGTCCGAAGTTCATCGCCGATACTTTTAACGAATTTAGCCCAGACAGGTCAGCATTCAAACAATGTTTTTAACAAAGCGACTTGGGATCTATCATCCGAAGTGCACGTTGCTCAAACCTTCTTGTCAGAAAATGGCTGAACTGGTATCCTAGAGGCAGTTCAATACCAACATGGCGCCTGTAAACCAATTGATCAAAATATGTACTGCAAAAGCCAAAAGGTAGTCTTTCCCTTCTGAACCCTGCAGCGTAGCTAAACAACAGTGTACCTCCACATTTATAACAGTTCATTACCCAGTAGATCCCACAGTTTAAAGGGCATTATGTGTCTCAAACTGCACAAGTTTTGCACAGTATATTAGACATCAAAATGCCATATCTGTGGAAAAATTGTAATGTCCATTTTGCACAGTCACCTGCTCATTTCTGCAAAATACCAGTGGCGTAAAAATGCTCACCCCTTAATATCTTGAGGGATGTAGTTTTCGAAAATAGGTCAATTCTCAGAGGTCAGAGGTTCCATTTATTATTTGACCCCAGAGCCCCTAGAGTCGTCACTGCAAATGTGCTCTTTTACTTTTGAGCCCTGTTTTATGTTCAGGCAAAAAAAATTAGGGCCACATGTAGGGTGTTTATAAAACCAGAAAACACAGCATAATAATAAGAGGGCTTGCTTTTAACAATGGCACAAAATGGGCACAACATATTAGGCACTGAAATGGCATATATCTGTGTAAAAATTGAATTTTTACTTTGCACCATCTCATGTGAACCAATTTTGCCAAACACCTGTGGGGTCAAAATGTTCCCAACACCACTTGGTAAAGTCTGGCATGGTTTCTAAAATGAGGTCACTTCTTTTTTATTTATTTTATTTAACTTCATAGCCTCTATTGTTATCACCTAGTGCTGTATAAATCATAAAACTAGGCCTCAAATGTGCATGGTGTTCTTTCTCTTCTAGGCCTTGCTGTGTGCCAAAACAGCGGCTTACAATCACATATGGGGTATTGCAGTATTTAAGAGAAAATGTTCTCCTATTGGAAAAAATTGAAAATGTGGGTCTAAATAAACATTTTATTGGAAGAAATTAAATGTTTCATGATCACCGTGTCAAGTATTTCTAAATTCTGTGAAATGCCTGTGGGGTCAAAGCACCCTTAATAAATTCCTTGAGGGGTGTAGTTTCCAAAATGGGGTCACTTTTTGGAGGTTTGCACTATAGGGGTACCTCAGAGTCTCTGTACTGACCCCTGATATAGTTATACATAGTTATTAGTAGTGTGGGTCGCGAATATTCGAATAGCGAATATTAATCGAGAATATCGGCACTTTGAGAATTCGCGAATATTTAGAATATAGTAATATATATTCGTAATTTCGAATATTCTAGATTTTCTTTTCATCATTAACCTCCCTTCTTGCTTGTGGGCCAATGAGAAGGCTGCAATGTCTTTGTCTGAGCTTAGCAACATCCCTAGGAAAGTTGCCTACACCTTACTATATAAGAACCTTCCCAGCAGCCCTTGTATGCAGTATTTTGCAGATCTGAGAGAGACAGCAGTGTTATTGCGGTTCTCTCTGCTTTTCTGTGTCATTACATACAGATAGTTAGTGGGAGATAGTCAGTGAAGGTTAGATAGTGATATAGTGTAGCTGATAGGTTCTGCTGTCCATACATACATGCTACATACATAGTGCTGTATGTATGTATGTATGTATGCTACATACATACATAGTGCTGTGATGTCACAATCGCCAATCGCACCAATCACTAATAAGTAGTCAGACCTGTTAAAATGTGAAGTTGCACGTATATGCGAATATTACATTGCCAATTTTTCGCGATCAAGAAAATAATCTCGAATTCGTGAATTTTCGAATATATGACGAATATTCTATCAAATATTCGTGAAATATCATGAATTCGAATATTGTCTCTGCCGCTCATCACTAGTTATTAGATCTCCCCTCAGTCGTCTTTTTTCTAAAATGAATAACCCTAATTTTGATAATCTTTCAGGGTACTGTAGTCCACCCATTCCAGTTATTACTTTAGTTGCCCTCTTCTGAACCTTCTCCAGCTCTGCTATGTCTTCCTTGTTCACAGGAGCCAAGAACTGTACACAGTACTCCATGTGTGTTCTGACTAGCGATTTGTAATGTGGCAGCATATGTCTCATCATAAATTAGGCGCAGCATCCGTCAGCGTGCCTGGTTATCATAAACCAGCATACATCACAGGTCTATGATAAATCTGCCCCTGTATCTTTAGGATGAACAGGACAATTGTACTGAGTATTGTAATTGTAAGAAGGTTTAGTAGTTTTCTTTTTTGCAAAAAAGGCATTTTAATAAATATGCAAAAGCTAAGAGATTATTTTTGAATTTGTGCTATGGATTCTATAAATTAATAGAAATTAATTTTTTGAATTTGAAAAGAACACACGCTTTACTTGCAATAATCCTGGATTTGCACATTTTTTTGTTTATCTAAATGTGACTTGCATGATTTTTGGATTTTTCTTGACATGCCAAAAATTATTATTCCGTTCCATGTTTTCATCAGTACATTAAATTAGTAGCCTTAGGAGCCATTCAGATCACATTGTGGCTCCTGATGAGTACCCAAAAGGATTCAACTTTGACCTCTTGTCCATCTGTATATGCCTTTATTGTTGAATTCAGCAGCATGGTTAGACTATGCTTTGGTATCCTCCAAAATCGTTTTGAGTAACCAAACATATCCTCCAGGTGGAATGTTCAGAGGAGAGCTAAAATGTGATGAGCAATTGGCTCTTTATGATGCTTTATAGTCAATAAACCAGATACATGTATTGAACCCTTTCAAGAACATGTTTATTTGTAATGCATTTGTATCAAACACATTATTTTATATATGAATCTAAGTGCAATCTGAAATTGAATGCGTGGATCATTTTTCTCAATGTTCATTAAAGTTAATTATCTGAAAAGTGTTATTTTTGCACTTCAGTTCAATTTTAACTACTTCCTCTTGATTCCACTTTTGATACTTCTGAGTAGTCTGGATTCACTTTTGTCTACTTGGATATCTATTAAGTGTTGAATGAGTTCTTTTTGACTCGGTAAAACAGATCTTCGATTGTGGGAAAATCTTTCTGCAAGATAAGAGTTAACACAATAAAGCAATTTTCATATGTACTGCACATACGTCATCAATATTTAATGTAGCCTGCCGGAAACCTGAACAGATTTGATCATTGCAAATTAATGCCTAAATATATCTTCTACTCTTTCAGCTATTTATCTTACTTTTCTTTCAAGTTAGGGCTTATCTTGCAAAAAGTATATCTATATATATATATATATATATATATATATAGAAGACAAAAAATCGGACTGCACTCCAAGCATTTCTTCAAAGAAGTTAGTTTTTATTCACCCATAAGGTGGCAAAGCGACGTTTCGGCTCAAGCATGAGCCTTTCTCAAGCATTGGTGAACAGTGAATAGCCAGTATATAAAGGTGTGCCAATACATATAATCAAACAACATAATTGGTACTTTAAAAATAATACATGTATACAATGTACAAATATGTGCAAAAACCGTATAATGGTCATGATTGTTAAAGTGACTAGTGCATTCCATACAGTAAATCTCCAAGATACAATAAATTACATATAAAAACACCATAGGACATATAATTAGTTACATCTGTAACTCATCAATACATCATTCATGCATCAACTGTAATAGTGCACATGTGCAAATAAGGAAGACTAATGAATTGCTACCTGGAGGAGTGATGGCGCCCACATATACAATAGCGCTGCTCAGCGCGTCCTCAGGAGACCAGCGCGCATGTCCCAATCGTTTGACGTCATCTAGGGAGACCGACCGGTGCATAACAGTGCCGCCTACTGATGACATCAGCGGCGCACCCGATAACATGTCACCGCCTTCTCCCATCAATGCCTCCACATAGCGGCGCATGCGCAATAGTTCCGGCAAGCTGTTTTCCGCCATATTGGGTAAGGGAATCAGAGCAAATAAATGACCATACAATCTGTCGCTTACCGTCCTATTCGTTCTGCATATACAGTTGTTGTGGTTGAATGCCACCATGCTGCAGGGTGGATGAGTGACCATCTTTTCCAAAATGGTACACTCAAATCCACTCGTCACCCCAATACCAGCGGCACGTCAGTGTCGTCAGCATTGTAGGATCATGTCCTGCTTCAATATACAACTGTGAGGGTACTCCTCATTATAACAGAACGATTAAAGACAAGCGACAGTGTGCACTAGAGAAAAGATATAAGTTACTCAATATAAATTACAGCAAGGGAAAATATAAATCGCTCATTCCCAATTTTTTATAAACTCGTCATGACGGGGACATACGCATGGAATCCAGAGAAAAAAATATATATCTCAACACAATTATTTTTTCGTGGGCTCATCATCCATCAATCAGGTTCATCAGTTTTCTGAGGTGCCTTCTGTGCAGGTGTATCTGGAAAGATAATGCAAAAGTGTCAGTGTCATAAATTAGTGAGATTACCCATTACATTTATATTAAAATCAATTTATTACTCAAAATTATGTGTTTACATTTTCTGTTTTTTCTTTTTCTTTTTTTTAAAAACCAATGAATCTGTCAACCACAGGAGGTATTGTGGAGCCCATACCAATGCAACACAGGGGCAAAACAACCTCCTCACAGACCTCCACCATATCTATAGTCTATATTTAAACCTTTGGGGTGCAGACTTTGTAGTGTCTGGATCCAATGCATTTCTCTTTTTTTGAGTAGAGATACTCGATCTCCACCCCTCCGTGGCATTGGAACCTGATCCAGGATCCAACATCTGAGATCTTTTTCTTTATGTCCCAGTAACCCAAAGTGTCTGGGCACTGGCAAATCTTTGCGTCCCTTTCTGACTCAGATCAGATTCAACATCCAGCCAATTTACCTGAGCATTAGGGCAAAATGATAGTCCTTTAGATAGAACGGTTAACTGTGCTGGGGTCAATGCTTTGGAGGAAAGATTAATGACAGCTATTTCTTCTTTTTTTGTATTTGAGTCCGGGTTTTCATGTTGCGTGTTCTGGTGGTTTCGTCTGTATCGACAACCGCCTCTCCTGGTTCGTTTCCTCTTGCTGCATTGGACTCCGTTTTGTTCCCTAAAAAAACTTACGGTTCTCCCTTGTGCATCTGCGTGTTTTTTCTTGTTTTTTTATTATCCCTTATGTTGTATGGAGAACTGCCAGGTTGCCAGCTGCAAATGTCACCTTTTTATAGTCCTCGATGTCTCGGGCCCATTTTATCCTCTTACCATCCTCCAGTTCAGACTGCAGCTGCTGTAACTGCCCCTTTAACATCTCGCTGAACTCTGAGTACTGATCCTCCGTCATACATGTACGAAGATGCTGCTCAATCTGTACCATGTCAATGGTCAATGTGGCTACTTCCTGTTGCAAGAACTCAATATTTAACAAAATGAAGTCCATGGAATATTTGTTTGATAAGGCCTCAAACCGTTTGCAAAAAAAGTCACTGTGGGAAAACAAATTGGGGCGCAAATGGGATCGCATCCCTCTGGGGATCCGCTGCTCCTTGTAGTAATGCCCAAGAGTGGTCATATGCAATTTTAGAGAGGCATTGATGGGAGAAGGCGGTGACATGTTATCGGGTGCGCAGCTGATGTCATCAGTAGGCGGCACTGTTATGCACCGGTCGGTCTCCCTAGATGACGTCAAACGATTGGGACATGCGCGCTGGTCTCCTGAGGACGCGCTGAGCAGCGCTATTGTATATGTGGGCGCCATCACTCCTCCAGGTAGCAATTCATTAGTCTTCCTTATTTGCACATGTGCACTATTACAGTTGATGCATGAATGATGTATTGATGAGTTACAGATGTAACTAATTATATGTCCTATGGTGTTTTTATATGTAATTTATTGTATCTTGGAGATTTACTGTATGGAATGCACTAGTCACTTTAACAATCATGACCATTATACGGTTTTTGCACATATTTGTACATTGTATACATGTATTATTTTTAAAGTACCAATTATGTTGTTTGATTATATGTATTGGCACACCTTTATATACTGGCTATTCACTGTTCACCAATGCTTGAGAAAGGCTCATGCTTGAGCCGAAACGTCGCTTTGCCACCTTATGGGTGAATAAAAACTAACTTCTTTGAAGAAATGCTTGGAGTGCAGTCCGATTTTTTGTCTTCTAAAGTGGGTAAGCACCTTTTTACCATACTTGGACATTGCACCCGTCTATTTTTCCATACTATCCAGGGTGGTGCTACCAGTGGTTTTTTTGCTATATATATATATATATATATATATATATATATATATATATATATATACAGTTGCAAGAAAAAGTATGTGAACCCTTTGGAATGATATGGATTTCTGCACAAATTGGTCATAAAATGTGATCTGATCTTCATCTAAGTCACAACAATAGGCAATCACAGTCTGCTTAAACTAATAACACACAAATAATTAAATGTTACCATGTTTTTATTGATCAGACCATGTAAACATTCACAGTACAGGCGGAAAAAGTATGTGAACCCCTAGACTAATGACCTCTCCAAGAGCTAATTGGAGTGAGGTGTCAGCCAACTGGAGTCAAATTAATGAGATGAGATTGGAGGTGTTGGTTACAGCTGCCCGTCCCTATAAAAAACACACACCAGTTCTGGGTTTGCTTTTCACAAGAAGCATTGCCTGATGTGAATGATGCCTCGCACAAAAGAGCTCTCAGCAGACCTACAATTAAGAATTGTTGACTTACATAAAGCTGGAAAGGGTTATAAAAGTATCTCCAAAAGCCTTGCTAGACATGGGGAAAGTTCAGCACTGCTGCTACTCTCCCTAGGAGTGGCCGTCCTGTGAAAATGACTGCTCAATGAGGTGAAGAAGAATCCTAGAGTGTCAGCTAAAGACTTACAAAAGTCTCTGGCATATGCTAACATCCCTGTTAGCGAATCTACGATACGTAAAACACTAAACAAGAATGGATTTCATGGGAGGATACCACAGAGGAAGCTGCATGTTTACAGTTTGAACAAGAGCACCTGGATGTTCCACAGCAGTACTGGCAAAATATTCTGTGGACAGATGAAACCAAAGTCGAGTTGTTTGGAAGAAACACACAACACTATGTGTGGAGAAAAAGAGGCACAGCACACCAACATCAAAACCTCATCCCAACTGTGAAGTATGGTGGTGGAGGCATCATGGTTTGGGGCTGCTTTGCTGTGTCAGGGCCTGGACGGATTGCTATCATCGAAGGAAAAATGAATTCCTAAGTTTATCAAGACATTTTGCAGGAGAACGTTAAGATAACGACCCAAAGCATAGAAGTAAATCAACAACAGAATGGCTTAAACAGAAGAAAATACGCCTTCTGGAGTGGCCCATTCAGAGTCCTGACCTCAACCCAATTGAGATGCTGTGGTATGACCTCAAGAAAGCGATACACACCAGACATCCCAAGAATATTGCTGAACTGAAACAGTTCTGTAAAGAGGAATGGTCAAGAATTACTCCTGACCGTTATTCACGTCTGATCTGCTACTACAGGAAACATTTGGTTTAAGTTATTGCTGCCAAAGGAGGTTCAACCAGTTATTAAATCCAAGGGTTCACATACTTTTTCCACCTGCACTGTGAATGTTTACATGGTGTGTTCAATAAAAACATGGTAACATTTAATTCTTTGTGTGTTATTAGTTTAAGCAGACTGTGATTGTCTATTGTTGTGACGTAGATGAAGATCAGATCACATTTTATGACCAATTTGTGCAAAAATCCATATCATTCCAAAGGGTTCACATACTTTTTCCTGCAAATGTATATATTTTATTTATTTTTTCGTCCGTGCTGAAACAACTTTGATAGAAGCTTGCACAAAAACTACTGATTTTTCAGGTGGCTGTTCCACTTGATCTTCTTTCTCCACCTCCTCAGACTCTGAACCGACCAGCAACGAGCATATTCATCATTCCTCCCCAGTATATAAATCAGCCGGCAGCAAACGGTAGCGTATGTTCCTTTAAAGGAAATCAACATAGAGCAGACCCGTAGGTAAAAGCATTCAGTATACTTTATTATACTCACAGAGTTTTCCTCTTTCAACAACGCATAGACAATCGGTCAAAAAATAAAAAAGCTATGGCTCTCAGACTATGGAGACACTAAGAAATCATATTTTTTGGTTTAAAAAATGCTATTATTGTGTAAAACTTAAATAAATAAGAAAAAGTATACATATTAGGTATTGCCACGTCCGTAACGATCTGCTCTATAAAAATGTCACATGACCTAACCCCTCAGGTGAACGATGTAAAATGTAAAAATAAATAAATAAAAACTGTGCTAAAACAACCAATTTATTGCCCTATAAAGTGTAATAATGAATGATCAAAAAATCATATACCACAGATGTAGCATGGTTAGCACTCAAGCTCTTAACTCAAATTTCTTAACTCATCGCGTTATCTTGAGACAAAAGCCACTGAAAAGCAATTGAAGGTGTTTGCTTAACGCATTTATTTTAGATAACACGTCTCACAAATAATGTGTTAACTCTACTACATCTGTACCCAAAAATGGTACCAATAAAAATGTCAACTCTTCCTTCAAAAAACAAACCCCTGCACAAGACGATCGGCAGAAAAAAATAAAAATTGCGTTCAGAAAATGGAGACACAAAAACATAATTTGTTTTTCAAAAATGCTTTATGCAAATCTGAAACAAACAAAGTAGACATATTTAATATTATTGCATCCGTAACAACCTGCTGTATAAAAATAGCACATGATCTACCCTGCCAGATGAATGTTGTAAAAAAATGTAAAATACAAACAGTGCCAAAACAGCCATTTTTGGGTTACCTTGCCTCACAAAAAACATAATATAGAGCAATTAAAAATCATATGTACCCTAAAATAGTACCAATAAAACTGGCTACCTTATCTCCTAGTTTGCAAAATGGGGTCACTTTTTGGGAGTTTCTACTGTTAGGGTGCATCAGGGGTGCTTCAAATGGGACATGGCATCTAAAAACCAGTTCAGCAAAATCTGCCTTCCAAAAACCATACGGCGCTCCTTTTCTCCTGCGCCCTGCCCTGTTCCATACAGCAGTTTACGACCACATGTGGGGTGTTTCTGTAAACCGCAGAATCAGGGTAATAAATATTGAGTTTTGTTTGGCTGTTAACCCTCGATGTGTTAAAGACATTTTTTTATTAAAATGAAAAATCTGCCAAAAAAGTGAAATTTAGAAATGTTATCTCCATTTTTCTTTAATTCTTGTGGAACACCTAAAGGGTTAACAAAGTTTGTAAAATCAGTTTTCAGTAACTTGAGGGGTGTAGTTTCTACAATGGGTCATTTATGGGGGTTTCCACTATGTAAGCCCCACAAAGTGACTTCAGACCTGAACTGGTCCTTAAAAAGTGGGCTTTGCGTGGCAGCCAACCAATGTGCGAGGAGGAGACTCGAGCATCGCGTAAAATTTGTGTTCGGCCGAGCATGCTCGCCCAACACTAATGACAGCCACATGCTGTCCATTTTTTTCCCAACCCATAGTATAATCATTTAACACAAGATATATTTCATAATTTATGTGCTTTCCATCCTTAAAAAATAATCCTTAGTAGTTTAGTGATCATAGCTCTGTATGAATGTAAACAGCCTAACACAGTAAGCATGTCATGATGGTGTTATCCTAACCTAGGCTCTTACAGAAGAGTTGATACAGAAATTCTTGTTTTTTTATGTTATTAATAGATTAATAATATGTAAAATTTACCTAAAATCATCTTAAACATTCCAAAAAGTTGTAAACAAACAAGGCTTACTTAAAGAGGACCTTTCACTAGAATAAAACATCTAAACTAACTATACAGACATGGAGAGCGGCGCCCAGAGATCTCCCTGCACTTACTGTTATACCTGGGTGCCGTTCCGTTCTCCTGTTATAGCCTCCGGTATCTTCATAGTTAGGCTCCACCCAGGGGAACCTGCCTGTGTCTCATTCTCCCATGCTGTAGCGCTGGCCAATCGCAGAGCTCAGCTCATAGCCTGAGAGAAAAAAAAGCCTCTCAGGCTATGAGCTGAGCGCTGCGATTGGCCAGCGCTACAGCATGGGAGAATGAGACACAGGCAGGTCCCCTGGGTGGAGCCTAACTATGAAGATACCGGAGGCTATAACGGGAGAACGGAGCGGCGCCCAGGTATAATAGTAAGTGCAGGGGGATCCCTGGGCACCGCTTTCCATGTCTGTATAGTTAGTTTAGATGTTTTATTCTAGTGAAAGGTCCTCTTTAAAGAGGCTCTGTCACCAGGACCAACCCTATTAAACCAGACATACTGCCTGGTAGGGCTTATAATGCTGATTAAAACAATACCTTTCTTTTGTCTGTATGCTAAACAGCTACAGATATATCTGTGTTTTTATTCATATGCAAATGAGAAGTTCGATCACCATGAGGCGGGGCTAAATCATTTGAACACTACTTTGTAACATCCCCTGTACTCTGCACACTCCCCTCTCCCCTTGATTGACAGGAATAGACATCAGGCTGAGGGCAGAGCTGTGTCCAAAAGCTGTGTGCGAGCATTTGAATCTCATATCATTATGTAGTGTAGCTTCACCACACTGAGTTCTGCTCAGAAAGCTAATATACGTATTACTGCTTTATACACAGGCACAATATATTATAATAAAGACACCAGTAATATATGTTATTGTTAGCTTATTAGTAGAGGTGAGTGAATTTTTTAAAAATTCAATTCGCCGGTTCGCTGAATTTTTCGGGAAAAATTTGGTTTTATATATATATATATATATATATATATATATACACTGCTCAAAAAAATAAAGGGAACACAAAAATAACACATCTTAGATCTGAGTTAATTGAATATTCTTCTGAAATACTTTGTTCTTTACATAGTTGAATGTGCTGACAACAAAATCACACAAAAATAAAAAAATGGAAATCAAATTTTTCAACCCATGGAGGTCTAGATTTGGAGTCACACTCAAAATTAAAGTTGAAAAACACACTACAGGCTGATCCAACTTTGTTGTAATGTCCTTAAAACAAGTCAAAATGTGGCTCAGTAGTGTGTGTGGCATCCACGTGCCTGTATGACCTCCCTACAACGCCTGTGCATGCTCCTGATGAGGTGGCGGACGGTCTCCTGAGGGATCTCCTCCCAGACCTGGACTAAAGCATCTGCCAACTCCTGGACAGTCTGTGGTGCAACGTGACGTTGGTGGATAGAGCGAGACATAATGTCCCAGATGTGCTCAATTGGATTCAGGTCTGGGGAACGGGTGGGCCAGTCCATAGCATCAATGCCTTCGTCTTGCAGGAACTGCTGACACACTCCAGCCACATGAGGTCTAGCATTGTCTTGCATTAGGAGGAACCCAGGGCCAACCGCACCAGCATATGGTCTCACAAGGGGTCTGAGGATCTCATCTCGGTACCTAATGGCAGTCAGGCTACCTCTGGCGAGCACATGGAGGGCTGTGCGGCCACCCCACACCATTACTGACCTAATGCCAAACCGGTCATGCTGGAGGATGTTGCAGGCAGCAGAACGTTCTCCACGGCGTCTCCAGACTCTGTCAAGTCTGTCACATGTGCTCAGTGTGAACCTGCTTTCATCTGTGAAGAGCACAGGGCGCCAGTGGCGAATTTGCCAATCTTGGTGTTCTCTGGCAAATGCCAAACGTCCTGCACAGTGTTGGGCTGTAAGCACAACCCCCACCTGTGGATGTCGGGCCCTCATATCACCCTCATGGAGTCTGTTTCTGACCGTTTGAGCAGACACATGCACATTTGTGGCCTGCTGGAGGTCATTTTGCAGGGCTCTGGCAGTGCTCCTCCTGTTCCTCCTTGCACAAAGGCGGAGGTAGCGGTCCTGCTGCTGGGTTGTTGCCCTTCTACGGCCTCCTCCACGTCTCCTGATGTACTGGCCTGTCTCCTGGTAGCGCCTCCATGCTCTGGACACTACGCTGACAGACACAGCAAACCTTCTTGCCACAGCTCGCATTGATGTGCCATCCTGGATAAGCTTGTGTGGATATGGCAGCAGCAGGAGGATACCGCAGAGTGGCAAGGTGACATAGTGTGGATATGGCAGCAGCAGGAGGATACCACAGAGTGGCAAGGTGACATAGTGTGGATATGGTAGCAGCAGGAGAATACTGCAGAGTGGCAAGGTGACATAGTGTGGAAATGGCAGCAGCAGCAGGAGGATAACAACAGAGTGGCAAGGTAACATAGTGTGGATATGGCAGCATCAGCAGGACACCACAGAGTGGCAAGGTGACATAGTGTGGAGATGGCAGCAGCAGCAGGAGACCACAGAGTGGCAAGGTGACATAGTGTGGATATGGCAGCAGCAACAGGAGAATACAGAGTGGCAAGGTTACATAGTATGGAGATGGCAACAGCCGCAGGAGGATACCACAGAGTGGCAAGGTGACATAGTGTGGATATGGCAGCAGTATCAGGAGGCCACAGAGTGGCAAGGCGACATAGTGTGGAGATGGCAGAAGCAGCAGGAGGATACCACAGAGTGACAAGGTGACATAGTGTGGAAATGGCAGCAGCAGGAGGATACCACAGAGTGGCAAAGTGACATAGTGTGGATATGGCAGCAGCAGGAGGATACC
The DNA here is from genome assembly GCF_905171765.1 of Bufo bufo. Taxonomy (NCBI): domain Eukaryota; kingdom Metazoa; phylum Chordata; class Amphibia; order Anura; family Bufonidae; genus Bufo; species Bufo bufo. The sequence goes on from NC_053395.1 coordinate 133,097,370, forward strand.
ACAGAGTGGCAAAGTGACATAGTGTGGATATGGCAGCAGCAGGAGGATACCACAGAGTGGCAAAGTGACATAGTGTGGAAATGGCAGCAGCAGGAGGATACCACAGAGTGGCAAAGTGACATAGTGTGGATATGGCAGCAGCAGGAGGATACCGCAGAGTGGCAAGGTGACATAGCGTGGATATGGCAGCAGCAGGAGGATACCGCAGAGTGGCAAGGTGACAGTGTGGAAATGGCAACAGCAGCAGGAGGATAACAACAGAGTAGCAAGGTAACATAGTGTGGATATGGCAGCAGCAGCAGGAGGACACCACAGAGTGGCAAGGTGACATAGTGTGGAGATGGCAGCAGCAGCATCAGGATACCACAGAGTGGCAAGGCGACATAGTGTGGAGATGGCAGCAGCAGCAGGAGGATACCATAGAGTGACAAGGTGACATAGTGTGGATATGGCAGCAGCATCAGGAGACCACAGAGTGGCAAGGTGACATAGTGTGGATATGGCAGCAGCAGGAGGATACCACAGAGTGGCAATGTGACATAGTGTGGATATGGCAGCAGCAGGATACCACAGAGTGGCAAGGTGACATAGTGTGGAGATGGAAGCAGCCGCAGGAGGATACCACAGAGTGGCAAGGTGACATAGTGTGGAGATGGCAGCAGCATCAGTATACCACAGAGTGGCAAGGTGACATAGTGTGGAGATGGCAGAAGCAGCAGGAGGATACCACAGAGTGGCAGGGTGACATAGTGTGGATATGGCAGCAGCAGGAGGATACCACAGAGTGGCAAGGTGACATAGTGTGGAGATGGCAGCAGCAGGAAGAATACCACAGAGTGGCAAGGTGACATAGTGTGGAGATAGCAACAGCATCAGGATACCACAGAATGGCAAAGGCAACTTAGTGTGGACATGGCAGCAGAATCAGGAGACCACAGAGTGGCAAGGTGACATAGTGTGGACATGGCAGCAGCAGCAGCATCAGGATACCACAGAGTGGCAAGGTGACATAGTGTGGAGATGGCAGTAGCAGCAGCATCAGGATACCACAGAGTGCCAAGGTGACATTGTGTGGAGATGGTAGCAGCAGCAGCATTAGGAGACCACAAAGTGACCTGGTAACAAATTGGAGCAGTGGGTGGCAATACCAGTACCCACTTTCGGAGGTGGGTGAAAGAAGGAGCACTTGGCATCACATGTGTGGCATCAGGCGGGTTGCAGCATCAGAGTAGTAGCTGAGGCAGGAAGTCAGAAGAAACTGGTCTCTTTTATAAAAGTGTTGGTGTGGCACCATGGATGATTTAGTCTGATGCAACAGGAGTTGGTGGTTGGAAATCCTGGCTGATCCATGCCTGATTCATCTTGACAAAGGTCAGTCTCTCCAAATTTTGGGTGGACAGGCGTGTTCTCATTGGGGTAACTATGCCCCTGCCGCACTAAACACCTGCTCTGATGCCACACTGCTGGCCGGACAGGACAGCTTTTCTCTGTCAAACTCTGCTAGTTGCGGCCACAAATCCAGTTTGGCTGCCCAGTAGTCCAGCGGATCTTCAATGTGGGTTGGCAGGGTGCTGTCCAAGTATGCCACCACCTGCTGGTTCAGGTCCTGCTCCAGGTCTACCTGCTGCTGGTGAGTATTTTCTTCACTATGTGGGTGAAGAAAGCTACTCATCAGTGACTGTAGACTCAGGCTGCTGCTGATGGAGCTGGTACTGCTCCTGCCACCCCACCACTCCCCAGCAGCCATGGCAGTGGAATGTGAGCGCAAAGGGCCCCCAGTCAGACCTGCGAGAGGATGGACGATGGTGCAGTTAGGCAGCGACCAACTGACTACATAGGATGTCTCTGTAGTAGTTCAGTTTGTCCTCCCTCTCAGTGGGTGTAAAAAAGGCCCCCATTCTGGACCGGTAGCGAGGGTCCAACAAGGTGAGAGAGCCAGAAGTCATCCCTCTGCTGAATGGTGACAATTCGACTGTCACTACGCAAGCAAGTGAGCATGCATCGGGCTATTTGCGCAAGTGACTCGGAGGGATTCCCAGCCTACATCTATACTGCATACTGCCACGGTGAGTCTGGTCCAGTCTCTGGGTCAGGAGCCTGACCACTCGCAACACAAGCTCCTGCACCACTCTCCTCATCATTACTTGGCTCCAGATCTTGGCTGGGCAGTAGCTGCTGACTGTCCTCTAGTAGCTGCTGACTGTCCTTAATGAAAAGTGAAGCTGAGCCCACAGCATATAGTACTTCTCGCGGTGAGGGAACAGAAAAGGAAAGAGGCAGGTTGAGGACAGGTGAGGGCCAACTAAGGGTTGTGTCTGATAAACCCATCGCAAAATGCGGGCCGCAATGCACAAGCACACTTGAATGGGTCCGCGATCCGTCCGTTCCGCAAAAAGATAGGCCATGTTCTATCTTTTTGCGGAACGGAAGAACGGGATGAAACCCCACGGAAGCACTCAGTAGTGCTTCCGTAGGGTTCCGTGGTTCCGTTCCGCATCTCCGGAACGGCACCCGTGTATTGCGGATCCGCAAATGCGACCGCTTGATGATACCGGGAGCTCAGGCCTCTCGCTGCGACTCCTGTTGCCACGCCCCCTTACTCTTCTGCAATCCTCTGCTTGCGCCAGAAACATTCAGGCGTCTGCTACTCTGTGCATGGCCTGGCTCTTCTCTGCCTGACATACTTGTAGCTGAACTAAACAAATTAAATGGAAATTAAAACACCCCTAAAAGCAATGAATATATTTTTCTTTTTGTACTGAAATAGGCCACTAAACGCTTTTACCACAATTAACTGCAGAAGTGAACTGAGAATATATTTTTTTTGTTAGACTGAAATAGGTCACTAAATGCTTTGACCAGAAAAAACTTAAAGAGTGAAGTGCGTATATATTTTTCTTTTTTAACTGAAATACATCTCTATACCCTTTCACCAGAAACAAGTGCAGAAATGCACTGAGAATATATTTTTCTTCTTGTACTGAAACACGACCGTATACACTTTGACCAGGAAAAATTTAAAGAGTGAAGTGCGTATATATTTTTCTTGTAGTACTGAAATACGCCCCTATGCGTTTTCACCACAAATAACAGGAACAGTGCAGTGCGTATATATTTTTCTTTTTTTACGGAAATACGCCCCTATGCGCTTTCACCAGAAATAGCTGCAACAGTGCTGTGCGTATATATTTTTCTTTTTTTACTGTAATACGCCCCTATACGCTTTCAAAAGAAAAAACGTAAAGAGTGAAGTGCGTATATATTTTTCTTGTAGCACTGAAATACGCCCCTATATGCTTTCATCAAAAATAACTGCAACAGTGCAGTGTGTATATTTTTGTCTTTTTCTACTGTAATACGCCCCTATACGCTTTCAACAGAAATAACTGCAGAAGTAAACTGAGAATATATTTTTCTTGTTGGGCTGAAATAGGCCACTATACGCTTTCACCAGAAAAAAAAAAGTGAAGTGCGTATATATTTTTCTTGTAATACAGAAATACGCCCCTATAAGCTTTCAACAGAAATAACAGCAACAGTGCAGTGCGTATAGTATTTTCTTTTTTTACTGAAATACGCCCCTATATGTTTTCACCAGAAATAACTGCAGAAGTGAAATGCGTATATATTTTTCTTGTAGTACTGATGTAAGATACTAAAGATACTAAGATATAAGCCACTAAAGGCTTTTCAACATAGCACTTGCAGCCCAATAACAAATAGCTGGAATGACAGAGCTGTTTAATGGCTATTTGGATCCCCAAATAATCTTTCCCTGCACTTGTAAATCGATTTCCTATCAATGTCTCTAGCGCCTTCTGACGTCTCTCTCTACACTAAGATGCTGTGAAATGATTCCTCCCTATTCTTTCTCTGCACTTATAAATCATTTTTTTCTGTCTTTTTTTCCACAATCAGGTTTTTCCAACTGCTGTCCCTATCGCCTTAACACGTCTGTCCCAGCACTCTGAACGCTGTAAAATGTCTGACTGTAAGATGGCTGCCGTATTTATAGGAGTGTGACATAACAGGGCTGGCTGGCTTCTGAGTGGCTGCATGCAGACATGACAATCTGGGTGATCCCGCCTTCCCAGAGTTTCTTGCCCCATGTCCTCAGTCCTCACCCGTGTAGCCGCCATTTTAGGAAAAATTTGATTCGTTACCACAAACCGCGAAGAAATTCGCATTAGTTGCGAATCAAATTTTTCCTGAAATTCGGATCGAATTCCACTTCATCAGCTTAGGGTCCCTCAGCTCTACTTCTAAGCATAGAAAAAACATGGTTTTCTATATGGTAATATTATAGCTTGGTGGTATAGTGGGCTACCATTCATGTAGAGATCCTAGGCTTAAGTCCCAGGAAATAAAAAAAAAATTCTGCTACTTTTTTTCTCTTTTACTTAACCCATAATAAAAGGCTATACTAAAATAATAGCTAATCATATTAAAATAAATAATAATAATAATAATAATAATAAGGCCTTACTATATTGTGTTTTTTTCCTAAAACCTATTACTTGTTTATTTACAGACTTGTTATCTGATTATAAAGAAACCAGAAATATTTATTAGCTTTCTAAAACAAAATATTCTCAATAGGATAAGGATAAAGACTTTTTTATGGGATAAATGTGGAAGAAAAAAAAAATTGGAAGATAAAAACTTTGAAGTCTCTCCCAAAATTCAAACCTGGGATCTCTACAAGTAAAACCAATCACTTAAACATTAGTTATAATATTACCACACATAGATACTTGTTTTTTCTATGCTTACAAGCTAACATATATTACTAGTGTTTTTATAATCATATATTGTGCCTGTAAATAAAGCAGCAACGGGTTTATTTGCTTTCTGAGCAGATCTCAGTGTGGTGAAGCTATAATACACAGTGATATGATATTTGCTTGCTAGGACACAGCTCTGCCCTCAGCTTAATGGCTAGCCCTGTCAATCAAAGGGTGGGGCAGCGTGCAGAGCACAGGGGGTTTTACAAAGCAGTGCTCAAAGCATTCAGCCTCGCTTCCTGGTGCTCGAACTTCATATTTGCATAGGAATAAAAACACAGATATCTCTGCAGCTGTTTATCGTACAGCAAAAGAAAGGTATTGTTTTAAACAGAATTATGAGCCCTATCAGCCAGTATGTCTGGTTTAAAAGGGTTGATCCTGGTGACAGAGCCTCTTTAATGGGACTCTTCCAGAACAAGGAATGAGCGAACTTCAAAACTTGTTTTGAAGTTTGGGTTCGGTTATATGCTGAATTGCGTTATGTATTCCGTTACCACGGACCATAATGCAATTCCATGATGGAATACATAACAGAATGCCTTTAGAGGCTTTCCGTCATAATAGAAGTCTATGGCCAGCATAATGGATTCGTCCGGTTTCCAAAAAGAAGAGTATTCAAAAAGAAGATAAGACTAAGCCTTTCATTCATATATGTCCTCCGATTTATGATCCGTTTTTGTCTTTGGCTTCACAAAATGCATTAAAAAATGGAACATCTAAATATAGTCTTTGTCCGCTTTCAAACGAGCGAGTTGTACACACCGGACTCGGAGCGTGAGTATAACACAGATCCCGTCATGAACTTCCAGCACTGCTGGGGTTGCATAGCATTATATTTATTTATTATGCTATAGAAACATAGAATGTGTCGGCAGATAAGAACCATTTGGCCCATCTAGTCTGCCCAATATACTGAATACTATGAATAGCCCTTGGCCCTATCTTATATGAAGGATGGCCTTATGCCTATCCCATGCATGCTTAAACTCCTTTACTGTATTTTCAGCTACCACTTCTGCAGGAAGGCTATTCCATGTATCCACTACTCTCTCAGTAAAGTAATACTTCCTGATATTACTTTTAAACCTTTGCCCCTCTAATTTAAAACTATGTCCTCTTGTAGCAGTTTTTCTTCTTTTAAATATTCTCTCCTCTTTTACCTTGTTGATTCCTTTTATGTATTTAAAAGTTTATATCATATCCCCTCTGTCTCGTCTTTCTTCCAAGCTATACATGTTAAGGTCCGTTAATCTTTCCTGGTAAGTTTTATCCTGCAATCCATGTACTAATTTAGTAGCTCTTCTCTGAACTCTCTCCAAAGTATCAATATCCTTCTGGAGATATGGTCTCCAGTACTGTGCACAATACTCCAAATGAGGTCTCACTAGTGCTCTGTAGAGCGGCATGAGCACCTCCCTCTTTCTACTGGTAATTCCTCTCCCTATACACCCAAGCATTCTGCTAGCATTTCCTGCTGCTCTATGACATTGTCTGCCTACCTTTAAGTCTTCTGAAATAATGACCCCTAAATCCCTTTCCTCAGATACTGAGGTTAGGCCTGTATCACTGATTTTATATTTTATGTAACCCTTAGAGGTCTGGAATGTATTGGATAACGCTGAAATAATGCTGTCAGTGTTATCCAATACATTCCAGAACTGTAGGGGTTACATAGAATCATAAATCAATATGATGCTATGCGACCCCGGCAGTGCTGGAAGTTCAGGATGGGAGCTGTGTTATACTAACACTCCGAGTCCGGGGTGTGCAACTCGCTCCTCTGAAAGTGGCTTTAAGGAATAAATCCATTACTGCAATTATTAGGTGTAACCTCTTCTATTAACCAGAGGTAAAAGACAGTGGAAAAAGCAATCTATCAGTTTAGAGAATTTAATGGGCCTCATTTATCAAAATTGTCTAAAAGAAAAATTGCCTTTGTTGCCCATAGCAACCAATCATAGCTAAGGTTTAATTTCTTAAACTACTCTGGTAAAATGAAAGCTGAGTTGTGATTCGTTGCTATGGGTAAGAAAGGAAGTTTTTCTATTAGAGTGTCTTGATACATCTGCCCCAATGTGTCAATGAATTACGGGTTGCCCATTTAACTGATGGGGGGGGGGGGAGGGGAGGGAGGGATCTACCATAGCATTTCTATGTCCCTATCATATCAGATTTATTTAACTATGAAGAGGTCACACATGTATTTGTTATATCATTTTTATTGTCTTGTTATAATTCACACGTTGTAATATCCATGCCGAGCAGTAGATGTTTATATGTTGGATGTATACTGCATGTGTTGTGTTTCCTTTGGCCACAACTCAATAGACTTACTTGATGTGAATTGTGAAACAAAATTGGATATTTTCTTCCCTTCCTCTTTTAACTGTCTTCTGCCCAGTCCATGTGTTCTGGAGAGTACACAGTCCACATAGATGTCCCAGAAAAGTTGTGCTAGGTCCCAAAACAGAACACCATGCTTAAAATTGTCAGATGATTTCAGATATATCATGAAGTCCCAGAATCCAGCCACAGAATCGGCTATCCGGGGCTTTTTCATCTCCAGTAAGATAGCTGTTGATGTCTCCCAGCATTGAGGATCTGCACGACCCAAGGCAAGTGGGTCAACTTGACCATGACAACAAATGGTATGAATGCAAAATATTCCCAGGAAAAGCAGTGAACATGTTAGCTGCATGCTATAGTATCCTTGTCCAGTACGTCCAGTGCTCATGTCACTTCCAGTGCTCTTTAAATGAAAATAAAAAATTATAACATAAGATTAATACAAGATTAAGGGTGCATTTACACCAACAGATTATGACAGATTAGAAAAATCATTCATGCACAACACTTTGCTCACTCATTCACAAATTTCATGGATTCCAGGTCACGGAAGCTGACATAGGAGCACCATGTCTAGTAAAAATATCCAGAGGCCAATATGAATATTTTTTTGTCACAAACAGCTCCTATTATTTAGTCCTGATGTTACAAATCTCTAACCAGAAAGTTCAGCGGCTCAACCTCTCACCGTATGAGATAAGGTGCTCACCTACAAGTCCCACCCTAAGGACCAAAGTGAAACGTGGATGTCAAAAAGCAATGAAGGGGCACACTCAAAAAGGCTCACTTGAAGTGAGCCCTTTTGAGTGTGCCCCTTCATTGCTTTTTGACATCCATGTTACAAATCTCCTTTAAGGAAGCCTGTCACATTGAACTTACATATGACAGCAGCATGTTAGACAGCAAGAGGGGCTGATTGATGTATAGTAAGCAGATATTTACACTGAAAAGCAAAATGGTAACAATGTTTTTAACTTTTGACTTTCATATCTAACCATCCACTGCAGCTTCGAACGTGAGATTAGCATCATTTTGTAGACTATCATCTTCGCTATCTCATACATAAATTGGATGATTGGATATTTGGATATTTAGCATATGATTAGTAATTAGTAACTGCATTGTTACTGTTTTGCTCCTGGTGGCTCATCACAAGGTCTATCAGTTCTGGCACGACAAACACGGCAGTGGAGGTGGCTCGTATGCTTCGTAATAGTGAGATCACAGACGTCCATGCAAGCAACGTGCAACATATATTATACAAGTCTGGAATGATGGCCCAAAAAAAGGTGAAGAAAGCTCGACTTCAATATCATTACAAGAAAATAAGTGTCTGCTCAAGTCTGCAAAAAAGTACGAACAGTGGACAGTAGAAGATTGGAAATGGGGGATTTGGAGTGACGGGAGAAAAGTCAATAGACTGGGCCTTGATGGGTGCAAATGGGTCTGGAAGAAACAAGGGACTAACAGATCGAGAAATTGAAGTTCGGTGGAGGAAGCCTGATGATATGGGGTTGTTACACATTAAAGGTATTGAATACTTGACCAGGATCAATGGTGGTCTCAATACTGAAACCTTCAGGGAAGTCACAGCACTCTCAATCTTGAATCAAATGCTTGTGTTTTTTCACACCGAAAAAAACAGCAACGTTTCGACACACAGGTCTTTCTCAAGCTACATATCTATTCTTTATGGTCTCAATACTGAGCTATAAGTGAATAACTACAAGACGAGTTACTTTGTACACTAGAGGACTATGGGTATGAAAAGGACGACATAGTGTTCCAGCAGAACAATGATCCAAAGCATACGTCGAGATTGGTGAAGAAATGGTTCCATGACAATGAAGTAGAGGTCGAACACTTGTGGGTAGAGTTGAAGAAAAAGATTTATTCGTACCCAAGTGAGTTCACCAGTATGTACCAACACTGGGAACGTGTAGAAGAGACCTGGGAACAGGTTTTGGCAAGACATGCTTAAATCTCATTGAGAATATGCACAAAAGGATTCAGGCAGTGTTATAAGCAGCAAAATAATAAAAATTACAATTTAGAATTTTAGGAGCAAAGCAGTTACATGACAAGAATCTACATAATCATATGCTAAATAGTTGCAAGTCCATTCTATGTATGAGATAGCCAAGATGATTGTCTATAGAATGACGGTAGTCTCACGTTCAAAGCTGTAGTGGATGGTGAAATATAAAGCCTGAAAGTCAAAAGTTCAAAACATTGTTACCCTTTTGCTCAGCAGTGTATCCTGTTGATGATTCTGCCTAAGCTGTATTGGCGGACAGATATGGTTCTATGGTCATTGTTTGGCAGATGATTCATTGGTAGAGAACCCTCTGTTCTGCAAGCTACAACTGGTTACTGTTAGATTCTCTTTTTTAGGTTATTATTGTGTACTTCCATATGCTGATAGTTATCTTCCCTTTGAGTGGTCCATTTTAGCTTTAATTAGCAATGATAAAAGTTACATTTCAGAGTTAACACATTCAGGAACAAAGTGACAGGTTCCCTTTAAGGGCAATGTATTATCAGACACTGACATCTTTTTATTATAAGGGCAAGCAATTTACATTCTGCTGGAGACCTAAATTACACATAATATGAAGCATGCACATACAAATTACATATTTCAGAGTGATCAGCAAACAATGTGCATGGGATGGATCTGACATTCATTTTACATTATCCATATGTTTTATTTTAACATACCCAATTGTTTGTTCCCACAAAAGTTTTTGGATTAGTGAAACACATCACTGATTAGTATCCATGATCTTTTTGAGTTTTATATAAAACTAGCAGAAGGACCCGGCTTTGAACGGGTATATTTAATCTATTTCATTTAAAGAGCACCTTATATGGGTCCAGACTCCAGACATTATAAATTAAGTATCAGAATACATAGGGGACAGTGCAGGGATCTAACTGCACTTACTATTTTTTCTGGGCGCCGCTCCGTTCGCCCACTGTAGCCCCCGTTGTATTCTCCTGCCTGGTATGCTACTTTTAGCATCGGAGCAATGAGGAGAAGACTGAGTCTTTCTCCATGGGCGTCTCCTTCTGAGTCTTCTCCTCATTGCTCCGATGCTAAAATTGGCATACCAGGTGGGAGAATACAACGGGGGCCACAGCGGGCGAACGGAGCGTCGCCCAGAAAAAATAGTAAGTGCAGTTAGATCCCTGCACTATGCCCTACGTATCCTGATACTTAGTTTATAATGTTTGGTCCCATGAAAGGTCCTCTTTAATGTTTGTGTGTGTCGTTAAAAGATATCGACACTATCCACTATAACAGTGACATCTACAGTAACCTGCCCCCTTAACAGTAACATCCACAGTGACCTTCACAGCAGCCTGTCCCTACGGTGGCCAGAGGTCCGGTTTTAGACTGACAGTCAGGCTTTCAAACTCCCTGTCCTCCATCCGGCGCAGGACCTGGACGGACACAGGGAGGTCCTTATGAACCCCTGATCAGGGGCGTGACTTAGCGGGACCTTGGGGGGGTACTTAAGTCCATCTTTTGAGGGTGGCCTGAATGGCCACCCTACCTGTCCACTGAACTGTGACCTCCACAGCACTACGCTCCCTTAACAGAGTCATCCACAGCGACCTGCCCCTTTAAGGCTGACCTGCAACAGTGAAGAAAAATGGCTGGTTTGTTATGGAAACCTGGTGTAAAACTGTGTGTATGTGGAGACTAAGGAGTCAGGACCTGCGAGCTTCTATTGGCTGATAAGGGACATGTGACCGTGTGTATGGCAGTTGGGATTTGAAGTTGGGATATGAAGAGAAAGAACTGTAGGCTTCTATTGGATAATGTAGGTCATGTGATGTGCCGTATTTGTATTTTTTTGGGAATATCTAAGGAACGGTACGTGCTAGGGAGCTGAAACCCGATCTAAAACCTTCCCGGACACCTGATGTACCAGTGTGCCAAATTTCAAGATTGTAAATGCGACGGTGCCTATTCCTTTAGCCTATTCCTTTATGCATACACACACACACACACATATACATACATACATACAGTCAGCTTTAACCACTTCCCATCTGGGCCATTTGCCCCCTTCCTGACCAGGCCTAGTTTTGCAAATCTGACATCTCACTTTATGTGGTAATAACTTTGGAATGCCTTTACTTATCCAAGTCATTCAGAGATTGTTTTCTCGTGACACATTGTACTTCATGATAGTCATAAATTTGAGTCAATATAATTCACCTTTATTTATGAAAAAATTCTAAATTTACCCAAAATTTGGAAAAATTAGCAATTTTCTAAATTTAAATTTCTCTGCTTTTAAAACAGAAAGTGATACCTCATAAAATATTTATTACTTAACATTCCCCATATGTCTACTTTATGTTGGCATCATTTTAGAAATGTCATTTTATTTTTTTAGGACGTTAGAAGGCTTAGAAGTTTAGAAGCAATTCTTCTAATTTTTAAGAAAATTGCCAAAACCCACTTTTTAAGGACCAGTTCAGGTCTGAAGTCACTTTGTGGGGCCTACATAGTGGATACCCCCATAAATCTCCCTATTGTAGGAACTACACACCTCAAGTTACTTAAAACCAATTTTACAATCTTTGTTAACCCTTTAGGCGTTCCACAAGAATTAAAGGAAAATGGAGATCAAATTTTTAAATTTCACTTTTTTGGCAGATTTTACATTTTAATCCATTTTTTTCTTTAACACATCGAGGGTTAACAGCCAAAACAAAACTCAATATTTATTACCCAGATTCTGCGGTTTACAGAAACACCCCACAACTGCTGTATGGGTCCACGGCAGGGCGCAGAAGAAAAAGATCTCCACATGGTGCACCCTTATAGTAGAAACTCCCAAGAAGTGACCCCATTTTGGAAACTAGGGGAGAAGGTGACAGTTTTATTGGTACTATTTTTGGGTACATATGATTTTTTGATCATTCATTATAACACTTTATAGGGCAAGGTGACCAAAAAATTGGTTGTTTTAGCACAGTTTTTATCTATTTAATTTTACAGCGTTCATCTGAGGGGTTCGGTCAAGTGACATTTTCATAGAGCTTATCGTTACGGATGTGGCGTTACCTAATATGTATACTTTTTCTTATTTATTTAAGTTTTACACAATAATAGCATTTTTGAAACAAAAAAATTATGTTTTAATGTGTCCATGTTCTGAGAGCTATAGTTTTTTTTATTCTTTGAGAGATTTTCTTATGTAGGGGCTCATTTTTTGCGGGATGAGGTGACGGTTTTATTGGTACCATTTTGTGGGACATACGCATTTTTGATCACTTGGTGTTGCACTTTTTGTGATGTAAGGTGACAAAAATTGCTTGTTTTGACACATTTTTTTTTTACGGTCTTCACCCGAGGGGTTAGGTCATGTGATATTTTTATAGAGCTGGTTGTTACGGACATGGCAATACCTAATATGTATACTTTTTTTTATTTTATTTCACTTCAATACAATAATAGCATTTTTGAATTTTATTGGTACCATTTTGTGGGACATACGCCTTTTTGATCACTTGGTGTTGCACTTTTTGTGATGTAAGGTGACAAAAATTGCATTTTTTGACAGTTATTCTTTAATTTTTTTATGTGTTTATCGGACTGGGTCGATCATGTGATATATTTATAGAGCCGACCATAACGGACGCGGCAATACCAAATATGTCTATTTTATTCTTTCTATTTGAAAATTTTTTTATTTTACACTTTTCGTCCCCCATAAGGTCATACAAGACCTCTGGGGGACATTTACTTCACTTTTTTAAAATTTATTTTTTCACTATTGATTTCTCCTGTAACTGGGGCTGACATAGTAGCCCCAGTTACAGGAGAAATGCACCCCCCAGAGAGGCTGTACAGCGCAATACAGACCTCACACAGCTCCTGCACTCTCCGGTCCCATCGATCGCATGACCGCCAGGCCGGAACAGGAAGCTCATAGCGCTTCCTACTCTGTATGCACAGCGCTCGGTGAGCGATGTGTATACAGCAATCTAGAAGTCAGGGACACCTGGGCACTGTCCCTGCCTTCTCTAAGGGTTTCCCTGCTGTCACTGACAGCGGGCAACCCGATCAGCAGCTGCACGATTATGTTCAGGAACGTCCATTCAGAAATAGAGAACCACCTCCCGGACATTTTTAGTCTATGGGCGGACGGGAGGTGGTTAAATAATAGTAAGAATATACAAAATTTAAAAAGTATAGTATCTAAGTAGGTAGAGCATTAGGCAGACATGCCAACTGTTCTGGTTTTTCCAGGAGTCACCTGGGTTTGGGTCCTCTTTCCCAGGTACCTGGTCACTGGGTTGACTTACCCGATTTCTGGGACCCTCTGCATTCAATCACATCTGCATCCACAGGATGCAGAGGTGAGCCGCTATTACATTTAGGTAAAGGTTGTGGTACTAAGAGGAGATTGTGTTAGGATATAGGGTATGGATGTACTGGTAAAGCAAGACGCTGAAGACATCTATATACTGTATGTGTACTGAACTTGGTTTGTTGCTGTGTTTATGTTCTGGGCTTGGTTCTAATGCTGTATGTTTGTACTGTGCATGGCTCTGGTGCTATATTGATGTAATGAGATTGGTTCTCGTGCTGTATTTATGTCCTGAGCTTGGTTCTGGTGCTCTGGTTATGCCCATTGCTTGGTTTTTGTTATGTATGAATATCTTGGGCTTGGTTCTGATGCTGTAGATATGTACCATGCTTTTTTTCTGGTGCTGTATTTATGTAACAAGCTTGGTTATGGTACTGTATTTATGTCCTAAGCTTGAATCTGGTGCTCTATATATGGAATGAGCTTGGTTGTAGTTCTGTAATTATGTCCTGAACTTGGTTCTGGTGATGAATTGATGTACCATCATGCTTAGTTATGGTGCTGTATGTGTGTTCTGAGCTTGATTCTGATGCTGTATTTATGTCCTGAGCTTGGTTCTGATACTTTATTTATGAAATGTTCTTGGAACTGATGCTGTATATACATACCTAGCTTGGTTCTCGTGCTGTATTTATGTCCTAAGCTTGGTTCTGGTGCTGTATTTATGGAATGATCTTGGTTCTGATGCTGTATATACTTCTGGTGCTGGATTTATGTACTGAGCTTGGATCTAGAACTGCATATTAGTGATAAGCGGCATAAGCAATATTCAAATTCGCGATATTTCATGAATTTTTGGCCGAATATTCGCCATAAGTTTGCAAATTCGAGAATTCATGATCTCCAGTCATTTTTTACTTGATTGCGAAAATCGGCAATGTAAAATATTTGCTATACATTTGCGATTAGAATATTCAACACTATTCGCGAATACTAATCCATAGCACTATATTCTAAATATTTGCAAATTCTCGAAGTGGCGATATTCGCGGTTAAAGTTCGCGATTTGAATATTCGCGCTTAACAATAAAATGTGGTTAGAATAGCACCACTACTTCTGTATATTAAATAGTAGATTAGCTATGCTCCTCAAAAGGCCACTCCCATTTTGCCACTGCCTCCAGCACAAGTATCCTCCAAATAGATTGGCAAAAAAATTATGCCTAGGGCACATGTGACAGATTCGTCTCTGACGTTTCGCTCTAACTTCCGACTTTGGTCACAGAATCACATAGGAGGAAGAGAGAAGGTTGAAGGAGTCCCCGTGGCTCAGCGTGGAGGCGCTGCGGGGGAGAAACATGGTGTGTAGGCTCCAATTGCACATTAATATTCCCCATAAAACCTATTGCAAAGCTTCTAAAAGTGTACAAACAAGTGTATTTTCCAGCTTCAACAACAGCAGCATATATTTTGGTTGCAGTGGTTGTCCAATTGCACATTTTTTCTGAAAAAACAGGCTTCATAATAAAACATTTGCCCAAGCCAGATCTACTTCTATTGTGGTTAGCTGGAGAACTTGTGATTCCGCTGATACTGTTCTGGCAGTAAGGCTAAGCTTGGCTGCTGGTAGCTCTGTGTGGGTATCTTTCATATGGGAGCAGCTGTTATGGGCAGGGATGGTAGATGTGTTTCATTGCCCAAAGGGTCACTGTTTTGCATAGTAGTGGCAACACTGCTCCATGGCAATGAGTCCAGGTTCTATTTATATGTCCATGTTTGTATTGGTCTGGTTCTCACACCAGGCACTTACCCACCTACTCCACATTCTCCTCAATAGACATCCTTGCATCCACTCCCCCTCCCATTGTTGAAAACTAAAGCATTACCATGCTGTATTAGGACTGATGAGAGAAGCCACACAGTGAATCAGTTGCTAATCTTCATGAAGTAGCAAATTTAATGCTGGTTGTCTCCCTGCCAGCTACAACTGGGTTATGTGGTCAGTGACAATGGCAGGAACATTGCAGCTATGCACAGGATAATTTTAGTGGTGCAATTTAGTGTTGATCGAGCACTAAAGTGCTCGGGTGTTCGGGTTCTCGGATCGAAAACCTCAGGATGCTCGGGTGCTCGGTAGAGCACAATGGAAGTCGTTGGGAGAACCCAAGCATTAAACCAGACACCCTCTGCTTTGAAGAGGGGAGGGAGTCTGGTTCATAGGAAAAGGTCAGAAATTGATGGAAACACCACCGAAATGGTTCGGATGTCTGGATGCATCTTGGACTCCCAGGTTGCTGCTGGGAATGATGTTGTCTGAGTAGTAGTACGCCACTTTTACAGACTGACAATAATACGCACAAAACCGAAGATAAAATTGATTTTAGAGGAAAAATTGTTAGGAAACATTCTTTCCTGTATATTTACTTGTATATAAAGTGCAAGTGCTACCAAAAATTACAAGGAAGAGGCACTCTGATACAACCTGTATATCACATAATGGAGGGCCTCATTCATATTGTGGTACAATTGTTCAGGTAGTGGGACTCCTACACTTATAAAGCCTATGCACTAAGTGAAAGGGCTTCCAAAAATTACAAGGAACTGGCACTCCAATACACCCTTTATTACACATAAAGGAGGGCATCATATACCCTTGAAAAATTGATTGATGGCCTGCTGGTGACCCTCAAAAACATTAGGAGCAAGGGCCTGCTGGTGACCCTCTAAAACATTATGGCGAGGGCCTGCTTCTAAGCTGACCATCTAAAACATTAGGCGCGAGTGCCTGCTGCTGATCTGAGCATCGAAAAGATTGTGGGTGAGTGCCTGATGCTTAGCTAACCATTGAAACAATTATGGGCGAGGGCCTGCTGGTGAGCTGACCCTCAAAAACATTATATGCGAGGGCCTGCTGGTAAGCTGACCCTCTAAAAGATTGTAGGTGAGGGCCTGCAGGTGAGCTGACCCTCTAAAACATTATATGCGAGGGCCTGCAGGTGAGCTGACCATCTATAACATTAGGAGTGAGGTCAGACTAATAAGCATGTTGATATGATGGAAGAGGAGGAGGAGGACGAGAAAAGGAAGATTCAACCATATACCTTTTTTGTGGTTGAAGGGGTGGATGGGAATACAGTGTATTCAGTACATTAAAAAAAACACATTTCAAGTGCCTTTATGTTCAGACGCTTTCCCCTGCTGAAGTAGAGAAGTCAGGGGCAATCCAGTCCTTGTTCATTTTTATAAGAGTCAACCTGTCAGCATTTTCAGTTGACAGGTGGATGCGCTTATCAGTTATTATGCCCCCAGAAGCACTACCCGCTCTGAAAAAATACTGGCGGCAAGGCAGGCCAGCACCTCAAAGGTGTAGAGCGCCAGTTTGTGCCACGTGTCCAGCTTGGACACCCAGTAGTTGTAAGGCACAGATGGATCATTGAGGACGCTGACACGGTCTGCTACATACTGTTTCCCTCCTTGTGACACTAGGCCACGCATCAGGGTGAGGGTGCTGGCGGGGTGTCATGAAACTGTCCCAGGCTTTGGAGAGTGTTGCCCTACCTCTGTTGAAACTGCTGTGTGCTCCCCTCGTCTCCCCTCCTCGGTTGCCCAAGGAACTACGTACTCTGCCGCAAGCGTTTTCAGCTGGAAATGTTTGGAGCAATTTTTCCACAAGGACTTTCTGGTATTGCACCATTTTGTTAGTCCTCTCCACCACAGGAATGAGAGATGAGAAGTTCTCTTTGTAGCGGGGGGTCGATAAGTGTGAACAACCAGTAATCGGTGTTGTCCAAAATGCGTACAACGCGTGGGTCATGGGAAAGGCAGCCTAACATAAAGTCAGCCATGTGTGCCAGAGTCCCAACAGGCAAGACTTCGCTGTCATCATCAGGAGGATGACTCTCAATCTCCTCATCCTCTTTCTCCTCTTCTGCCCATCCATGCTTAACAGATGGAATTAAACTTCCATGGGTACTACCCTCTGTAGCGTAGGCAACCGTCCCTGCTCCTCCCCCTCCTCATCATAATCCAATTTGCGCTGAGAAGATGAACTGAGGGTGGTCTGGCTATCACCCTGTGTAATGTCTTCCCCCATTTCCACCGCTTCCACATTCAAAGCGTCAGCCTTAATTGTGAGCAACGAGTGTTTGAGTAGACACAGCATTGGGATGGTAACGCTGATAATAGCGTTATCGCCGCTCACCATCTGTGTTGATTCCTCAAAGTTTCTTAAAACCTCACAGAAGTCAGACATCCATTCCCACTCCTCGCTTGTGAATATCTGAAGCAGACTGGAAAGGCAATGACCATGTTGAAGCTGGTATTCCACTACTGCCTTCTGATGCTCACAAAGCCTGGCTAACATGTGGAATGTGAAGTTCCAGCGCGTGCTCACGTCGCACAACAGTCGGTGAGCTGGCAAATGTAAGCACTGCTGCAGCACTGACAGACCCGTGGAAGATGTCGATGACTTGTGGAAATGGGGACACACGCGGCGCACCTTCACTAGTAGCTCAGGAAAATTGGGGTAGGTTTTGAGAAACCGCTGAACCACTAAGTTGAAGACGTGGACTAAGCATGGGATGTGTGTGAGCTTTCCGAGCTCCAAAGCCACCACCAAGTTAAGGCCATTATCAGGTGCAACCATGCCTGTTTCTAGGTTTAGTGGTGAGAGCCACAGCTCAGTCTGGTCTCTTCTCCCCTGACACAGCTCTGCGGTGGTGTGCTGTTTGTCACCTAAGCAGATCAGCTTAAGCACGGCCTGTTGACGCTTCCCCACTGCAGTGCTACACTGCTTCCAGCTATCGACTGACGGCTAACTGGTGCTGCAAGAGGATAATTCTGAGGTGGAAGTGGCAGAGGAGGAGAAGTGGGGGTTGGAGCCAATAACGTAGGCGGTGGCGGAAACTCTGATGGAATTAGTGCCCGCAATCCTTGGCATCGGTAGCACCTGTGCCATCCCAGGGTATGACTCGCTCCCGGCCTCCACAACGTTCACCCAGTGGGCCGTCAGGGAAATGTAGCGTCCCTGGCCGATAGCACTTTTCCATTTGTCAGTGGTTAAGTGGACCTTACCAGTAACTGCATTGGTCAGGGCACGGGTGATGGTACAGGACACATGCTGGTGTAAGGCAGGCACGGCACACCGTGAAAAATAGTGGCGGCTGAGGACTGCGTAACGAGGGACGGCCGCCGACATCAAGCTACGGAAGGCCTCAGTGTCCACAAGCCTAAATGGCAACATTTCCAGGGCCAGTAATTTGGAAAGTTGAGCATTTAGTGCTATGACCTGTTGGTGGGTGGCTGGGTATTTGCGCATGCGTTCAAATGCCTTGGGTAAGGATATTTGCACGCTGCGCTGGGACACGGTAGTGGATATGGTCGCTGATGGTGCTTGTGAAGATCCAGGTGCAGGGCGGGAGGCATTCGGGGCTGCGCCTTCAACAGGGGATTGGCCAACACGTAACACAGGGGAAGAGTAGACAGTGGTCTGACCCGCATGCACAGATTGTGGACCTAGGCGTTCGGCCCACCTATTACAGGGCTTTGATGCCATGTGGCGGATCATGCTGCTCATTTTTGTATGGCACAGGTTGCAAATTACAATTCTTTTGTCGCCCACACTTTTATCAAAAAAGCGCCAGACTGCGGAACACCTACCCCTTTGCAAGGGAGATTTCCGCAAGAGATTTGCTCCGGTGAACAGTTGCAGGCCTATTTGGTGTGGCCCTCCTTCTCCCTTTTGCCACCCCACTACCTCTTCCAGCCTGTTGCGGTGCTGCGATCCCTCCTCCTCTGTACTGCTGTTCTCACTCGGCTTGCCACCTTCCCAGGTTGGGTCAGTGACTTCATCGTCCACCACCTCCTCTTCCACTTTCTCACTCTGCTCATCCTCCTGACTTGTTGACCTAACAACAACCTCAGTTATTGACAACTGTCTCTCATCACCATGATCCACCTCGTGAAACACTAATTGCCGTTCCCCACCGTCATCTTTTTGTGACTGTGGATGCTGAAGAGTTTGGGAATCATGGCACAAGATCTCATGTCCCTCTTCAAGCGGGCTTGTCGAGAGGCCCAAATGAATGAATGGCGCTGAAAAGAGCTCCTCGGAATATCCAAGTGGGGGATCACTTGTTTGGCAAGACTCTCCATTGTGGTAGAAAGGAGGATCAGGGTGAGGAGTGTGTTGACCAGACCCTTGGCTACTGAGACTGGACTTGTAAGACTGGACTCAGTGTTTAACCGACTGGAAGCATTATCTGCTGCAATCTAACCGACCACCTGGTCTGACTTCGAAAGCGTTGTCCTGCGCCGCCATGCAAACTGGGACATGAAGCTAGGTATAGTGGATGATTGTTTTTCTTGTGCTCTGGCAGCAGGCACAGTCTTAACACGCCCAGGCACACGGCCTCTGCGTGCACCATCAGCATCACGGCCACTTCCATGTCACTTACTGCTCGCCTTCTTCATGTTAAATGTTATATATGATTGAAAGTATGTCACACATATAGTAGTGTAGGATTCGTAAGGGTATGCGAAAAAAAAAATTGTATTTTGGATGTGGAAACGTCACACTGGAGATATACTGCAGATAATGTCGCTGATGTCACCAGCGGCTAATATAAAATTACAGGGAATGTCACAGGTATTTGGGATGTGGAAACGTTACACAGGAAAAATACCGCAGATAATGTCACACAGCTAATATAAAATGACAGGGAATGACACAGGTATTTGAGATGTGGGAACGTTACACAGGAGAAATACCGCAGATAATGTCGCTGATGTCAGCAGCGGCTAATATAAAATTACAGGGAATGTCACAGGTATTTGGGATGTGGAAACGTTACACCGGAGAAATACCGCAGATAATGTCGCTGATGTCAGCAGCGGCTAATGTAAAATTACAGGGAATGTCACATGTATTTGGGATGTGGAAAAGTTACACAGGAGAAATACCGCAGATAATGTCGCTGATGTCACCAGCGGCTAATATAAAATTACAGGGAATGTCACAGGTATTTGGGATGTGGAAACGTTACACAGGAAAAATACCGCAGATAATGTCACACAGCTAATATAAAATGACAGGGAATGTCACAGGTATTTGGGATGTGATAACGTTACACAGGAGAAATACCGCAGATAATGTCGCTGATGTCACCAGCGGCTAATAAAAAATTACAGGAAATGTCACAGGTATTTGGGATGTGGGAACGTTACACAGGAGAAATACCGCAGATAATGTCGCTGATGTCAGCAGCAGCTAATATAAAATTACAGGGAATGTCACAGGTATTTGGGATGTGGAAACGTTACACAGGAGAAATACCGCTGATGTCACCAGAGGCTAATAAAAAATTACAGGGAATGTCACAGGTATTTGGGATAAGGAAACGTTACACAGGATAAATACTGCAGATAATGTTGCTGCTGACATCAGCGGATAATATAAAATTTCAGGGAATGTCACAGGTATTTATGATGTGGAAACGTTAAACAGGAGAAATACCGCAGAAAATGTCGCTGATGTCAGCAGCGACTAATGTAAAATTACAGGGAATGTCTTAGGTATTTGGGTTGTGGAAACGTTACACAGGAGAAATACCACAGATAATGTTGCTGATGTCAGCAGCGGCTAATAAAAAATTACAGGGAATGACACAGGTATTTGAGATGTGGGAACGTTACACAGGAGAAATACCGCAGATAATGTCGCTGATGTCAGCAGCGGCTAATATAAAATTACAGGGAATGTCACAGGTATTTGGGATGTGGAAACGTTACACAGGAGAAATACCGCAGATAATGTCGCTGATGTCAGCAGCGGCTAATGTAAAATTACAGGGAATGTCACATGTATTTGGGATGTGGAAAAGTTACACAGGAGAAATACCGCAGATAATGTCGCTGATGTCACCAGAGGCTAATATAAAATTACAGGGAATGTCACAGGTATTTGGGATGTGGAAACGTTAAACAGGAGAAAAACCGCAGATAATGTCGCTGATGTCATCAGCGGCTAATATAAATTTACAGGGAATGTCACAGGTATTTGGGATGTGGAAACGTTACACAGGAAAAATACTGCAGATAATGTCACACAGCTAATATAAAATTACAGGGAATGTCACAGGTATTTATGATGTGGAAATGTTAAATAGGAGAAATACCGCCGAAAATGTCACCAGCGGCTAAAAAAAAATTACAGGGGATGTCACAGGTATTTGGGATATGGAAACTTTACACAGGAGAAATACTGCAGTTAATGTCGCTGATGTCAGCAGTGGCTAACAAAAAATTACAGAGAATGTCACAGGTATTTGGGATGTGGAAACGTTACACAGGAGATGTACCCCAAGCAATGTCGCTGTCCGTAGCAGACACCATCTACGGAAAAAGTACACTGGATGTCACTGATATTTTTTGGATGTGAACACGTTACACAGGAGATGTAGCGCAGCTAATGTCACTGTCTGCAGTGGGCACCGTCTACGTAAAAAGTAAACTCAATGTCACAGATATTTTTGGGATGTGCACACGTTACACAGAAGATGTAGCACATATAATGTCGCTGTCTGCAGCGGCCTAACTATTGCACGCTATTTAGCGCAGGATGAACTAAAAATATATATTGCTGCCACACACAACAATAGTCCTTAAAAGGACTTTTGGGTCTGTAAAGTTTTAGCAATTTAGCGCAGGTTGTGCTAAAAATATATATTGCTGCTGCCACACACAACAATAGTCCTTAAAAGGACTTTTGGGTCTCTGACAAGTCTCTAAAAAAAAAAAAAAATTCACTCCCTACACTATCTTTCCCTTCTTCAGCACAGCTCTCCCTGACTAACACTGAGCCGAACAAGTGTCATCGGGTACTATATAGTACCCAATGATGCGTTTCGGCCAGCCAATTACTGTAATGCCAGTAACCAAAATGGCTTCGGCATTACAGTGAAGGCCAGTACTTACCTGCACGCTTACAGCCAACAAACGCTCGGGGAGGAGACTCAAGCATTGCGCTCGAGCACATGCGGTATTCGGCCGAATACCGCCATGTGCCGAGCATCAAGATGCTCGAGCCGAACTGGTGTTCAGCCGAGCATGCTCGATCAACACTAGTGCAATTCTTTTTAAAAGATAAGGCCAGACAGTGGGTCCATTTCAGCCATTTTTATGGGGCTAAGAAGGTCCTCTTGGACTTGCAGTGACAGAACGGTCTGCCTTAGCACATTACATTATGCACAAGACCATTACAGCATGGGGAATGTGTTATTTTGAGCTCAGGCAGTGGAAGCTTATTAGGGGCATGCATTGCTTACTCAGGCCCTTTGAAGAGGGCCTCCAGATTTGTGAGTAGGGATAACAGCATCAACACTGTAATTCCCCTTTTTATTTATATTAGAGCAAGTGCTCTAATTATAGAAGAACATGTTCCACATCTTGCTTGCTGCCCTGTAGATGTTGGGGACCTGCACAGGTGAAGTTGCATGGAGGAGGAAGTGAAGGAGGAGCTACAACTGGAAGAGAAGGACTTTGTAGTGCAGGGAGACATGAAGTTTTCCCAAACACAGCTAGGGGACAAGGCTTATGATAATCATGGTGTGATTGCACAACACTGGCCATGACCAACCATCTCAGTGTGGAGTGGAGCCTAAAATAAATGGGTCTTCGGACACACCGGTGTGCATTACAAGCTGCTAACATATCATTAGCATCAAGAAAAGTCATGACTACTGGATATCAATGCTTCTAGACTCTAGATAGCTAACCAAAAGAGAGGCAAAATTTTGTATTACCAGAAGTATTCTCTGTGTCCAACTTGCCGCAGTGTTTGCCGACCAGAAGTCCGCCACCAATGTGTTTCACCAGGAGGCCCCCTCTACACCCTCCACTGAATCACCAACTTCCTACTACAAGTAGCAGAAGCAACAGCAGTAGCCAATTCAGTTTGATGAACATGACTCACATTAGCGAACAGATACACTCTGCCTAAAGAACCCGGTTCAGTCGTACCTAGACATGCCCTTTCCCCTGCACATACCATTTTCCCTGATACCATGAACTTCTGTACAGGCCGACTGGAACAGTGGCCAGAACTAGCTCAGTTTGCTATTGTTTTACCAGCTTGTCCAGCCTCCAGTGTACTGTCAGAGAGGGTATTCAGCTCAGCGGGTCATGTTGTCACATTGAAGTGGACAAACTTGTCCTTCGTAGATGTTTAAAACATTACATTTGCTGGATTGGAGAGGATTTTCACATACCTCCAACTGATACCAATTAATAGATCTGCCATTGTTGGCATTGGTTATTTATCACCAGCCCAATTATGCCACTGTCTGTCTGACTTTAATGTTCCTTGCTATATTCCTTCTGCTACCATACCTGATCTCCAGTAAAATTATTTTTGAAGGCCAACTGTAAGCCTACATGTAAACATTACCTACTCACACAGCAACAGCAAGACACTACCAGATGATAGATTGGGGATAGATGGGGGTCCCTATAGTGATTTTGAGAGCTCAGATCCCTGGGGAAAGATAATACTGGCTGGCCTGTCACTGTACATCAAAGTCTTTTCCACCACCCAATGTGTGTATAATAATAAACTGGGTAGTTGTTAAATAATATACCCAGTTTTTATACAAGCATAGACTGGTATCTGTATGTAGTGCAGTCATTCTACTGTGCCATGTGCCACTCGTGCAGGGGGTGGGGGACTAAGGGCCCACCTTGCTCAGGGTCCCACCAGGGAATTCCCTTGCTCCTGCTTTCAGGCCAAATGGAACAGTTTTGATTGTGAACAAATTTATTTGTACTGAAATCAAAATTTCAGAACGATTTATTAGAATTGGACCCAAAATGAATTTCAAGAAATTCGCTCATCTCTTAGTAGTGATCCTAATTGACCTAAGAGAGGAATGTATACTAGGACTACATATCAGGACTCAGGAATTGTGCAAAACTAAGTTTTAATGATTGTGGCTCCAACTGTATTGTCTACAAATTCTACATTCAGCTCTCCAGGGTACAATGTGCCAATATAAAAATTACATTCTACTCTAGCTTCATTCTTACTAGTTGCCTCCTTTCCTGAATATCCCATTACCTCTATATCCCCAAAAGTCAAACCTATTGTAGGCCCCCTGTAAACTTTTTTGCAATGTTTGGTTACACTGTGAATGGATTTTTCAGATGGGCATCTTGTCCCCTAGAGGGCTAAAATGTAGATTTTCAATTTAAACTGCTCCTAATTAAAGAGGACCTGTCACCATGAAATGCACTGCAATTGGCAGGGAGCATGGTTTACAGCAGGAGAAACTGAGCAGATTAATACATAGTTTTGTGAGAAAATATTCAATAAAATCGTTCATTTCTAACGATAATTTGTTTTCCCTTAGTCCTAACAGCAGCACAGATGGGGGGTTAACTGCCCCCTGTGGACTGGTAGACCGGCGGAATTTTTAATGAGCCCAAGAACCAATAACAAGAGTTCCCACTCCCTCAAAAGGAGGGAACTACCCCCCAACCACCGTGTTTTCAGCAAGCATACGTACTTAGGGTGGGAAATTTGTGTGCTGCTGTTAGGACTAAGGGAAAACAAATTATCGTTAGAAATTAACGATTCCCTTACATCCTACCAGCAGCACAGATGGGGAGATAACAAGAAGAACCCCTAAGGAGGGCCTTCCTGCCTGGCAGAATCAAGAATAGTCTGCCCAAAGGCCGAAAACTCAGCAAACTTAGCACCAACTCTGTAGTGCGAGATAAAGGTTCATTCGGAGCTCCAGGAAGCCGACTTGCAGATTAGCTCTAAGGGAAGTTGGTTTCTTTCTGCCACTGAGGTTGAAACGGCCCTAGTAGAATGGGCCTTAACGAACTCTGGAGGGTCCAGAGTTTGAGATAGAAAAGATTCCCTAATGGATTCACTGATCCAGCGACTAATGGAAACCTTAGACGCTTTACGGCCTTTAGATTTACCGGCAAACAGGATGAAGAGATTCTCATCAATCCTGAACTCCCTGGACCTATCCACATAGGTGTGGAGGCATCTCGAAATGTCCAGAGGATGTCTGACCAAAACATCGGAGGAGGCGGAAGAAAATAAGACTGGTAAAGAAATTACCTGATTGACATTCTGAAAGGATAACACCTTAGGTCTGAAGTAGGGTAAGAATTTTAGGAGAACCCGGTCCTGCAAAAAGGTTATATATGGATGCAGAGCCGAAAAGGCTTGTAACTCCGAAACCCTCTTAGCTGAAGTCACAGCTAGCAGAAAGACTGTCTTTAAGGTGACAAACCTGAACCCGACCTCCTCCAATGGCTCAAAGGGGGGAGATGCTAACCCATTGAGCACTACTGAAAGATCCCACTGAGGAATGGGTCTCAGTATTGTAGGCCTCAATCTCTCGGCTCCTTTAAGGAAGCGTTTGATGAGCGGGTCCCGGGAATATGGCCTGTTTAAACAGGTAGAGATGGCAAAAAATTGTACCTTCAAAGTGGCCGGAGCAAGGCCCTTGTCTAGTCCATCCTGAAGGAACTGTAATATGGCGTAAAGAGGCGGATCTGCAGACGCCACCTGGTTAGAATCACACCATAAGGTGAAGATTCTCATCACTCTGGAGTAGGCCTTCGTAGTGGATTCCGCTCTTGAATGTGATAACGTTCTCAGGACCGCCTCAGAGAGCCCTTCTACTCTGGGAAGGGACTGATCAACCTCCAGGCTGTCAGGTTGAATCTGTGCAGATCTGGGCAGAGATGTGTGTCCCACGACACCAGGGTCTGCTCCGGGGGGAGTATCTCCAGTATTGTCCCCGACTCATCTGAATGAGCTGGGTAAACCAGGATCTCTTGGGCCAGAACGGAATGATGGCTATTACCGAGGCCTGATCCTGACGAATCTTCATCAATACCCTCGGTATCATGGAAAAGGGAGGGAAGATGTAAGCCAGCCTGAACCTCCACGGTATCGACAGAGCATCTATCGCCAGGGGGTTGTCCTCCCTGTATAGAGAGCATAACCTTTGTACCTTGGCGTTGAACCTGGTTGCCATGAGATCCACCTCTGGTAATCCCCATCTCAGGACTATCTGCTTGAAGATCTCCGGACACAGAGACCACTCCATGGTCGGTAATCCGCGGCTTAAACGATCTGCAATCATGTTGAGGGACCCCCAAATGTGGGTGGCAGATGGGATAGGTTCAACTCTGCCCACTGTAGAATTACCCCGATCTCTGCAAGAAGGGGTAGGGATCTCGTGCCTCCCTGTTTGTTTATGTAAAGAACAGCAGTCATATTGTCTGACTGTACTTTCACCGCTTTGCCCCGGATTTGAGGAGCGAAGTGAAGGTGGGCTAGCCGGATAGCTCGCATCTCTCGGAGATTGGAGGAGAGACGCTGCTCCATGAGAGACCAAGTTCCCCGTACTGTGGAACCGTCTAGATGAGCGCCCCAGCCTACTAGGGACGCATCTGTAGTCAATATGAGCCAAACTGGTTGGGTCATATACTTCCCTGCAGGGAGATGGAACCCCAACATCTTCATGAGAGTCCGAATGGATACTCGTCGTGGTACCGATAAGAACCTTGCCAGGTCTTGTACCCGGGACTTCCTTTCCGATGTCAACTGAAGAGACATCTCCACAGAGTCGATTATGAAACCTAGATATTGTATTGAAGTCGAAGGGCTCACATTCGATTTCTGCCAGTTGATGATCCACCCTAGGCGGAGCAGAAAGGAAATTGCCAAATGAAGATGGTGGGTGAGAACTGGAACGGTGGCCGCCAAAAGGAGCCAGTTGTCCAGGTAAGGGACAATGGTCAGTCCTTGAAGTCTCAGAGCTGCCACCACCGCTACCACCACCTTGGTGAAGATAATGGGGGCGCATGAGATTCCAAAGGGGAGAGCGGCAAACTGGAAATGCCTGAGAACCCCGGAAATCTGGACCGCGATCCTGAGATATTTCCGAGACGCGGGATGGATCGGAATATGGAGATAAGCATCCTTGAGATCCAGTGTGGCCATCACATCTCCGAGTTTGAGAATGTGGCTGACTGACCTTATGGTTTCCATACGAAACCTTGGTCTCTTTATGAATCGATTGAGATGTCTTAAATCGATTATCATTCGGAGATCGCCTGTCTTTTTGGGAACCAGAAATACTGGTGAATAGATCCCTAGGCCCTGCTCCCCTGCCGCAACCTCCTCTAGAGCCCCCTTTGAAATATAGTCCTGGCTGTAGGATTCTAAAATCCTTTGTTTGGCAGGCTGAAAGCCCCGATTGATGAGGAATCTTTCTTGGGGGAGAGAGGCGAGATCTATCAGGTACCCGGAGGAGATGATGCTTAGAACCCAAGGGTCTGCAATCTCCTGGGACCAAATCTTTTTGAAATGGGCAAGGCATCCTCCCACGGGGATCTGGGGAGAGGGTACGGGGAAACCCAGAGGCGTAACGGCGGGGACAGCAGGGGGAAACCAAGAGCCTCTGAGAGGCCCGCAGTCAGGAGGGATTGGCCTCCTTAGTGGGTCTGCGGGGGCGCCTCGAAGGTCTTCGCTGCCCCCCCCAGTTTCTACGGGAAGTAGCCTGTTGGCCCTGTCTGCTGCCTTGATGCTGACTGGGGCGTCCTCGAAAGGGCTGCTGAAAGGGCTTCTTGTCAGAGAGGCCCTCCATGATCTTATCCAGCTCGGACCCAAAAAGCCGATCGGGCTCGAACAGAAGCCCACATAAATTATACTTTGAGGCATTATCTGCCTTCCATGGTTTTAGCCATAAGGGTCTACGGGCCGCAGAGACTAGGCCCATGGTCTTGGCCGCTAGCTTTAGCTGCACCTGCGAAGTATCGCATAGAAAGTCCATGGCCAGATTCACCATTTTGAAGGCGGCCAGGATATCATCACGGGACACACTCTGGTCCACGTCGGTCTGAATTTGGTTTAACTTACTCCTCAGGAAGGACGACACCTCAGATGCTGCTATAGCAGTAGAAGCTGAGGCTGCAGCGGCTGAATAGCCTCTTCTTAAAGTGCACTCCGCCCTCCTATCAAGAGGGTCTTGCAGACTCGACCCATCATCTGCGGGCACCAGAGTGCGTCTAGACAACTTGGCTATGGCCATGTCAACCCTGGGAATGGAACCCCACGATTCCATTAAGGGTTTCGCCATCGGAAACATCATTTTAAATTTGCGAGTCAGGACTGGTCCTTTCTCCGGTTTCTTCCATTCAGTACGCATGACTGAACGGAGGGTCTCATCCGCTTTGAAGACACGCTGTGCCCGACCAGCGGGATCGGAGGACTCCCCAACGTCAACATCCTGGTCCCCCGACCGGATGGACTTTGGAAGCTTTTGAGTTTTTTCTGGCGGAAAATCCGAGGAAGATGAGCCCACTGAAACAACAGCGGGTCTCTCGCTTGGTGCGGTGACCTCCATAGGAGTCTGGGAGGGTCCCGGCAACCTCTCATTTAAAAGCTTGACCACCCCCTTTATAGAATCATCCACATAGCATCTAGCCCACTGATACATCTCCTGCATCGTGGGTTCAGCAGTGGTACGGGAACGGCAGCTGTCACATCTTGAGTATTGGCAGTCGTCCTCTAAGGGGGTATCACAGTTGAAGCAGGCCAAATGTTTGCGCTTGGCGGTGGCCTTCCGCTGGTCCGCATCTCGTGGAGAAGACATGACTGCGAAAAAAGGAAGAGGAGGATTAAACCCCTATTAAGCAATAAGAAGACAAAATAAAAATTTTGAGAATAAGCCCACCAACAGAAGCAAAGTTTCAGTCTCAATATCACCAGAAATGATAGAGAAAATCTCTCTCAGCACAATAGGACTCTGGAGGCTTGCTAAAAAAGCTGCACAACCAGAGACTCAGTGAGGGTAACTGAGGGCTTATAAGGAGGTGTGAGGGACCGCCCAAAGGCAGAGCCCTTGCAGCCAATTAATCAAACTTGATGTTGCCACCCACTACACTCCTACTTTCTGTCACTCTTCCCTTTCCTCCCTTTTTTTTTTTTTTAACTTGGGGAAGATATTCCCCCCAGAGATCAGGGAATTAATCATTCCCTGCAGGAAAAAGAAAAAACGAACAGAATGTACCCTCAAACGGATCATTGACTTCCACCCTCCCCTCTCCTGTAGGGATGCGAGCGCTGCAGCGACAGCTGCCGGCGAGGGAGCTGCAGAGCGGTGACGTCATCCAGGGAGACCGCGGCGCGCGTCTCGGAAGCGGCGCCGTCAGCACACAGCCCCGAACAGCATGAGGAGGACCGAAAAACCTGAGGAAAGTTCAAGGTTAGAGGGGGAGGAAGGGACATAAGAAAGAAAAAGGCAAATAGCCCTAACTGGAAAATATAAGGGGAAGACAAATGTCATATCCCCTCCTATGCTCCCCCCAAGGAAAAAAAGGAGGGGGGAGCTGCACGCCAGTCCACCTGTCCAAAGGACAGAAAAAAACACGGTGGTTGGGGGGTAGTTCCCTCCTTTTGAGGGAGTGGGAACTCTTGTTATTGGTTCTTGGGCTCATTAAAAATTCCGCCGGTCCTACCAGTCACAGGGGGCAGTTAACCCCCCATCTGTGCTGCTGGTAGGACGTAAGGGAACCTGTATTTTATAAATTTAAAAAGTAGTTTTTTCTTACTTTATCTATACTGATGATTGCACTCCCTGTGTAAATGTGTGTACTCAAATGGCTGTCAGTCAGTTATAGTTGTGAATGATCTTTAGGTCAAAAAGAGCAGAGGTTTAAATATATAAATTGAACATTTTGCAGAATCTTTTCCCACAAAACTATATATCAATTTGCTCAGCATCCCCATGTCTATAACATACTGCCTGTATATTGCACTACATGTCCTTGTTCGTATCTCTAGGAACATGGAGCTGATACTGTTTGCCTGGAGCCATTCTGTTTGACATTTATTCTTGGGAAGGGGGCATGAGCCTGTCTAAAAATCTATGATGTCAAATGACTCTTTGGATGTTATATTTTTGCATTGTTTTACATGTGACTGTATTGTTATATATCAAGATATCTAGTTAGCACTAGTGCATTGCTAAAAAGCTGAAATAAACTAATGAGAAGACGAAGGTTACACACAGACCAAAGTGGTGGCAAATACTAACTTAGAGGGGTGCGATGCACATACTGCTAAGCTCCTCTTGAACAGAGACAAAAGCACATGCCACCATAATGTAAACAAAATTATACCACATTTACTCAGTTAGCATGTATGTGTGCGTATGTACTCATTGTGTTCATTTACTTTTATTGTGTTTTGTTTTAAAAATACTTCTAAAATTGCAATGGGTCAGTGGTTTAATTACAGAAGTAAAGGTATGACTTAGGGTACTTTCACACTAGCAGCAGGACGGATCCGACAGGCTGTTCACCCTATCGGATCCGCCCTGCCGCTATTTCGCAGTGCCGCCGGACCGCCGCTCCGTCCCCATTGACTATAATTGGGGGCGGAGCTCCGGCGCAGCATGGCAGTTTGTGGTGAGAGGCCGTCGGACTAAAAAGTCGGTCATGCAGTACTTTTAGTCCGGCGGCCTTTCGCTGTGCACTGCCGTACTGCGCCGGAGCTCCCCCCCGTCCCCATTATAGTCAATGGGGACGGAGCTGCGGTCCGGCGGCACGGCAAAATAGCGGCGGGGCGGATATGACAGGGTGAACAGCCTGTCGGATCCGTCCTGCCGCTAGTGTGAAAATAGCCTAGCATATTAAATATTTTTTTCCTTCACTGCATTTACTGAGGAAAATAAACTCAGTGAAATAAGATGAATCAGATGAAATGCAAAGTGTCAAAGTAAATTCCCCATTAAACGTGGCCTGTCTCACCCAGGAAGAAGTGCGGCGGCGTCCTAAAAATATTAAAATAGACAAATTGCCAGGACCAGATGGTATACACCCCTGTATCCTAAGTAATGTCAAAGCCAGACCCTTATTTCTGATATTTAAAGGGTTCTCCAGGAATTAAAAAAATTTAAATACTTACCGTATTTTTCGCCCTCTGCGTCTTATGTGGTGAATACTAATGAGCGCTCATTAGTACCGGAAGACCAGGAAGGGGTGAAGGCTCTGTACTCACCACTTCCTGGTCCTCGGCTGTCAGCTGTGCAATGGCTGTGCACAGCGTGAGAGCGCTCTGTGACCTCACGCTGGGTGCCTCGGTTCACAGCACAGCCGAATGAGAAGGATGAAGAGCGTGCGCGGTGTGGTGCGGCGGTGTCCGGAGCAGGAGAGGTAAGTGATTTATTTTATTTTATCTGATCTGAGGCTGGGGGCTACAGGCTGCATAAATGAAGCTGGGGGCTGCAGGCTGCATAAATGAAGCTGGGGGCTGCAAGCTGCATAAATGAAGTTGGGGCTGGGGGCTGCATAAATGAAGCTGGGGCTGCAGGCTGCATAAATGAAGCTGGGGCTACGGGCTGCATACATGAGGCTGGGGGCTGCATACATGAGGCTGGGGTCTGATCTGAGGCATGGGGGTCTGATCTGAGGTCTGATTGAGGGTCTTATAAACATTGGGGGTCTGATTGGGGCTGTCAGCTGAGGTCTGATTAACTTTAAAGGTCTGATTGGTGGTCTGATCTGAGGTCTGATGAAAAATATTTTTTCCTATTGTCATCCTCTAAACCCTAGGTGCGTCTTATGGTAAATACTACAGTAAATATTATTTTAAATACTTTTCATTACTTCGAATGGCTTGTTCTGTTTAGGGAGCAATTATTAGGAGAAATAAAATGCTGCCATCCTATCAGTACACACAAAACCTGTCCTAATCACACAGGAGGACAAGTTACTTCACCACAATAAGCTATAGTGCTGCCTCATCCTCTTATCTGCTCTGCTTGTTAGGGATTATAATCTGAATACACGTGAATTTCTGTGGGAATGGAGATGATGAGATGACCTAAGAGGAGGGTGAGGTGTGGCTAATGAGCAGCAGCACATTTTTACAGTCTCTATTACCACAGCAACACATTACCACAGTCTGTCCTGTTCATCCTCTCTGTACTTTATGTCTCCTCATGCACTAAATTCCCCAGTGAAAACCGTGACTCATCCATGAACAGAACGCCTCTCCAATGTGCCAGACGCCATCGAATGTGAGCATTTGCCCACTCAAGTCAGTTATGGCTATGAACTGCAGTCAGGTCCAGACCCCGATGAGGATGACATGCATGCAGATGAGCTTCCCTGAAAAGTTTTTTGACAGTTTGTGCAGAAATTCTTTGGTTATGCAAACCGATTGTTGCTGCAGCTGTCCGGGTGTCTGGTCTCAGACGATCATGGAGGTGAACATGCTGGATGTTGAGGTCCTGAGCTGGGGTGGTTACACGTGGTCTGCGGTTGTGAGGCCGGTTGCATGTACTGCCAAATTCTCTGAAACGCCTTTGCAGACGGCTTATGGTAGAGACTTGAACATTCATTGCATGGGCAACAGCTCTGGTAGACATTCCTGCAGTCAGCATGCCAATTCCATGCTCCTTCAAACGTTGCGACATCTGTGGCATTGTGCTGTGTGATCAAACTGCACATTTCAGAGTGTTCTTTTATTGTGGGCACACCTGTGCAATATTCATGATGTCTAATAAGCACCTTGATATGCCACACCTGTGAGGTGGGATGGATTATCTCGGCAAAGGCTAAGTGCTCACTAACACAGATTTAGACAGATTTGTGAACAATATTTGAGAGCAATGGGTCTTTTGTGTATGTAGAAAATGTTTCAGATCTTTGAGTTCAGCTCATGCAAAATGGGAGCAAAACTGAATGTGTTGCGTTTATATTTTTGCTCAGTGTATATTTTAGACTACATCCTAACTCTTCTGGGGACGAGAATCAAAGAGTGGGGATTATTATTTCATTACTGAAAGGTGATGCTCAGTCTTGGGCTTTTTCTTTGCCGACTGGATCACAACCCCTCCGGTCGGTAGATGAATTTTTCAGATCTCTGGGGCTTATCTACATGGCCTAGATCGGGTCTCCCTGGCCAAGATTAAGTTGCGTGGCTTACGGCAGGGAGAGCGTTCTGCGGAGTCCTATTGCTCTGAATTTAGCAGATGGGCAACTGATATTGAGTGGAATGACCCAGTCCTCCATAGTCAAGTTTGTCAAGGCTTAATCCGAGAACCTGAAGGATGCCTTGGCAGCCATGTCTCTGTCTGTACGTATTGATAGACACCTGAGGGTGAGATCTAAGGTTCCTCTCGCTTGGGAAGAACTATCATATGGAGAAGTGGCCTCTTCTGACACTTTGGGTAGGGAGGCACTTGAGCTCATGTCTGATGATGAGCCAATGCAGTTGGGGGAAATCACTCCTGGACCTGGTGATAAAAACGTTAGGGTTAAGAAAAGACTCTGCTTTTTCTGTGGTAAAGGTGGACATTTTGTTAACGCATGTCCTTATGTTAAACGTCAAGGTGAAAAAGAGTTTAGTCCTCTTCTCACTTCTCACTTCTCACACGTAGTGTGGGTAGGGAATCTGAAAATGTACTTTTGTCGTTTACCGGTAGTGCCCAATTTCTCCTGCCTGCCAAGGTGTCGCTAGACTCCAAAACTGTGGTAATTGAAGTATTTATTGAGAGTGGGGCAGGAGTTAACCTAGTGGATGGCCAGTTCGTCCGTATGCATGGTTTGACAACAAGCGCATTAGATAAAAATATTTTGGTGTTTGCGATTGATTCCGCCCCACTCTCACAAAAGTGTTTGTCACAAATGGTGCAGGACATTCGCCTAAAGGTGGGAGATTCTCATCAAGAATCCATTTCGTGTTTTGTGGTGTAGGGTCTTCCTGCTCCTCTGGTGCTAGGTTTACCATGGTTAACCAAACATAACCCTACCATCGATTGGCAAGCGAGACAGATTCTTGATTGGAGTGATTTTTGCATAGACAACTGTCTTAGCACGTTGCTTTCTGTTGTAACCACTAAAATAGTACCTTCTTTTATTTTGGATTTTTCTGATGTATTCTCTAAAAGTGGAGACCAGGAGTTACCTCCACATCAGGAGTATAATTGCCCTGTCAACCTTATTCCCGGAGCTAGGTTGCCCAAGTCTCGGTTGTATAATCTTTCTTAATTACTGAAAGTATATTGGCAAATGATCCATGCGCAGTATAATGTATCATTGAGGGCAAGGAACTAAAACTTTACTTTTATTTATAATCACAATAAAATAAAATTACAACTTGGATAAAGCAACCTAATTGGTGCGTAGAAAGCTATCAACGGTAATCAAAGGGCGGTAAAAGGCTGAGAAACTGGGATACAGGGAATAACTATCCCTAAACTTTCACTCCACAGATGCACAGCCCAGAGATACACCTTAATGATAGGTGTACTCTGCCTGCGTACCTAGGACTGAACTGTCCTTGAAAAGACCCTATTACAGGATGTATGCCAATTTCACAGGTCCCAACGCGTTTCCCCCTCTTAATGCAACAGAGGGTTCATCAGGGGACAATACCTAAATGGGTCAATACAGAAAAAGTGTGCGGCCTCTTAATGGACTAACGTTGATATAGGGGAAAAAACTGCGTTGATATAGGGGAAAAAACGCACAAAAGTGGAACCAGTGGCACACACATGTACTCCTAAGATACAGAGTTTATGGCAAAACAATTCGGCAGAGTTGTAACCAACAGATAGAAACAAAATAAGTCACAGTCCCTTAGCATTCATACTATGCAACAGTACAAGGACTAATATTATATGCACCATATATTCATGAAATGCTGAGTTTAAAACAGAGGGGTTATAAACAAACCAATCAATGAGACCATAATCACAATTGCTTGACAGTCATACAATGCATGGGCTGATATTACCCGCATCACTGCGTCCTGTGTTGTTTCCATTAGATACTAAGTGGGATCATACATACCAAGCCGCTTGAGGTGCAAGTAGAATTAATACAAACTCTCAATCTGCCAACTGTGTGACCAGAGATGTGTTCCTGGGGCCAGATGATAGCTCCATTATACCTGGGAAGTGTCTGATTTAAAAAGGGGTGCAAGGAGGGTGTGGGCTTCACATGCAATCTCCTGATTTTCTGGCTAGCTGATCACTCAAGCCATCTGCTACAAGATAGGCAGGGTGAGTAATGAGAAACACACCCACAGTCTCCAACATGGCACCAAACAATATGCATTCCAAGCCTCCTTCTCATGTGGAGAGAAAAAATAAAAAATAAAAATGGGGGAATTGGGAAAAATCTGCAATCTAGTGCAGTTATATAGTTATTACCCCCCCCCCCATTACACACGAGAGAACCGCAAGATCACGTTCATGTTAATATTAGCATAAAGTACACGTCCCAGGAAAATAACACCAAAATATATTACAGATTTATAATTAATGGATATCAAAGGTGGTCAAAATAAAGAGCCACCATAGCAATAAAATCTATTAATGCTTCTCGCGTAGATACATGGATTCCTATACTATTGGAGGTGAGGTTACTTATATATAAGGGACAAGGAAAACTGGGTTAAATGAAGCATGAGAACTGGGACCGAAGCCTATAGATCCACTCTATTTCTTTCTGAAGGATCCTTCGGTCCCAGTCACCCCTTCTAGGAGAGGGTCTCACCAATTCCAGTGCCGAAAATGATACGGCCTTGGGATCGCCCATTATTGGTGTTCCCATTATGGAGTATGATTCTTTTTTTTTAATTTCATTAACATGTTCCAGAATCCTACGTCGGAACTCTCTAACTGTTTTCCAGACGTAGTCAAGGGGGCAGGAACACTGATAAACCACTCCTTTACTCCGACAATTAATAAAGTCTCTTATCACATAGCTAATCTTCGTAGCCTAACATACGTTGGATTTAGTCTTGTTGATATAACCACATGCCAAACACATACCACAACGAAATGTACCTAGTGGTTTACGATCAAGCCAAGTGCCTGCTGATTTTGGGCGCGCAAAATGGCTGTGGACCAAACGATCTCCTAGACTTCTACCCTGTCTGAAGGTGATGCCTGGACTAGATGGAAGGGCTTCTGCTAAGTCAGGATCCATGAGAAGGATGGGCCAATACCTTTTAAGTATTTCCCCGATACCCCTATTCTCTACATCGAATGTTGAGATGTTTCTCATAATTTTGTTTTTCGTGTCAGAGTTCCTGGGCACCAGGAGATTTTCTCTGTCACGTCTTTTGGCATTTTGGAATGCATCCCTTAGTACATTTTGGGGGTACCCTCTTGTTCTAAACCGGTCCTGCAATTTCCTAGATTAGTTTATGGAAACTTTCAGGGTCTGAGCAGTTTTTCCTCATTCTAAGATATTGGCCTCGAGGTATGCCTCTCTTCAAGTTCGTCGGATGATAACTATCCCAATGCGGTCCCCCTGAGCTGGTGGAAGAACCTGGCATCAAACAGAAAATAATTGCGCATAAGCAGAAATTCAAGCAACGTGAGGACAAAGTCATTGTGTGCGTTAAAGCTGACCTCTCTAGTTTTCAAAAACTCTGTTACTGCCATAAGACCCTTTGAATGAGGGATGGAACTATATAACGATTCAACGTCAATGCTAGCAAGGGAACACGATGGATCTATGTTGATGGTCTCGATCTTTCTGAGAAAGTCCATCATGTCCCTTGTGTATGATGGAAGAGCTGACACAAAGGGTTTTAAAATTTTGTCAATATAGATTCCACAATTCTGGGTAATGGAGTCCCTGAAACAATCGGGCAACCTTTTAAAGGGTTTCTATCACTTCGTTTCACATAATTAGCTGTCAGACACTAGCGATCTGCTAGTGTCTGCTCTACCAAACCATCCTAATATAATAGGTTTTGGGGCAGCCGTTTTGCTAAAAAAAGAACTTATATTGATATGCTAATGAGCCTCTAGGTGCTATGGGGGTGTCATTAGCACCTAGAGGCTCGGTCTACCTTCACAAACTGCCGCCGCCCAGCGCGTCCCTCCAGCCCCCCCATCTCCTCCAGAATACGATCCTCCCTGTGAACGTATGTATTCGGCGCATGAGCAGTAAATGTCTGACCGCTTCCCTGCTCAGACATCTCCACTGCGCCTGTTCCTCGGAGCACTATGACGTCATCGGCGCAGGCGCAGTGGAGATGTCTGAGCAGGGAAGCGGTCAGACATTCACTGCGCATGCGCCGAATACATACGTTCACAGGGAGGATCGCATTCCGGAGGAGATGGGTGGGCTGGAGGGACGCGCTGGGCGGCGGCAGTTTGTGAAGGTAGACCGAGCCTCTAGGTGCTAATGACGCCCCCATAGCACCTAGAGGCTCATTAGCATATCGATATAAGTTCTTTTTTTAGCAAAACGGCTGCCCCAAAACCTATTATATTAGGATGGTTTGGCAGAGCAGACACTAGCGGATCGTGTGAATTATGTGAAACGAAGTGATAGAAACCCTTTAAGGAGGTCAGACCTTTGTGGATCTTCGGTAGCCCGTAAAATGTAGCTATCTGTGGTGAGTTTGGTGTAAGGAAAGAGTACTCAGCTTCACTTATGATTTTTTTATAGAGTGCTCTGTCCAGTATACCTACTAAAATTCCCAGGAACGTATCTGTAGGGTCAGCTGGCAGAATGCGAAAGCAATCACGGTCGCTAAGTAAACGTTCACACATACATTTATAGTACTTTTTCTGTATTGGCCCTCTGTTGCATTAAGAGGGGGAAACGCGTTGGGACCTGTAAAATTGGGATACATCCTGTAATAGGGTCTTTTCAAGGACAGTTCAGTCCTAGGTATGCAGGCAGAGTACACCTACTATTAAGGTGTATCTCTGGGCTCAGCAGCTGTGGAGGGAAAGTTTAAGGATAGTTATTCCCTGTATCCCAGTTTCTCAGTCTTTTACCGCCCTTTGATTACCGTTGATAGCTTTCTACGCACCAATTAGGATGCTTTATCCAAGTTGTAATTTTATTTTATTGTGATTATAAATAAAAGTAAAGTTTTAGGTCCTTGCCCTCAGTGATACATAATCTTTCTGAACCCGAAAGAGTAGCCATGTGAGAATATATCACCGACAGTTTGGCTAAAGGTCATATTAAACCATCCAAATTACCAGTAGAGATGTCCCGAACTATTCGTCGGCGAAAATCGCTTGTTCGCATTCTCCACGGCGGGCGAACATATGCGATGTTCGGTCCGCCCCCTATACGTCATCATTGAGTAAACTTTGACCCTGTACCTCACAGTCAGCAGACACATTCCAGCCAATCAGCATACCCTCCCTCCCAGACCCTCCCACCTCCTATAAAAAAGCAAGGACCCTCTCCTCTAGACGCAGTTCACAGTGGTTTGCCAGCATATCACCTATGCAAAGCTAGGTGTTTTCACACAGCTCTACACCTGCTCTGCCTTGTTGAACAAAGAGGAACACTGGGGAGGAACTGCTCCGCATCATCAATAAATAAATCGAATACTGGCTGTCTCCTCACCAACTGGAGGCAAGAACCATGGTTACTGATAACAGGAAGAACATTTTGTCTGCACTGTGTCAAGGAGGGCTGACCCATGCGCCCTGCATGGCGCATGTCTTCAATGTCGTTGTCATCCGGTTCCTCACGTCTTCCACTGAACTGCAAGAGCTGTGCAAAAAATTTCCAGGAAACTGTGCATGCACTTCAGCCACTCTTACCGTGCAAAACACACCTTCCTTGAGCTGCAAAGGCAAAATGCTCTTCCCCAACATCGCCTGATATGCGACATTTCCAGCCATTGGAACTCCATGGTCCATATGTTTGACCATCTGTACGAGCGGAGAAAGGCAGTCAATGATTTCTTAATGCTGCAGACAGACAGGTATACACCCCAGTGCAACTTCTACATTAGTGTAGT
This sequence comes from Bufo bufo, assembly GCF_905171765.1. Lineage (NCBI taxonomy): Eukaryota > Metazoa > Chordata > Amphibia > Anura > Bufonidae > Bufo > Bufo bufo. The sequence continues at coordinate 133,136,669 of NC_053395.1, forward strand.
GGCCCAGAGTGGCACTACAACTTGTACATTCCCATTGCTAGCCTGTTTACTGCTATTGTATTGGTTCGCACCACCAACTCTACCACCACCTGTAAAATGTAATTTTGTTATATCCAAAACTGTCATGTTCATGTAATGTGCCTGATTGTCCAGCAGGTGGGAGAGTACCTTTAGATACATAGAATGGAACTTACCATTCTATTCTCCCCTCTTTTGTGCAGTAGTGGGCTAGTCCTGTTTCCTACCAAGGGAGGGGTTGCAGAAAGCTGTATAGGCAGTTGAGTTTTAGAGTCCAAAGGGACCAGACAGCACAGTGAGGGGAGCATTCCCCCTCCTCCTGCAGGAGCACCTGCAAGAAGCTTGTAAAGCACCCCAGCTCCAAGCAGTTCACAGATGGAGTATTATGAGGCAGTGAACGGCCAAAGGCACCTCACTCAATGGTACCAGAACCTCTAGAAAGTCCAGTAAATGGACTTAAGCCAGAGAATAGCACAGCAGAGAAAGCAAAGTATTCAAGTTTACCTGTCAGTTTATCATTAACCTGCTGGAGCCAGAAGAAAGGTCAAGTATTGTTTGAATGACACAAGTTTATTGAAAGTTAATTCAAGTAAAACAGTTGAACTTCACTAAGTCTGGACTTTACTTATTCCACCAACTACAACTCCTTTGTTTCTACAGAGCCTAACCCCAGGGAGCGATAGTATGCAGGTAGGAGCACCGTGGCACAAACTATTAAGGCTGTGCTGAGGGATGCTGAGAAATTTAATTGGCGAGGGGACAGAAGATGTGGCACCTCCATTTCCACCTGAGCCCCGAGGAGGATGAACTGGCAGAGGAGGAGGAGGACATAAACACCAATTAGGTGGTTTATTTGCCCAAGAGACAGGAGAGGAGAAGGAGGAGCAGAAGAAGCATGAGAAGCTGGAGGGCAACAATGAAGATGATGCAGATGACCACAACAGACTGTGACAGTATGCAGTGGAGATAGAGGCAGGGAGGCCCTCCGAGTCGCTTGCGCAAATGGACAGATGCATGCTGTCATATTAATGTAGTGATAGCTGCATTGTCAGGATCCGACAGAGGGATGACTATAGACATGCTGTTTAGTCAGATGGCTGCTTCCTATGAGAGTCATCGCCCGTCCTCAGGAAGGTCTGACCAGGGGACCCTCTGTGCTCATGCTCCACTGCCATGACCAGCTAACCAGCTGCATATGCAGCAACTTCAGTATCAAGTCTATGATGAGCAGTTTTCTTCAGCTGCCTACTGAAGAAACTACCCAGCAGCAGGACATGTAGCACAACCTCAACCAGCAGGTGGTGGCATACTTGGACTGCATCTTATCACCCATCATCCAAGATCTCCGGACTACTGGGAACTCATACTTGAAATATATCCGCAACTAGCCGAGTTTGCTATGGGCATGTTTTCCTGCTGGGCCAGTAGTGTAGCATCAGAGCGGGTCTTCAGTGCAGCAGAGGGTATAGTTAACCCTAAGAGAACACACCTTTCCTCCCAAAATTTTGAGAGACAAACCTTCATAAAGATGAATCATTAATCAACCCGGATTTCCAGACACCAGTGCCTGATGCAACAGAATACATTATTCTGCCATTAAAGGGAACCTGTCACCTCCTAAAAAACATCCCAAGCTGGCAGCAGTACCTTAAAGTAGCAGCAGCATGTTTGTAACGATCCTTTTCTTCCTGCAGGTAGTTAAGCAGAAGCTGTAAAAAGATCTTTAATCCCCTGCTCGGCGCGCTTTTCTAGTCAGGCTTAAAGTCACGGAATCAAGAGCGTAAAAAAGAAAAAAGAAAACGAGGTTATCCCAACTCTATCTAGGGAACAACTGAATGCCCCTGAAGAGAAGGAAAGAAGGGCGCCAACAGGACTGTGATAATGTGAAGAAAAAGGTCACTAAAAAGAAGTAGGCAGCTCAAATCAGTGTAAACAGAGTTTAAACACTAAGTCAATGAACATAGAACAGAAAAAACAAAATCCGCAACCCGTGAGGTGATAGAAACGACACCGGGGAGGAAAAGGATGAGCGCCAAACTTCCAATCTGTGATGTTATATGCAAATATATATATAGAGGTGATAAATACGTAAAAACAAGTAATAAAAGCTTTAGAGCTTTTCCACTCACTTCACAAGGGGGGTCACCTCCAGGATAAACTCAAGACACCTGGGGTGATGCCCCCCTGATCCGAGGTCGTTCGTAGAATGGTAGAGATCCAGGTAAGTGGACCAAATCTGCAGTGAAGATGGAAACAGCAGGCGGATCCTTAACTTCATGAAATCTCTCTTTATTGAGAATAAAACAAGCTCAACGCGTTTCGGGGGTCCATGTAATATCCCCCTTCCTCAGGAGCAGATAGATAAGGTGAGTAGTTGTCTACAGATACATATATACCAAATGAACAAATCAAAACAAATCGAAAATCGGCGCCAAAATCTTGTGGGCGTGGCTACGGAAATGACATCACACACAGTAACCTCAAGGGTGTGAAAATCAATCTATATTAGTTTCACAGCAGTCCCTTTGGGGAACAAATGATGTTGCAAGAAACCAATAATATCTAAATCAAACATAGGAGATAAAAATATATATGAATTCTGAACTGAATTCGGTAGTTGCCGGAAAAAAAAACGGATGTGACGTCAGTGGAACGCATAGAATTTGCATAAAGGTGCTCCATCTGGCCTGTAGACTAAATATAATCAACAAATTCATACACACACATATAACATATTTCACATGACATACTGCCCTACATAAAGACATATATTACCTCTCCAGAGTGGAGATATTCAAGGTTGTAGTTCCGTGTCAGCAAAACAGAAAGGGAAGAGGGGCGGGACCCATGGGACGCACACAGTGACGCGTGCGTTCCACTTGGACAAACCGGAACACCAGGAAGACATGTGAAGCCCCATGGAAACTATGGCAACTGTGGAACGCACGCGGGAGGAACTGGGACTGACAGTAGGTGGAGCGCACGCCGACAAGCGTGCGTTCCACAGACGTCATGGATCTCATGGGGCCTCCCATCATTTGAAGCTCCGGCGCTTTACTTGCAGACATCCGGTCTGGCAGCATAATGGAGGGCACGCTGACCCATGTGCGTTCCACGGTTGCCATAGTTTCCATGGGGCTTCACATGTCTTCCTGGTGTTCCGGTTTGTCCAAGTGGAACGCAAAACTTTGGAACGCAAAACTTTGCTCATCTCTACAAACCATGTTTGCTCAAAAATTTATCAATGCAACTATCCAAAAGTTTGGAAAAAAGATGCAACCTAGAGATGAGCAAATTTCTTCAAATTCTTTTTGTGTTCAATTCGTCATGTTTTTAAAAAAAATGTGATTTTTGTCCAAATTGATTCTACGTGAATTAAATATGATCCAATATACCTACAAATTGATACTGTATATGACATTCTGAGGTTTAAAACACCCTGCATTGCCACATGTGTTATGCCTTTTCATATTCCAAAGCTTCGAAAAATTGTTCCTTATCGGGGGCAGATGGTGTTTAAACACACACAGTGTTATGGGGGAAAAAACTGTGGCTTGTTGGAACTAAGAATTCAAAAATTAGATCCCTGCCCCTGTTTATACACACACAAGTTCTGTGTCCCTACTGCAGTGGTTACCGTGTAAATGTCACTGTATTCTATGCATTATATTAATGTATTATATGTCCCATAGGCTGTGTATAGAGAAAAAGTAGTGGGAGGTTTCCTATTGACTAGGCTGTGCTGGCACCACCCCTTCTTCTCTAGGATGAAGTTAACGTCATTCTAGTGTGAGCTGCAGACTCATACGCAACAAAGGAAGAGTGCTGACAGGGAATTCATCTAACCCTGTGGATTAGAAAAGCAAAAGTGATAGCATACTGTATGTGCCAGTTCTTGATAAATAGTATAGACTCCAATGCAGGGTGTCAGATTCAGAAGTGATATCCACATCATCTGTGACAGAGAGGAGTGAGACATCCAGTACACAAGCTAAAATAAAAATGTGGTGCCAGGGAGAACTTTTGCCTACTACTACTGGACAGATGGCTGCTGCTGCTACTACTGCCCACATTCTGGCTCTGGAATGATGAGGCCTAGGTCTTTTGTTTTGCACTCTTCCATTTTCCAGATATATTATTATAAAGCCTATAAATGAAAAGTCCCAGGTTTCCTATAAGTGAAAAGTCACAGGTTTGATACACAGATAATCAAACGATACTAGCTAAATTGCAAGTGTTTTTTTTTCTGTAATTTAAAGACAGAGGCACAATAAAATTTCCCTCCCCTCTACAAATACACTGCACACTGGTATTGACACACTGGTAATAATGCATTTTTGCATGGGTATAACAATGCAATTTTTGCAGTAAAATGTCTTTGAACTACACAGTCTGTTGCAGTAATCATTCACTAACACAGGTATAACAATGCAATTTTGCGGTAAAATGCCTTTTATATTGGTTTCAACTTGGGCAACTGTTAGCCCGGTTTTAACGTATAACCAATGATTATATTTTAAATGGGTTGGCCACTTTCTGGCAACTTGCGACCAATGTGTAGATAAGATGACTATATGCCACTTATTAATATAGCCTTTGTGATATTCTGTGCTGTTTGCTATATTTGATAAGCCATGTCCCCTTATTAAGGCAAATCTTCTGTGCTGTCCGCCTAGAGGTCCTGTCTATAAGATGGGGGCTCATGGAGGGCCATGTGACAAGACTCCTCCATCCACACACATGTGCACTAAACTCCCAACAATGAAGTGCAGATAGCAGGTTCAGTATATTTGAATGGGGGAGACATAATCAGCCATTTTATGGACAAGTCCTCTGTGTGGACAGCACAAAAACAGAAAATGGCACAGAATATCAATAAAGGCTATATTGGTAAGTGCCATATACTCTTCTCATCAACACATTTTTCAACAGTATCCAGAATGTGGCCAACCCCTTTAAAATATAAGCTTTATATATACACTCACCTAAAGAATTATTAGGAACACCATACTAATACGGTGTTGGACCCCCTTTTGCCTTCAGAACTGCCTTAATTCTATGTTGCATTGATTTAACAAGGTGCTGATAGCATTCTTTAGAAATGTTGGCCCATATTGATAGGATAGCATCTTGCAGTTGATGGAGATTTGAGGGATGCACATCCAGGGCACGAAGCTCCCGTTCCACCACATCCCAAAGATGCTCTATTGGGTTGAGATCTGGTGACTGTGGGGGCCATTTTAGTACAGTGAACTCATTATCATGTTCAAGAAACCAATTTGAAATGATTCGAGCTTTGTGACATGGTGCATTATCCTGCTAGAAGTAGCCATCAGAGGATGGGTACATGGTGGTCATGAAGGGATGGACATGGTCAGAAACAATGCTCAGGTAGCCGGTGGCATTTAAACGATGCACAATTGGCACTAAGGGGCCTAAAGTGTGCCCAGAAAACATCCCCCCCACCATTACACCACCACCACCACCACCAGCCTGCACAGTGGTAACAAGGCATGATGGATACATGTTCTCATTCTGTTTATGCCAAATTCGGACTCTACCATTTGAATGTCTCAACAGAAATCGAGACTCATCAGACCAGGCAACATTTTTCCAGTCTTCAACAGTCCAATTTTGGTGAGCTCGTGCAAATTGTAGCCTCTTTTTCCTATTTGTAGTGGAGATGAGTGGTACCCGGTGGGGTCTTCTGCTGTTGTAGCCCATCCGCCTCAAGGTTGTGCCTGTTGTGGCTTCACAAATGCTTTGCTGCATACCTCGGTTCAGTCAACGTTGCTCTTCTATCAGCTTGAATCAGTCGGCCCATTCTCCTCTGACCTCTAGCATCCACAAGGCATTTTTGCCCACAGGACTGCCGCATACTGGATGTTTTTCCCTTTTCACACCATTCTTTGTAAACCCTAGAAATGGTTGTGCGTGAAAATCCCAGTAACTGAGCAGATTGTGAAATACTCAGACCGGCCCGTCTGGCACCAACAACCATGCCACGCTCAAAATTACTTAAATCACCTTTCTTTCCCATTCTGACATTCAGTTTGGAGTTCAGGAGATTGTCTTGACCAGGACCACACCCCTAAATGCATTGAAGCAACTGCCATGTGATTGGTTGACTAGATAATTGCATTAATGAGAAATAGAATAGGTGTTCCTAATAATTCTTTAGGTGAGTGTATGTTAAAACTGGGCTAACAGTTACCCTCTATTCTCATACTGACCATGGATTGGGCCTGGGGGCAGTATTGGAGACCCTGAAAATAGGTGTAAATCTGCCTGATATACAAATTGAATTCCTAATTAAATCTATGGAATTCATTCTCAACAAAATGGTTTTAAATATGAGGGGTGCACCTACAAACAGTGCAGGGGTTGCGTGATGGGCACTCGCTTTGCCAACATCTTCATGGGGTGTTTTGAGTGCCAGTACGTTGCACAATCCCTGTGATTTCAATCCCTTACTGGAATATGCAAGAGCTTTATTGAACAGAACAACAGGCCCTAGAATTTATGCAATATCTCAATTATGGTTGAGCGAATCAAGCTTCGTATCCAAGATCTGAACTCGATTTGTTCAAAACTTTATGTGAATGCTGTACGGAGATTCGTCTCCGTACAGCATTCAAATGAGAGGGCCCCCCAGAGCGTTTCACTTGGGGGACACATGGGGGCAATGGCACCTCACATATGTGTACAGTACACTGTTAGGATGGCTTCCCCCCCCCCCCCCCTCCCTCTTTCTTGTTCTGCTGTCTCTTTTTCCTGCTTTTTCTTACAGGTTACCTCAGGCTGATTTGTTTTGATTTACCTGTGAGCCGTGGTGACAGCTGGGGCCTCAGCTGGTTGGCCGCTGCTGTTGCTGAGGGGATTCAGGGATCCTGGTTGGTGGCTAACACTGTGGCAGGAAGTGCCCGGTCTTTATATTGCAGGTGCGGCGGCGCTTCTGGGACAGTTTTCAAGACCGGATCGTTGCATCGCTGTCTGCAGGATGGAAGCCTTACTTTGTCACCTGATTGAGAAAGCCGAGGGTGCCGGAGGGGAGGAATGGTTGAGAGCCTGCCTGGAGATGCCCCCGTGTCATGTGCCGACTCCTGCGCTTCACTCACCTCTTCATCCGTCGCCAGCTGATCCATCTCTCCTCTCTTCACCGCTGCCTACATCGCTGCTTCCTGCTGGGCTGACGCTGTCTCCTCTTCTTCTATCAACGCCTGTGTCTCAGTCTGAAGTTCCAGGATCAAGAAAGAGAGGACGTCGCGTTGTTTCCTGTGCTGGTCCGGTCCTTCCTGTGGTTCCTGTGCCGGGTATGAGCGGGGAGGGGGGGGCAATAGCGCGCCCAGGCAAGAGAGCCCGTAAAGCCAGGGCTGCCTATACCCCTCCCCCTGATGTTGGCCGCAGGAGGAGCTGTTCTCGCGAGACTTCACCTCCGTCTCGCCGTCAGAGTCTGCAATCCTCCAGCACCATGGAAAGGTCCATACAGAGGGGCTGGAACAAGAGAGATGCCGGCATCTGTGTGGGGGATATCCTGTTTCAGCGGAGCCAGGAGTCTGTGGGCGCCATCGATCCTGTTCAGGTGTCTGTCAGCCGACGTCTAGAGGTGCTGGGGTCGCCTGTTGAGGGGCTCCCACAGTATGTGGTTGAGCCTGCTCCGGGCCCCCATGAAGCTTCAAGCCAAGCAGTAGCCTCAACCTCTGGTAGTTTCCAGGAGGTTCAGCAGTGTGGTAAGAATGATGTCCCTGTCCCTGAAACTTTAAATGGTTTTATTAAGTTAGTTATGGACTGGGCTGGTAGTCAGAGGGTTAATGCAGTGAGCAAGTTAACAGGTAATGCTGCTGCAGATGTATGGAGCTCAGGCTCCAAATCTCTTAATGCTGATGGTTATGTTCCGCTTCTGGATAAAGGCAGTGGTGTCAGGGAAACGTGTGTTAAAGAGGCGCTGGCATGTGAAGTGTCACTTCTTGGGTTTCATTTAAGCATCAGCATTAAGGAGAGGATTTGGCATTCTGAATATATTGATATTATGTCATTACTGCCTTCTGTTAAGGAGCAAGTAGTTAAGTTGGATAAAAAGGATGACAAAGGTGATGAAGAAAGGAGACGTACTATGCCTAGATCACTTAACAGGCGTTTTGTATTTTTTCAGCTGTCTTGGGTGAGAAGCACCCGGAATTCTGTACTGGTTTGTTTCAGCATCTGGATATCATTATTGAGGCGTATCACAATTTTGGGGGCTTAGCTTGGTTTTATTATGATGAAACTTTTCACCAGAAATTGGCGGTCCACCCTGCGCTTAAATGGGGTGTTAAGGACATTGGTCTGTGGGTGAATTTAATGCTACCTCAGAAATCTGCCCCAGTCAGGACTGCGAATACGGCTCAGCTTGCTATAAGGAAAGGTCTTTGCTTTGCATTTAACGAAAGCTCATGCAAATGGTTAAATAACTGCCGTTACAGGCACGAGTGCTCTTTTTGTGGGGGCGCACACCCCATGGTGCGTTGCTTCAAAAGAAACTCTCAGTCAAGTCAACAGCAGCCCTGTACCAAGGAACAGTTACTTAAAAGCATTGAGTCCAGTGAAATTGTCCGCAATGCTCCCATGGTTAGAACGCTACCCAGAGCGACAGAAAGCTAAGTTGATTTTTGATGGTTTCAATGACGGGTTTGAGATTCCTGAGTTCCTTGGCACTGGCTGTTGTTGGGTTAATAATTTGAAATCAGTTTCTGTCCATATGGATGTTGTTAGGTTGAAGTTACAGAAATAATTTGAATTGGGTAGGATCGTAGGCCCGTTTAGAGACCCGCCTTTTGTGAATTTTAGACTATCTCCGTTAGGTATTGTACTGAAGAAAGAGCCGGGGGAATTTAGGCTGATACATCACCTGTCTTTCCCAGAGCAGAGTTTTTTGAATGATATGGTAGATAAATCAGTTGCGTCAGTTAATTATTCTTCATTTGATGATGCTTTAGCTTTTCTCAGGTGCTATGGGGAAGGGTCATTATTAGCCAAAGCCGATATTAAATCAGCCTTCAGTCTTCTCCCAGTAAAGCCGTCTGGTTTCAGTTCATTAGGTTTCCAGTTTGAAGGATTTTATTATTTTGATAAATGTCTCCCTATGGGTTTTGCATTATCTTGTTTCTATTTTGAAGCGTTTTCTTGTTTTATTCATTGGGTTTTGCATTCTCAGAGTTGTTTGGGTGGGATTTTACATTAGCTAGACGATTTTTTGTTTGTTGGTCCCCCTGTTCTAGCGTTTGTTCAGAATTATTGTTAAGATTTTTTGACGTGTGTAGTTCATTTGGTATTCCAGTGGCGGAGGAGAAAACCGTTTTACTGTGTCATTGTCTTGAGTTTTTAGGTATCACGATTGATTCGGCTAGGATGGAATTGCGGTTGTCGGAGGTTAAGTTAGACAAGCTGCGGTATTTGGTGGTTTCTTTGTTGAAGAAAAAGAAGTGTACTTTGAAGAAGATACAATCGGTTTTGGGTTCGCTTAATTTCGCAAGCAGAGTTATCCCCATTGGGAGAGTCTTCTCTAAGCGCTTGTATTTTTCTACTAGAGGTTTGAAGTCTCCTGGTTCTCATATCCGCTTAGTTAGGGGTTTGAAGGATGATTTGGCTATTTGATTAGAATTTCTGCGGGATTTCAATGGTTCTAGTTTGTGGCAGGATGATTTCATTGATTCTGAAGCCCTGGGTTTGTTTACTGATGCCGCCAGGAGTTGCGGATATGGTGTTTTTTGGAACGGTGAGTGGTCTGCGGAAGAATGGCCAGAGGAATTGGTCAGGTGTGGTGTCACCAAGAATATTGTGTTTTTGGAGTTGTTCCCGGTTGTCGTGGCTGTTGTCATCTGGGGTTCAGAATTCAGGAATAGGAGAATTTTATTTCATACGGATAATAAGGGAGTTCTTTTTGCAGTTAATACGCTATCATTCAAATCTGATTTAGTAGTTAAGCTCTTAAAGGGAACCTGTCACCAGTTTTATGGTGTCCTAACTAAGGGCAACATAAATAAGTGACTGATTCTCTTAGCACAATGCTGGGTCACTTTCTTTAATTGACCCAGTCAATCTGCCAACATCTTGTATTGAAAAGCTCCAGCTGATAATGATGAGTCATGAATATTCATGAGCTCCTGACTCTTCCCGCCCACCTGCTGCTAAATGACAGTTTGTTTCCATATGAACCAGCAGCAGGTGGGCAGGGGAGTGGCTATAGCTCTGAATTAAATATACGCTGGACTCCATGACATCACGCTGGACTCAAATCAGCTCATTAGCATGCGGCATGTGGCATCTTTGTGTGTATATTATGAGGTAACCATCTGTCACACCAGTAAGTGAATACATCTAAGGTACTTTTTAGTAGTTAATGATTGTATATAATTAGTTAGATTATAATCAAATATCCACATGACAGGTTCCCTTTAAGGCATTTAGTTTTGTTTTGCATGAAATTAAATATTTGGGTCAAAGCAAAGTATGTGGAGGGAGCAGCGAATAGTTTGGCTGATTCTTTGTCTCACTTACAGTTTACACGGTTCCGGGAGCTCGCTCCGAAGGCGAATCAGCGAGGGATTCCATGTCCTTGTCATCTATGGGACCTGATTTGGGAATAATCTCGGACAATATTGTACGGTCTTTAGCCCCGAGAACATGGGCCGCCTATGCGGCTGCATGGCGCGATTGGTTGTCATTCGCATGTGGCATTGATGGGGGTGTTAGTGTTCATGGGAAAGATTTATTATTTGTGGCTGGATTGTGTGACAGGCATTTGTCCTTTTCTGCAGTTTCTAGGACGGTCGCAGGGGTTTCCTTTTTTCAGAAATTGTATGGTGATCCACCTCTTTCTTCCTGTTTTCAGATTAAGCAGATGTTGAAGGGGTATAGGAAGCGGTTTTCTAATATTGATGTTAGGAGGCCGATCTCGATTCAGTTGCTGTTGGATTTTTCCAGAGTTTTATCGGATGTTTGTTTTGATGATTTTGAGGTGCTATTATTTAGGACGGCTATTAGTTTTGCCTTTTTTGCTGCTTTGCGGATTGGGGAATTGGTGGCGGCGAGTAAGTCGGTTTGTTCTGGGTTAGCATGTTCGGATGTGACAGTTAGGGAGGCATCGGTGGACATATTGTTGAGGTACGCTAAGACGGACCAATTTGGGAGAGGAAGGGTTATTAAGTTGAATCAATGGCCGGGTTCGGTGCTTTGTCCAGTATCGGTGGCTAAGTCTTGGGTAGCAGTTTGTCCTTCTAAGTTAGGCCCGTTTTTATTGCATAGGGATTGTTCTCCGTTAACAAAATTTCAGTTTGGGCCAGTTTTAAAGAAATGTTTAGGGGTTCTGGGGCTTAGTTCTCTTAATATTTCATCTCATTCGTTTAGAATTGGCACGGCTACCGAAGCGGCCAGGTGTGGTCTTGATGAATCAGTGATTCGCAGGATCGGGCGTTGGGATTCTCATAGAGTCAATCTTTATGTGAGACCAGATTTGTTAATATCCAGCTAATATGTGTTTATTCTTTGCAGGCAACCAGGCTATAGTCTGGATTCTGGGCCATTCTTTTATATACTGGGCTCAGAAGCGAGCTGAGAAGAGGTCTTAGCCATCGAATCTATCTTTTGACAGTTCATCGTTGCAGTTATTTTGGTGGGGTGTACGGGGTCTGGCTTGGAAAAGGGTAATGTTAGAAATTAGGAAGCTTATTGCTATGTGGCCTTTGCCTGATTTGATTATTATTCATGTCGGCGGTAATGACATTGGCAAGATTAAGACATGTGATTTGTTGTGGGAGGTGAAGAAGGACCTCTCGCTGTTGCAGTGTATGTTGCCGAATACTTAGTTGGTCTTTTTGGAGATAATTCCGAGATTGTGTTGGGTGCAAGCGGACTGTGCCTTTTTTGAGAGGATTAGGAAGCGGGTGAATAGGGCTATGGCGAAATTTCTTCCGCTGTTGGGCGGTTTTAGTTACAGACATGACGATCTGGAAGTTTTTGAGTCAGGGTTGTATAGAGCAGATAACGTGCATTTGTCTGAGGTGGGTCTTAATATATTTAATGTGGGTTTGCAAAACGTGGTTGAGAAATGGCTGCAGTGCTTGTGGGGGGCCTTGCCTTGTTGAGGCTTGGCTTGTGGGGCTGTGTCACTCAGCTATTGCTGAGTGGATTTCGGTGATTAGTACAATTTCAAATGGGTTTATTTAATGATCTGTTGGTTGTAATTGTGGTTCAGTTATTTATTAAAGTATGTATTTTAAGGTTACCCTTAATAAAGCATTGCGGCCATTTTTATTCCACAACATATTGTTTGTCTTTATTTATTAGTTGTTAAGAAATTGTTATGTAATGAATGGTGTCATTTGCATCCATGTATCGGCTCCAGCGAGGAAAATTCGTTATCACCAAAGTCTTGCAGGAATTTGGTGAATAACTTCAGACTTAGATTTTTATGCTTGAAAACCATTTTCAAACTTGGATCCGGTCGGCTTTGGTACCGAGGTACTGGCCTGTACCAAAGCTGGCTTTGGATCCAAGTTTTAAAATGTTTTTTAAGTTTAAGAATCAATGGGCAAAATTATTCACCAAAGTCTCGCGAATTCACCCTCCCAGAACCCATACATTTTAATGATGTACGGAGACGGATCTCAGTACAGCATTAAAATTAAGTTTTCAACAATTTGACTTCTACTCTTGGATCTGAAGCTTGATTCTCCTAACACTAATCTCAATGCAAATGACTGGGGACTTCAGTTCAACCCCAATTTCTTCTACTCTAAAATTGGAATTCTGCACTTGAAGATAATAAAAAGTCCTGATCAACCTATTCTTACCAGAACCTTTTTTTAAAGTGTTGACATTAACAGCTACATACAGTATTGTAGTGGCCATTACTCTCCATGGCTAAAGAATGACCCATATGGGCGGTTTAAAATAATTGGGAAGAACTGCACCAGCCATTCGGATTTTAAAATTCAATCTAAGATCATTAAAAAACGTTTTCTAGCAAAAGGCCACCCTAAAAGCATTGTGACCTCATAAAGTAAAGGGTCTTTCCCAGGCCGACAGCTTTCATTCCAATAAATCGGCCACCCAATCTCAGGATTTTCAGTTTATTTCTACCTACAATCCAGGAACTCAAGCAGATTCTACACAAACATTGGTCCATTTTTCTCAGTGACCCTGTTCTCAAAACAATAGTAACATTTAGAAGGGCTTATTCGCCCCCAGTGCCCTCAATCCAAAGACTGAGGATACAGCTACTTCTAGTGATGCTACTGTTGGCTGCGTTAAGTGCATCAGTTCTAGATATACATGCTGTGAAACCATCATGGATGGATCAATAAACTTTACATCACATACAGATGTAGTAGCCAAGCTAAAACTGACTCCGCTAAAAAATGTTAGTGTTATCTCGTGACAAAATCCATTGAAATCCATTAAAAAAGTCAATTAACATTTTCTTGCCATTGTTTAACGAGTTAACCATCAAGTTTAGCTTGGCTAAATCTGTACCACTGGTGAACAATAAAGCATAAAACAGCATGTCAACTGTTCTAGTGAATGTGTTGTTGTCTATGGTCTGAGAACAAGACTGAATGAATATCGATATAACATCAGGTCGGGCTTTGTCACCCATAGTGTCTTGATTTTTTGTCATTTCATTCCAAGGATCCCAGTTACCTCAGATTGAATATCATTGATCACATAAGTTTAATTTAAAACATTAGTTAAAGGTAGTCCTATTGGATCTTCAAATGAAACACTATGGGGGTCATAGTGCACCGGCCTCTACATAACTTCGGTGGATCCACTGCTACTTCTAAATCTACGCCATTTTCCTCCTGGTGTAGCTTTAGACCACTTTCTTACCACTTTCTATGCCTAAAAAGGCAGAAATATGGCTAATATACGGTAGACATATTTCTGTTAGAAAATAACCCCCTATGTCCCCTGATTTTATATTCTTTATATGTGTATATATGTACATATTATCATGTTTTTTAGTATATTTTAATATCTCTTTTAAATATTTTAATATCTCTTTTTCTTGTCTCTCATTAACGTTCCCTCTTTTTTCCTGCTCTTTATCCACACTCCCTGGCAGTCTCCATCTCCCTCATCACTTGGCAGACATTTTCTGCCTTTGATCTACATGAACACACTCCACCCCCTCAGTAATTCCCTCCCTCACATGTTGTTTACTGGTTACCTAGCAACTCAGCCACCCCATGTGCTCTTACTTGTGGCTCCCTACTTTTCACTTCCTGTTTCACACATGCTTATATCAGTGGTTTCCTTATTATATAGTTCCTGCATACATACCACCTGTTGGTGAATTCAGCACATTGGGTTATGTCAATGTATTATTTTTTTTTTGATAGTATGTCCATGTATTAAGCCTGAGGAAGGCGACTGTATTCCGCAGAAAGGCTTAGCTATCTTATTTTATATGATTACCAATAAATACCATTCTGTAAGACTCCAGTGCATCGCCCAGAGTTTCCCTATTTTTTTACACTTACCTCTTTTGATTCTGTTCCGGCTCCTGATGGATGGTTCCAGCAGGAAGGTGCAGCAGCCTGGTCTCTCTTCATGAAGGAGCGCTTCTGCCATTATCCAGTGTTGTGCTCAGGTTACACAACTTACTTTGGTAACGAGCTTCATGTACAGGGGACCCATAGTTCATAGTTGAAGGAGTTACACTAAGGGGGATGCCCCCACTCTTTCTCTTTACTTAAAGGGGTTATCCCGTGAAAACTATTCCACAGTTTCCAAACCAGCACATGGATCTGAATTCATTTGCAATTGCATTTAATTAAAAATTTAGCACAGCCACTGAGTTATTCAATAAAATGGATCTTTATAGTGCCACCTACTGTTTTTTTTCTTATTTCTTTGTCCGGCTCACTGAGATGGCCGCACATGCTCAGTTTCATCTTTCAACTGCCTCCTGAGTTTTGATAGGGAGAGCATGGACACACCCACTCAGCTGCAGCAGAAAGGACGCTTCCCTTGAGCTTTCAGTTTGATATAAATCTAGCAGGGCAAATCTCTGGGTCCATGTGCGATACAGGGCTGGTTCTGTCTTTGTTATAAAGAGATTGCCATGTACTATATAATGTCTGATTTTCATTGTTAACATTAGTCATGGGATAACCCCTTTAATTGATAATCAGGCACATTTGCATGTCAGGGAATAAATCAGGAGGGAGTAAATGCTTACAGTTCCCATTGTATTAGGGACCTGTTAATTCAGGTAACTATACAGCTAGTGCTATAGCAATTTGCCACTAAAATCTGAATGTTTCAGAGTAATTACGGGTCTTTGGCTTCCAGTCCATCTATTCCACTACAGATTCTTTTAAAGAGGTACTGTATGCACATACAGCTACCACAAATGAAACTAGGTGGTCTGCAATGTGGTCTGTAATGTTATGCCATGTTTTCAATGAACACCAGCAGGTGAAGTATGTTTGGTATAGTGATGGGTCTAACCACCCCATTCCGTCTTTCGTAGTAAAAGTGGACTGGTCTTGCTTCCTTTCAAGAGGCAGAGTGTTAGCTAGGACCACGAGGAGTGAGGAAGCATATCTTATTTATCATGCTCCGAGGGCCTTAGGGATCAGAGAATCAACTCATCTGTGAGACCACTACTCCAGATGGACTTCAACAATAAAATTACAGATATCTTTAAAGCTACAGCGCTACAGTTAGCAGAGCATTCAGCTACCATCGCTATACAGACCCTGCTGCAGAAGAGGGACAACAGCTCAGACACCCATCACCTTAGATCACATCTAAGTCAGACAACTCAAAAAGCCCACACAGTAAACAAGTGCCAGTTTTCAGCTGTTAGCCAGAAGTTCAGGAGAGCAACATCAGCAAGATAGCATACCAGAGGTGCCATTATCAGCTACTTTGCCAGCCACTATACCTCATCATATGGGAAGAGAAATTTCACTTTATGCAACTATAGGTGGACATACTACAACTTCTATTTTCCACTAAGCAATTAGAGACTTTTATGCTTCTTCTTCTGGTCTCATTCCTTATACCACCTTTTCACTGCACTGATCCCCAAAGAGCAACAGCCTGAGGGAGTCCACTGTGACATATTATCTCCTTTGGGCCACTACCACTGCCATTCTCAGCACTAGCTCGCTGCACTTTGTCAAGATTTAAAGAGGTTGTCCAGGATTATTAAAAACAATGTTGCTTTATTCCAAAAACAACACCACACCTGTCCATGGGTTGTGTCTGGTCTTGCAGCTCAGCTCTATTTAAATGAATGGGACTGAGCTATAATACCAGAAACAACCTGTGGACAGGTGTGGTGTTGAGCGAGCCCTCATTTTGTAGTCTTGGAGAATCCCTTTAAAATTGAAAATGAATCACATCTCTATTCCACACAGAACACAGTTAGTTTATGAAGGTTATTGTTTATGAAGGTAAAGTGATGTATTAAATAGGACACACGTACTCATGAACTGATCACATGCCGCAATCATCTCCTCTGTATGAGGATAAATCATTGCTGCTGTGATCACTCATCCCCATACATATTCTCTGTTTGCTGGCAGCAGATACCTGTTTGCGCAGGAGCAACTATGATTTTATGTACAACATACACAATGTAATTACCAACAAATGAGTGGTCTCGTTTGTCGGTGATCAGTGGCACATAAATAAGAGGCAATTGTTAGAAACTTTATGCACAATAATTACCCCTATCCTCAGCCATGTAACTTTTTTGAGGAGAGGGTTACATGGGTTAGAGTAGACAATGTCTATTACATTTATCTAGACATGGCACACGGAGGGAGTGAGAGCCAGAGAGTAGTAGATTTAAGAGGCATGTGAGATGTAAAGTACCGTACCATAGCGCGGAGGAGAGAGGAAATAACCACTTGTTCAGAGTACGGAAGGACACACAGGCAGGAGAGGAGTATGTGACACTGCCTTACAAAGGCATTCCAGCTACAGACAGTACATTAGTAAGTGATACTAAACCCCATTGAACATACAGTGCTGAACATATTAGCTAAGCAGGGTCCTATATGGGCAGATCTATTTCTGTCTAATTGGATCTCTGGGGCATAGAGCAGAGTTCTGTGAAGTTCTGTTGGTACTGTACCACCTCATAGGAATGTTGACTTGTCCTAGGGAGAATCAACAAGTAGTGAGGCTTTATGTATTGTTTTTCTTCTCCATCACATTAAGAAAGTCATTATGTTGGTGATCTTAAAAATGTGAATTATTATATGGTATGTCACATCCAAAATCAATTATTAACAATAGGAAGAGCTGTGATCAATTGGGGGAGTATTTGCTCTGTCACATATAATGAAAGGTACAACACACCCCAAAATAGCAGTATAGCACTGTAAGAATCCAATGTAAGTAATTAAAGTGAATCTTCAGTCATCATTCCAACATCTATCAAACACATCACATTTTTATAAAATATTACGTCTGTCTTAAAGGAGTTATCTGGGTGACGCTAGGGAGGCTTGTTCCCGTCGCATCTCTGCCCCTTACAACCCCCCAACCCCCGGTCGCAACGGGGAGATGCAGCGGCGGCCGTGCGGGCATCTGGAGTGACACGGGTGCCATGGAGCAGTGTAAGTATAACCAATATGGGGGCCCGGGCATTTTGGGGGGCATTATAGGCATTGGATAACCTCTTTAAGTTCTATGGGCAGGAAATGGTAACCCCCCTTTCCCAATATTACTTACACTTTCGATCCTTTGCCACTCTAGCACTGATGATTCAGTGATTCCTACCAGTCCTGCAGCAGTTAAATCATGTACATCATTCACATGACCACAGTCAATCACTGGCTTCAGCATTGATGCTTGCATGTACAGTAGAGATGACCTTGCGGTTCGCTTGGCAGTCGTTTCGCGGCGAGATTTGCTCATTCGCGGTTTGCCGAACAAGCGAACATCTGGCAATGTCCGCTGGCGCCATATTCTTTTGCATTTTGCTGAACTTTGACCCATAACACATCCATCAGGTGAGACAGGACAGCCAATTGAGATGTTTCAGCACATCGACATACCCCCTACACTATAAATAAACCTGATGTGGCAGACATTTTACATTCAGTCTTTTGCCAGTGTAGGGAGAGGTTGCTGTGTGGAGCAGGGACAGACTGTTAGGGACACCAAACACAAGCTAATAGGGCCACAAAAGTCCTTTTAATGACTGGTATAGGTGTGCTATCGATAGGTGTGACATACTGAGGGGTGTGATATACTTATAATATACCATACTTTCTAACATAGAAAGTATATTATAGTGCATTTGTATTGTGCAGCAGTTGTGTGCGGTTCTGCTGAGATACTGCAGCTAGATAGAAGGACAAATGCTATTGGAACAACTAATTGCAACTGGTGTGATATACCTGTTGCCCCCCCTCCCAAAAAAGAATTATTGAGGGGTATGATATACCTATAATATACCATCTAACATAGAAAGTATATTATAGTGCATTTGTATTGGGCAGCAGTTGTGTGCGGTTTTGCTGAGATACCGCAGCTAGATAGAGGGACAAATGCTATTGGAATAACTATTTGAAACTGGTGAGATATACCTGTTGCCCCCCCCAAAAAAACTGATTAAGGGGTGCGATATACCTATAATATACCTTCTAACATAGAAAGTATACTACAGTGAATTTGTATTGTGCAGCAGTTGTGTGCGGTTCTGCTGAGATACTGCAGCTAGATAGAGGGACAAACGCTATTGGAATAACTAATTGCAACTAGTGTGATATACCTGTTGCCCCCCAAAAAACTGATTAAGGGGTGCGATATACCTGCCTCCACAAAATACTGATTAAGCAGTTTGATATACCTGCTTCCACAAAATACTAAATGAGGGGTGTGATACACCGGCTTCCACAAAATATTGATTAAGTGATGTGATACACCGGCTTCCACCAAATATTGATTAAGGGGTTTGATATACTGGCTTCCAGCAAATACTCATTAAGGGGTTCTATATACCTGTTTCCACAAAATACTGATAGAGGGGATTGATATACCGGCTTCCACCAAATATTGATTGAGGCCTGCGATACACCAGCTTCCACCAAATATTAAGGGGTTTGATATATCGGCTTCCAGCAAATACTCATTAAGGGGTTTTATATACCTGTTTTCACAAAATACTGATAGAGGGAATTGATATACCCGCTTCCACCAAATATTGATTGAGGCCTGCGATACACGAGCTTCCACCAAATATTGATTATGGGGTTTGATTTACCAGATTCCAGCAAATAGTCATTAAGGGGTTCTATATACCTGTTTCTACAAAATACTGATGGAGGGGATTGATATACCGGCTTCCACCAAATATTGATTGAGGCCTGCGATACACCAGCTTCCACCAAATATTAAGGGGTTTGATATACCAGCTTCCAGCAAATATTTATTAAGGGGTTCTATATACCTGTTTCCACAAAATACTGATAGAGGGGATTGATATACCGGCTTCCACCAAATATTGATTGAGGCCTGCGATACACTAGCCTCCACCAAATATTGATTAAGGGGTTTGATTTACCAGCTTCCAGCAAATACTCATTAAGGGGTTCTATATACCTGTTTACACAAACTACTGATAGAGGGGATAGATATATCGGCTTCCACCAAATATTGATTGAGGCCTGCGATACAACGGCTTCCACCAAATAATGATTAAGCAGTTTGATATAGTGGCTTCCAGCAAATACTCAATAAGGGGTTCTATATACCTGTTTCCACAAAATACTGATAGAGGGGATTGATATACCAGCTTCCACCAAATATTGATTGAGGCCTGCGATACACCAGCTTCCACCAAATATTGATTAAGGGGTTTTATTTACCTGCTTCCAGCAAATACTCAATAAGGGGTTCTATATACCTGTTTCCACAAAATACTGATGGAGGGGATTGATATACTGGCTTCCACTAAATGTTGATTGAGGCCTGCGATATACTGAATTCCACCAAATATTGATTAAGGGGTTTGATTTACCAGATTCTAGCAAATACTCATTAAGGAGTTCTAGATACCTGTTTCCACAAAATATTAATAGAGGGGATTGATATACCGGCTTCCACCAAATATTGATTGAGGCCTGCTATACACCGGCTTCCACCAAATATTGATTAAGGGGTTTGATTTACCAGCTTCCAGCAAATACTCATTAAGGGGTTCTATATACCTGTTTCCACAAAATACTGATAGAGGGGATTGATATACCGGCTTCCACCAAATATTGATTGAGGCCTGCGATACACGGACTTCTACCAAATATTGATTAAGGGATTTGATTTACTAGCTTCCAGCAAATATTCATTAAGGGGTTCTATATACCTGTTTCCACAAAATACTGATAGAGGGAATTAATATAGCGGCTTCCACCAAATATTGATTGAGGCCTGTGATACACCAGCTTCCATAAATACTGCTCTTCTATAGGGACTTTGTGACAGGGTAATTTTTAATATGACAGGCAGAGGAAGAGGAAGGCCAATCAAAAGGGGTGGTAGGGGTCGGGCAGGTGCACCAGGCCAGAGCCTAAGTGGGAAGTTGGAGAAGGTGATTGCGATTACGTCAAAGGACGCACCAGAGTTGGTTGAGTGGTTCACTCAGCCTTCCACTTCTGCACCCTCCTCATCCTCTGTATCTGCACCCTCCTCAATCTGCTGTGTGCACCCACAAAGACATAAACATGACCACCACCATAGCCCCTCCACTGGAGTCAGAGGAATTATTTTCCCATCCATTCCCAGACCTTACCGATGCACAGCCATTCTTGGCATCGGATCAGGAAGAGGAGGTATTAACGGCCGCCACCCAGTGGTCTGAAGACAGTACCCAGATCAGCCCAAGGACGGAGGTCTGCGCTGTTGCTGCCTACTCCAAGATCTCTAATGTCAGTGGTGGTGAAGGTGACTATGATGACGTGTCGATGGATGTCACGTGGGTGCTCACAAAAGAGGAAGAGGAGGGGAGATCAGAGGGAGAGACAGAGCAGCAGATAGGGGTAGAAGGAGGAGAAGCAGGCAGTACTCGCAGTGCACAGGAGGCAAAAAGCAGACTGCAAATGTATCTGGAACGAGCCATCCACCATGCACGGTCACATCTGGCGCTCCAAGGATGCCGGCATATGGCTCCGCAATGTGGGCTTTTTATTAACATGTCAGCTGCTGACAATAGTGTTGCCATCTGCAGCCTGTGCTGTCAATGCATAAGTCACGGTAAGCCCAACACTCACCTAGGGACACCGGCCTTAAGAAGGCACCTGGCCTCCCATCACCGAGCCCACTGGGAGCAACACTGTCAAAACCCCCAAAGCCACACTCCCGGCGCTCCACGTCCTGCCTCTTCTCCTTCTCCTTTCTACTCCCATTTGTCCTCCACTTCAACTTCCACCGCGCCGTCGTTGCGTTTATCTGGCAAAAGGCAGGCTTCCATAGCCCAAATGTTCGAGCATAAAAAGTTGATGATACCGGATAACCCTCTTGCCCAATGGCTGACTGCTGGCTTGTCGGAACTGCTAGCCCGCCAACTACTGCCATATAAACCGGTGGACTCGGAGGCCTTTAGAAAATGGAAGGTCTCCGAAGGAAATATTTCTCCCAGAAGGGCATCCTAGAGCTATATTGCCACGTTCAGCGGCAAGTGAATGTATCTCTGGCACACAGTATTGGTGCCAAGATACATCTGACCACAGACACGTGGTCTAGCAAACACGGGCAGGGAAGGTACATAACGTTTACTGCCCACTGGGTAAACCTTCTGACGGCTGTCAAGCATGCAACCCGTGGCATCCGTGTGGATTTGGTGTTACCGCCACGGATTGCATGCAGGCCTACCTCTTCTTCTCATCCTACTCCATACTCTGTCTCCTTCTAATCTGACTCCTCCTTTTCCACTGCTACCACCTCTTCCGCTGCACCCCCAAGCTCCCAGAACCTATTCAATGTGCCAGGTAATACGTTGCCATGCGGTGCTGTGGCTGTTGTGCCTGGAAGCCAAGAGCCACACCGGTCCTGCACTGCTTTCAGCTCTGCAGTCACAGGCCGATCAGTGGCTAACCCCACTCAATTTGACAGCTGGTAAAGTAGTGTGCTACAAAGGTGCCAATCTGCTGAGCGCGCTGAAGCAGGGCAAAATGCCTGGCACACGTCCTGAACTTAGTCGTGCAGCGATTCATTGACAAATACCCCGGGGTCCAGGACGTCTTGCGGCAGGCCAGGAAAATCTCTGGCCATTTTAGAAAATCTTACACGGCCATGGCTCGCCTTGCTGACGTTCAGCGGCGACACCACCTGCCCATCAGATGTCTGATTTGTAACAGCCCGACCTTGTATATGCTAGATAGTCTGCTCCAGCAGCAACATGCCGTTAACGACTACCTGTATGAACTCTGCAGCAGGACAGGTTCTGGGGAGCTTGGTTTCTTTTCACTGCGCCAGTGGCAGCTCATGCACAACGCATGAAGACTTCTGCAGCCATTAGATGAGATCACCAAACTGGTCAGTCGCAGCCAGGGCACCATCAGTGACATTGTACCTTACGCCTTCTTTCTGGAGCATGCATTGCGTAGTGTCATTGATCAAGCCATCAAGGAGCAGGAGCTGGAAGATGAGGAAGTCGCAATGCTGAATGAATTTCCAGGGGGGGCTACTACATCTGAGACAAATCAGCAGGAGTCTGAAGAGGAGTTAGAGGAGGATGGTGCCTGGTGGTAGGGGGAGGAGAAAGAAGAGCAGGCTTTAAAATTTTCGGGGATCTTTGGTGTTGTCCGTGGATGGGGGCAGGAGACCAAGGACAAAATTCTCCTTGTCGATAAGCAGGAGCCAGGGCGCTCCACCTCTTCCAATTTAGTGCAAATGGGGGCCTTCATGCTCCAGTGTTTGAAGAGGGACCCCCGTATAAAAAGCATAAAGGGCAAGGACCAGTACTGGGTGGCAACGTACTTAGAGCCCCGGTACAAACACAAAATGGCGGACATGTTACCAGCATCACAGAGGGCTGGCAGAATGCAGCATTTCCAGGCCTCACTGCGAGAGATGCTGCATACTTCTGTTGCGGGCGCTGGCAGAGGAATTTCCACCCACAGCGAAACAGGTGCGGGTACCAATCCTACCGCGCCTGCAAGAAGAGGGCGTTTTAACCACCTCAGCCCCCAGTGCTTAAACACCCTGAAAGACCAGGCCACTTTTTACACTTCTGACCTACACTACTTTCACCGTTTATTGCTCGGTCATGCAACTTACCACCCAAATGAATTTTACCTCCTTTTCTTCTCACTAATAGAGCTTTCATTTGGTGGTATTTCATTGCTGCTGACATTTTTACTTTTTTTGTTATTAATCGAAATTTAACGATTTTTTTGCAAAAAAATGACATTTTTCACTTTCAGTTGTAAAATTTTGCAAAAAAAACGACATCCATATAGAAATTTTGCTCTAAATTTATAGTTCTACATGTCTTTGATAAAAAAAAAATGTTTGGGTAGAAAAAAAATGGTTTGGGTAAAAGTTATAGCGTTTACAAACTATGGTACAAAAATGTGAATTTCCGCTTTTTGAAGCAGCTCTGACTTTCTGAGCACCTGTCATGTTTCCTGAGGTTCTACAATGCCCAGACAGTACAAACACCCCACAAATGACCCCATTTCTGAAAGTACACACCCTAAGGTATTCGCTGATGGGCATAGTGAGTTCATAGAACTTTTTATTTTTTGTCACAAGTTAGCGGAAAATGATGATTTTTTTTTTTTTTTTTTTTTTTCTTACAAAGTCTCATATTCCACTAACTTGTGACAAAAAATAAAAAGTTCTATGAACTCACTATGCCCATCACGAAATACCTTGGGGTCTCTTCTTTCCAAAATGGGGTCACTTGTGGGGTAGTTATACTGCCCTGGCATTCTAGGGGCCCAAATGTGTGGTAAGGAGTTTGAAATCAAATTCAGTAAAAAATGACCTGTGAAATCCGAAAGGTGCTCTTTGGAATATGGGCCCCTTTGCCCACCTAGGCTGCAAAAAAGTGTCACACATCTGGTATTGCCGTACTCAGGAGAAGTTGAGGAATGTGTTTTGGGGTGTCTTTTTACATATACCCATGCTGGGTGAGATAAATATCTTGGTCAAATGACAACTTTGTATAAAAAAATGGGAAAAGTTGTCTTTTGCCAAGATATTTCTCTCACCCAGCATGGGTATATATAAAATGACACCCCAAAACACATTCCCCACCTTCTCCTGAGTACGGAGATACCAGATGTGTGACACTTTTTTGCAGCCTAGGTGGGCAAAGGGGCCCATATTCCAAAGAGCACCTTTCGGATTTCACTCGTCATTTTTTACTGAATTTGATTTCAAACTCCTTACCACACATTTGGGCCCCTAGAATGCCAGGGCAGTATAACTACCCCACAAGTGACCCCATTTTGGAAAGAAGACACCCCAAGGTATTCCGTAAGGGGCATGGCGAGTTCCTAGAATTTTTTATTTTTTGTCACAAGTTAGTGGAAAATGATGATTTTTTTTTTTTTTTTTTTTTTTCATACAAAGTCTCATATTCCACTAACTTGTGACAAAAAATAAAAACTTCCATGAACTCACTATGCCCATCAGCGAATACCTTGGGGTCTCTTCTTTCCAAAATGGGGTCACTTGTGGGGTAGTTATACTGCCCTGGCATTCTAGGGGCCCAAATGTGTGGTAAGGAGTTTGAAATCAAATTCTGTAAAAATTGACCTGTGAAATCCGAAAGGTGCTCTTTGGAATATGGGCCCCTTTGCCCACCTAGGCTGCAAAAAAGTGTCACACATCTGGTATCTCCGTATTCAGTAGAAGTTGGGGAATGTGTTTTGGGGTGTCTTTTTACATATACCCATGCTGGGTGAGAGAAATATCTTGGTCAAATGCCAACTTTGTATAAAAAAATGGGAAAAGTTGTCTTTTGCCAAGATATTTCTCTCACCCAGCAGGGGTATATGTAAAATGACACCCCAAAACACATTCCCCACCTTCTCCTGAGTACGGAGATACCAGATGTGTGACACTTTTTTGCAGCCTAGGTGGGCAAAGGGGCCCATATTCCAAAGAGCACCTTTCGGATTTCACAGGTCATTTATTACAGAATTTGATTTCAAACTCCTTACCACACATTTGGGCCACTAGAATGCCAGGGCAGTATAACTACCCCACAAGTGACCCCATTTTGGAAAGAAGACACCCCAAGGTATTCGCTGATGGACATAGTGAGTTCATGGAAGTTTTTATTTTTTGTCACAAGTTAGTGGAATATGAGACTTTGTATAAAAAAAAAAAAAAAAAAAAAAAAATCAGCATTTTCCACTAACTTGTGACAAAAAATAAAAAATTCTAGGAACTCGCCATGCCCCTCACGGAATACCTTGGGGTGTCTTCTTTCCAAAATGGGGTCACTTGTGGGGTAGTTATACTGCCCTGGCATTTTCCAGGGGCCCTAATGTGTGGTAAGTAGGTAAATGACCTGTGAAATCCTAAAGGTGCTCTTTGGAATATGGGCCCCTTTGCCCACCTAGGCTGCAAAAAAGTGTCACACATGTGGTATCGCCGTATTCAGGAGAAGTTGGGGAATGTGTTTTGGGGTGTCATTTTACATATACCCTTGCTGGGTGAGAGAAATATCTTGGCAAAAGACAACTTTTCCCATTTTTTTATACAAAGTTGGCATTTGACCAAGATATTTCTCTCACCCAGCATGGGTATATGTAAAATGACACCCCAAAACACATTCCCCAACTTCTCCTGAGTACGGCGATACCAGATGTGTGACACTTTTTTGCAGCCTAGATGCGCAAAGGTGCCCAAATTCCTTTTAGGAGGGCATTTTTAGACATTTGGATACCAGACTTCTTCTCACGCTTTGGGGCCCCTAGAATGCCAGGGCAGTATAAATACCCCACATGTGACCCCATTTTGGAAAGAAGACACCCCAAGGTATTCAATGAGGGGCATGGCGAGTTCATAGAAAAAAAAAATTTTTGGCACAAGTTAGCGGAAATTGATATTTTTAATTTTTTTCTCACAAAGTCTCCCGTTCCGCTAACTTGGGACAAAAATTTCAATCTTTCATGGACTCAATATGCCCCTCACGGAATACCTGGGGGTGTCTTCTTTCCGAAATGGGGTCACATGTGGGGTATTTATACTGCCCTGGCATTCTAGGGGCCCTAAAGCGTGAGAAGAAGTCTGGAATATAAATGTCTAAAAAATTTTACGCATTTGGATTCCGTGAGGGGTATGATGAGTTCATGTGAGATTTTATTTTTTGACACAAGTTAGTGGAATATGAGACTTTGTAAGAAAAAAAAAAAATAATTCCGCTAACTTGGGCCAAAAAAATGTCTGAATGGAGCCTTACAGAGGGGTGATCAATGACAGGGGGGTGATCAATGACAGGGGGGGTGATCAATGACAGGGGGGGTGATCAATGACAGGGGGGGTGATCAATGACAGGGGGGGTGATCAATGACAGGGGGGGGTGATCAATGACAGGGGGGTGATCAATGACAGGGGGGGTGATCAATGACAGGGGGGGTGATCAATGACAGGGGGGGTGATCAATGACAGGGGGGGTGATCAATGACAGGGGGGGTGATCAATGACAGGGGGGTGATCAGGGAGTCTATATGGGGTGATCACCACAGTCATTGATCATGCCCCTGTAAGGCTTCATTCAGACGTCCGGATGCGTTTTGCGGATCCGATCCATCTATCAGTGGATCCGTAAAAATCATGCGGACGTCTGAATGGAGCTTTACAGGGGTGTAATCAATGACAGGGGGGTGATCAGGGAGTCTATATGGGGTGATCACCACAGTCATTGATCACGCCCCTGTAAGGCTTCATTCAGACGTCCGGATGCGTTTTGCGGATCGGATCCATCTATTAGTGCATCCGTAAAAATCATGCGGACATCTGAATGGAGCTTTACAGGGGGGTGATCAGGGAGTCTATATGGGGTGATCACCACAGTCATTGATCATGCCCCTGTAAGGCTTCATTCAGACGTCCGGATGCGTTTTGCGGATCGGATCCATCTATCAGTGCATCCGTAAAAATCATGCGGACATCTGAATGGAGCTTTACAGGGGGGTGATCAGGGAGTCTATATGGGGTGATCACCACAGTCATTGATCATGCCCCTGTAAGGCTTCATTCAGACGTCCGGATGCGTTTTGCGGATCCGATCCATCTATCAGTGCATCCGTAAAAATCATGCGGACGTCTGAATGGAGCTTTACAGGGGGGTGATCAATGACAGGGGTGTGATCAATGACAGGGGGGTGATCAGGGAGTCTATATGGGGTGATAACCACAGTCATTGATCACGCCCCTGTAAGGCTTCATTCAGACGTCCGGATGCGTTTTGCGGATCCGATCCATCTATCAGTGGATCCGTAAAAATCATGCGGACGTCTGAATGGAGCTTTACAGGGGGGAAATCAATGACAGGGGTGTAATCAATGACAGGGGGGTGATCAGGGAGTCTATATGGGGTGATAACCACAGTCATTGATCACGCCCCTGTAAGGCTTCATTCAGACGTCCGGATGCGTTTTGCGGATCCGATCCATCTATCAGTGGATCCGTAAAAATCATGCGGACGTCTGAATGGAGCTTTACAGGGGGTTGATCAATGACAGGGGGGTAATCAATGACAGGGGGGTGATCAGGGAGTCTATATGGGGTGATCAGGTGCTAATAAGGGGTTAATAAGTGACGGGGGGGGGGTGTAGTGTAGTGTAGTGGTGCTTGGTGCTACTTTACTGAGCTACCTGTGTCCTCTGGTGGTCGATCCAAACAAAGGGGACCACCAGAGGACCAGGTAGCAGGTATATTAGACGCTGTTATCAAAACAGCGTCTAATATACCTGTTAGGGGTTAAAAAAATCACATCTCCAGCCTGCCAGCGAACGATCGCCGCTGGCAGGCTGGAGATCAACTCTCTTACCTTCCGTTCCTGTGAGCGCGCGCGCCTGTGTGCGCGCGTTCACAGGAAATCTCGCGTCTCGCGAGATGACGCACGGATGCGTCCAGGAGGAATGAATCAACCACCTTCCGGACGCATCCGTGCGTTAGGCGGTCGGGAGGTGGTTAAAGATGTTTTGGTCCCTTCAGATATGAGATCATTCTTGCAGCCAACCCATCGACAGCCGCTCTCCGGATCAAGCCTCAGGGAACGCCTAGACCGACAAATGTCCCACTACATCGGGTTAACGGCCTGTGTGGACGCTCTGAGAAGCAAGGAACCCCTGGACTACTGGGTGTGCAGGCTTGACCTGTGGCCAGAGCTGGCACAATTTGCCATGGAACTCTTGGCTTGCCCCTCGTCGAGTGTCCTGTCCGAAAGGACGATCAGCGCAGCAGGGGAGATCGTGACCGATAAGCGCACTCGCCTAGCTCACGACAGTGTGGACTACCTCACATTTCTAAAAATGAATGAGGCATGGACCTCGGAGGAATTCAACACCTGTGATGACCACATTTAATTGAATTTCCTCATGCCAGCCCACACATATCTGCCACCACCCTGAACAAAGAATGGTCCCTGTCTTATGTAAATACAGAAGCATAAGAGGCCTTTTCTGTCCGGTGAATGCCTAATGTTTGGGGCCTGTACTCCACTGGCCTGTAGTAAAATTGTTATCCAATGTCCGCCTAATATACCTCCAGCCACATAATCACTTGATGTTTTCTGTCCGGTGAATGCCTAATGTTTGGGGGCTGTACTCCACTGGCCTGCAGTAAAATTGATATCCAATGACCGTCTAATATACCTCCAGCCACATAATCACTTGATCTTTTCTGTACGATGAATGCATAATTTTTGGGGTCTGTAATCTAACTGGCCAACAGTAAAGATGTTATACGGTGACCGCCTAATGTACCTCCAGCCACATAAACACTTGTTCTTTCCTGTACGGTGAATGTCTAATGTTTGGGGCCTGTACTCCACTGGCTGCAGTAAAATTCATATCAAATGACCATCTAATATACCTCCAGCCACATAATCACTTGTTCTTTCCTGTACGGTGAATGGCTAATGTTTGGGGCCTGTACTCCACTGGCCTGCAGTAAAATTGATATCCATTGACCGTCTAATATACCTCCAGCCACATAATCACTTGATCTTTTCTGTACGATGAATGCATAATTTTTGGGGTCTGTAATCTAACTGGCCAACAATAAAATTGTTATACGGTGACCGTCTAATGTACCTCCAGCCACATAAACACTTGTTCTTTCCTGTACGGTGAATATCTAATGTTTGGGGCCTGTACTCCACTGGCTGCAGTAAAATTCATATCCAATGACCATCTAATATACCTCCAGCCACATAATCACTTGTTCTTTCCTGTACGGTGAATGCCTAATGTTTGGGGCCTGTACTCCACTGGCCTGCAGTAAAATTGATATCCATTGACCGTCTAATATACCTCCAGCCACATAATCACTTGATCTTTTCTGTACGATGAATGCATAATTTTTGGGGTCTGTAATCTAACTGGCCAACAATAAAATTGTTATACGGTGACCGTCTAATGTACCTCCAGCCACATAAACACTTGTTCTTTCCTGTACGGTGAATATCTAATGTTTGGGGCCTGTACTCCACTGGCTGCAGTAAAATTCATATCCAATGACCATCTAATATACCTCCAGCCACATAATCACTTGTTCTTTCCTGTACGGTGAATGGCTAATGTTTGGGGCCTGTACTCCACTGGCCTGCAGTAAAATTGATATCCATTGACCGTCTAATATACCTCCAGCCACATAATCACTTGATGTTTTCTGTCTAATGAATGCCTAATGTTTGGGGCCTTTACTCCAGTGGGGTCCAATTACATTGTTATTCAGTGACCGCATAATGTACAGTACCTCGAGCCACAGAATCACAATTTCTTTTATGTCAGGTGAATTCCTAATTTTTAGGGCCCGTACTCCCGTGGCCTAAAATATAAATTTTCTAGGCTCCAGCAGGGCACATTTTTGAGAGTTTCCCTTTAAGACGCATAAAAATGGCCCGTAATTAGAATACATATTTTTGTGGGAATTTTTGTCATTGATCCCCCTTTAGTATATCACTGTCCATGTTGTGGGACTATTTGTGCACTTCTAGTAAGTATTTGGTGGCTGCAAATATGACCTGAAGGTTTTTCAGGTTCGCCTGCCATTATTTTAAATGGGGCCCACAGCGAACATTTGATTGTGTTCGCTTGATAGCATTCGCGATGTTCGTCCATCACTAATGTACGGCATGAGACCGCTGAGGCCAGTGACTGGCTGCAGAGATGCCATGACATCTCCACTGCAGGCCTGGCAAAGACTGCTGGAGTGGCAAGGCTGGAGCACCGAGGAGTTGAACAATTAAGCAATGGTTGTTTTTTTAATGTTTTTCCTGCTTAGGCCAATTTCTTACAGTCCCAGACAACCAACCCCTTTGTCATAAATCATACAGACTTTTATACCAGAATTGAAATATATATATATATATATATATATATATACCTGCAAACATAACCTTTACCTCAAAGTTTAAATTCAATGTACAAATAAAGAGAGTTGTGTCAATAAACTAGAAAGAGCAAGTGAAGTATAGCTATCGCTTTCCAAATCGGTAGCACATAGAACATGACACTGTAACTATTGTTCACATAGATAGATGGACCATTAATGTCCATGATCTTCAAAAACATTTCCTCCTAACATACATAAAGTAGATATCTGGTAGTTAAGCATTGTAAATGAATATCTACAACGCTTATCCTATTGTCTCGATGACTAAAGTTTGACAAGTGTTTCACTGTGCTGTCAGTAGCTCATATGGCAGTCCTAATCATTACATTAAAGGGGTTTTCGGGGAGTACAATATTGATCCATAGGATAGATCATGAATTTCAGATCAATGGAGGTCCGACTCCTGGCACCCCCACTGATCAGCTGTTTGAAAGGGCACTCCTCACAGCATACCTAGCACAGCGCTTTACATTATATAGTGGCTGTGCTTGGTATTGCAGCTCAGGACTATTCTCTATATGTAAGTAAAATAAATAATTACACATAGGCCACATGACCACTGACCATTATATCACCGGCCTAGGAAGAGCACTTAGTGTGGCACTGCAGCCTCCTTAAACAGCTGATCTGCAGGAATGTAGGGAGGGGGACCCCCATCGCCATCAATATTTACTCCAGGAAAACCCCTTTAACATAAAAAGGCTAGTGTAATTGGCTCATCTGACAAAATCTGACTTTAAACTCAATATATTTTCTGCTGTTCATGGAATTTGGGGACTACCCATTAGGAAAATGTTGATCTCAGGGTATTGAGGTCCAGTTGATGGAATCAAGTTTTCCAAAACCTTCACAATAGTGTGGTGTAATGTTCCGTGCAGGCAAACTGATATATTGTGTTATGTTTGGTGCAGGGCTGGAGGAGGCAATGCATGGCACACGGATTCTTTTTTTTTTGTCTGTGCCATGTACCACTCCCTTGTGGTTTTTCAATAAACATATCACATGGTGTCGGTTTTGCCTGGTACGTTACTTTAAGAAATCTCTTCAGTTAGACCTAACAACTATCTGTCAGACAAACAAGCATTGAAAAAAGGAAACACATTCCCAGTAGAATCCAGAAAACAGTGATGGTGCAGAAATACCGGTGATGCTATGGGAGCAAGAAGATCAACAACCGGAGCCCGCTGTGGTCGGGCTGTTCCTCAAACATGATCAGGTTCACACTCTGTAAAAATGGTTCCCAAATGAATAATTACAATAGTAAAGTCAATTTTTAATGTCCCTTTAAAAACACCTTGTAGCTAGTACTAATGCAGTAGCACTAATCATGGGATATTTTCTTTCCTGCATTGTATACTGTAATTACAGTAGGATATATAATAAGTCATTACATCTCAATATTCCTAATGCTTGCACAATAACAGTAGTTATGAATTAATGTTGCGTGGCATCTATATACTGTTGGACATCGGAAGGAGCGTCTCAGGATCTACTTCACAGCTCCCAGTTTTGTTCTAGGGTTTTGTGCTTTTTAATTATTAGTGGATCCCAATTTGAGAAGTAAAAATGAAGCTGAATACAGCCTTCATCATGTGTAGACGATTGTCATCATTTCTGCAATTGTGAGCTAACAGGCCATCAGAAATGAGGCCAGGTGAAGGGCTCTGTATTTAAGACTACTTACAGTCACTAACAGTATACAAACAGCATACGATTGATCAGCTAATTGGTGAGAATGTGGACAGGTGTCATTAACACATTTAAAGAAGTAGTTTTAATGATGAAAATCCTCAGAGATTGTAGATTATCTAATCTCCAATGGCTCAATTACTGTACAGGAAATAAACAGGTGTGCTTAAATCTGAAAAATATACTCTATTTTCAGAAAGAACGGATTACTTTACCATAGCACTTTGCGTATTTGTCTCCAGGCTGTCCTTTTAGATAGAAAGAACCCAAAGAGGATGTAGTGTAGAGTTTTTTATTATCTCTTCATAACCTACTAGAGATAATTCTCTCCAATACAGCACAAAGCAGTTTCCGTGCTGCATTCTTCATATATTTTATGTATATGCTCATGCCGTATATTGTTACATAGCCATAAGCATTTGGTTTTTCAGACGTGCAGAAGGGGAATAATGATGTAGCAATCACCAGAGATTATGCATTGTTTTTTTTACCCTTGGCAGAGTCATTTTCAGTGTTAAGACAATCTTTTCTGTTTGCTTGCTTCCTTCGACTGAGAATTATGCAGAGCGCGCAGAATACATGTATCACCACAGAGTTGTTTCTTATGTTGTGATTTTCATGTCCCTTTTACTGGATTACAATATGTTATCTATGGTAAGGCAGTTACACAGACTAAGAGCACATCATAAATCACAGATACTGTACAGCGGTAGAATCCTAGTATCATATACGCTGTTATCACTCATCCATGCTTAGTCTATGAGAATGTCATAAAAATAAGCTTTGTATGAATCAGTCACACATAAACCTACAAACTAAAGTTATGCAAGTAACTTACAACCATGTTACTGGATGTCATACACGTTTCTTCTATAAAATCCTAGCTAGATATGAGATCACAGCAGTCTGATGTAATTCTGAAACAGTTTTTTATCCCACTTGCGGTTGGTTCAGACAGTTTTTTGGAGGAGTTATTGGGGCAGATTTCCCTACACGTTTTTTAGCCAAAGCTAGAAGAGGATAATTCAGGATGAAGTATTAGTCCTCCCTTTATATTTCCAAGTTCTTTTGAATTCACTTTTGACTATGGCTGAAAAACCTGCAATAAAATCTGCCTCAAAACCTCCTCCAAAAAAAACTCCTTGTGACCCTACCCTTGCTGAACTCCTTTGTGTCTGTGTCTCTGTCCATGGTGCTGATTCTACCCGCTTACATCATATGGCTGCGTCAGTAGTTGTTCAATCCAAATTCTACTAGTTCACTTTACGGAGGCTGGGTTCACATCACCATTTCATTTTCCGTTCTTCTGATCCTGCGTGCAGTACTTTTTTCCTATCTAAAAAAAACGTATCTCAGACAGAAGTGGCTCAAACAGATGCCAAATGTGCATAACTGATGCACAGGATCAGTTTTTTCTACAGGATTCTGTATTTTTTATTTTTTCCCCTGGATCAGAAGAACGGAAAATGAAACTGTGATGTGAACCCAGCCTGGCTGGCCCCCTGCACTCAAGGAATCCATGTGTTTCTCGGTGTGATTATGTTTGGTACTACACAGTATACATCCCCCTGCACTCTCTACATGTCTATCTCCCTCTCCTTATAAGTTACTGCACATCCCCTGAATTGTATATCATTAGTCTACTGATATCTTACCTCTTTCATTCATTCATCCTCTTCTAAAGGCTTTGTGCGGTAATTTGCCTCTGTCATACAATGGTACGGGCTGTAACCCTCTCTATGCCGCTGGTCACCTCTGTTAATGGTATTCTGCACTTGTTATACTCTCTTAACTCTTTCCTGTTCTCTTTGCTTCAACTTCTAATGTTCCCCACTCTTCACTTCTTTAAGATATTATAATGAACCCTGGGTTATAATCCCTTATATTGGTTTCTTAACTCTTTCTCTTCCTCCTCATTACAATTTTTACTACTCCCTAGTCTTTATTTCTCTAGATGTTATTATACATTTCCTGCCACAGATGTTCTGTTGTCTTCTCCACATTTTATTTTACTCTGTACTGTTTCCACTATTGCTACTCTCCAGTCCTTATTTCTGTAGATGTTATTATACATTATCTGCCACTGATTGTTCTGTTGTCTTCTCCACCTTTTATCATTCTCTGTACTACTTCTACAATTACTACTCCCCAGTCTTTATTTCTGTAGATGTTATTATACATTACCTACCACTGATTGTTCTGTTGTCTTCTCCACCTTTTATCGTCCTCTGTACTACTTCTACAATTACTACTCTCCAGTCTTTATTTCTCTAGATGTTATTATACATTACCTACCACTGATTGTTCTGTTGTCTTCTCCACCTTTTATCGTCCTCTGTACTTCTTCTACAATTACTACTCCCCAGTCTTTATTTCTGTAGATGTTATTATACATTACCTACCACTGATTGTTCTGTTGTCTTCTCCACCTTTTATCGTCCTCTGTACTACTTCTACAATTACTACTCCCAAGTCTTTATTTCTCTAGATGTTATTATACATTACCTACCACTGATTGTTCTGTTGTTTTCTCCACCTTTTATCGTCCTCTGTACTACTTCTATTACTATTCCCCAGTCTTCTTTACAGAAAGTGCATCCTCTGCCCCTGTATCATACAGAGAATAGTATATTGGATCCTTACCTCTTGAAGTCTTTGTCTGTCAGGTCCTTTAGTCCTAAGGTGACACTTGTTAGCTTGCCCTTAATCTCAGTCTGCTCCACAGCTCCAAAGGCTTCAGTTGCTCTTTTTAAGAAGGGGGAGTGACCGGGACTTCTGTGCTCGGACGTCAAAGCTCTGGGAAGAATCGTCCACCCATATGGAGATCTCATTGAACACTCAGTGCAGTGATTTTTCTTTTCCTCCTTGCTAAATACCTGGTAATCCTCTATTAGCTCAGTACAATATGGAATTGCCTCTGGTCTTTTGCAAATAGCTTCATTTAGCTGTAATATGTGATTGAGGTTTAAGCTGGGGTCAGATCATTAACTGCACCCATGTGTCAAACTTCCGTCATCAGGTGCTATTTCAGGCTGTTTTTTTTTGTACAATCCACCAGGAAGGCTTAAATTCTGCAAACAGCAAAAGCAAATAAAAAGATAACTGTGCTGCTTAATATGCAAATACTGGCTGCAGTAATAAGGTTATATGGCAGCTCTCATTGCTGAGTGCACAGCAATCATTTGCTTTTAGTTACTGTAACTAGAGATGGCCTTATGGTTCGCCTGGCGGTCGTTTAGCTGCGAACTTTGCGCGTTCGCGATTTGCCGAACATGCGAACATATGGCAATGTCAGTCGGCGCCATATTCTTTTGCATTGCGCCGAACTTTGACCCATGACACATCCATCAGGTGGGACAGGACAGCCAATTGAGATGTTTCAGCACATGGACACACCCCCACCCCATAAAATAACCCGATCTGGCAGCCATTTTACATTCTGTGTTTTGCCAGTGTAGGGAGAGGTTGCTTTGCGGAGCAGGGACAGGCTGTTAGGGACACCAAACGCTAGCTAATAGGGCCACAAAAGTCCTTTTATGGACTGGTATAGGTGTGCTATCGATAGGTGTGATATACTGAGGGGTGTTATATACCTATAATATACTTTCTAACATAGAAAGTATATTATAGTGCATTTGTATTATGCAGCAGTTGTGTGCGGTTCTGCTGCGATACCGCAGCTATATAGAGGGACAAATAAAAAAATAATGGCTGCACACACATATAAGCAGTAAAGCTGAGAAATGGGCATCATTCTAAATTCAAGTGGTACTATACCTACTATTTGGATCAATGGAAGCTCTTAGCGCACATTTTTATCAAACTTGTGTCGGGCCCATCCACCAGGCGTCGAGGTGGCTTCCGCGGACGGGTCCCTATCACTAATATACCGCCTCTCTTGGACTTATCCAAGTCCACATTATCAGGGCAGTGAAGGAACCAGCTACATTTGTACTTTGCTTAGAAGCCCCAGGCAGATGGGCGTGTGCTCAGTCTAAAAGAGGTGCCACCCTCAGATAAATATTACTAGAAAATTTAGACTGGCATATTCTTATTCATAATCATAGTCATAGGTGCACATCCATAAGGCAAACATAATAAATAAAATAAATAAAAAATAAATAATGGCTGCACACACATATAAGCAGTAAAGCTGAGAAATGGGGATCATTCTAAATTCAAGTGGTACTATACCTACTGAGCAAAGTACAAATGTAGCTGGTTCCTTCACTGCCCTGATAATGTGGACTTGGATAAGTCCAAGAGAGGCGGTATATTAGTGATAGGGACCGTCCGCGGAAGCCACCTTGACGCCTGGTGGATGGGCCCGACACAAGTTTGATAAAAATGTGCGCTAAGAGCTTCCATTGATCCAAATAGTAGGTATAGTACCACTTGAATTTAGAATGATCCCCATTTCTCAGCTTTACTGCTTATATGTGTGTGCAGCCATTATTTTTTTATTTATTATGTTTGCCTTATGGATATGCACCCATGACTATGATTATGAATAAGAATATGCCAGTCTAAATTTTCTTGTAATATATAGAGGGACAAACGCTATTGGAACAACTAATTGCAATGAATGTGATATACCTGTTGCCCCCCAAAAAACTGATTGAGGGGTGTGATATACCTTCTTCCAGAAAATACTGATTAAGGGCTGCAATATACCTGTTGCCCCAAATAAACAGGGTGGTGTGATATAAAAGTTGTGGCAAAAAATAATAATTGAGGGGTGTGATATACCTACTTTCACAAAATACTGATTAAGGAAGTTGATATACCTGCTTCCACCAAATATTGATTGAGGGCTGCGATATACCTGCTTGCACAAAATACTGTTTAAGGGGTTTGATATACCTGTTTCTAGCAAATATTGATTGAGACCTGCAATATACCTGCTTCCACAAAATACTGATTATGGGGTTTGATATACCTGCTTCCACCAAATATTGATTGAGGCCTGCGATATACCTGCTTCCACAAAATACTGATTAAGGGGTTCGATATACCTGTTTCCACCAAATATTGTTTGAGGCCTGCGATATATACCTGCTTCCACAAAATACTGATTATGGGGTTTGATATACCTGCTTCCACCAAATATTGATTGAGACCTGAGATATACCTGCTTCCACAAAATACTGATTAAGGGGTTCGATATACCTGTTTCCACCAAATATTGATTGAGGCCGGCGATATACCTGCTTCCACAAAATACTGATTAAGGGGTTTGATATACCTGCTTTCACCAAATATTGATTGAGGCCTGCGATATACATGCTTCCACAAAATACTGATTATGGGGTTTGATATACCTGTTTCCACCAAATACTGATTGAGGCCTGAGATACAACTGCTTCCACAAAATACTGATTAAGGGGTTCGATATACCTGTTTCCTCCAAATATTGATTGAGTCCTGCGATATACCTGCTTCCACAAAATACTGATTAAGGGGTTTTATATACCTGCTTCTATCAAATATTGATTGAGGCTTCCAATATACCTGCTTCCACGAAATACTGATTAAGGGGTTCGATATACCTGCTTCCACCAAATATTGATTAAGGCCTGCGATATACCTTCTTCCACAAAATACTGATTAAGGGGTTTGATATACCTGCTTCCACCAAATATTGATTGAGGCCTGCGATATACCTGCTTCCACAAATACTGCTCTTTTCTAGGAACTTAGGCACAGGGTCATTTTTAAAATGACAGGCAGAGGAAGAGATAGGCCGTTTCGCAGGGGTAGTAGGGGTCAAACAGGTGCACCAGGCCGGAGCCTAAATGGGAAGTTGGAGAAGTAACGTGCGATTACTTCAAAGGGCGCACAATAGTTGGCTGAGTGGCTCACTCAGCCTTCCATTTCTGCACCCTCCTCATCCTCTGTATCTGCACCCTCTTCACACTCTGATGTGTGCACCCCTAAATACACCACCACCACCACTATAGCCCCTCCACTCGAGTCAGAGGAATTATTTTCTCATCCATTCCCAGACCTTACCGATGCGCAGCCATTTTTGGCATCAGAT
This sequence comes from Bufo bufo, assembly GCF_905171765.1. Classification (NCBI taxonomy): domain Eukaryota; kingdom Metazoa; phylum Chordata; class Amphibia; order Anura; family Bufonidae; genus Bufo; species Bufo bufo. The sequence continues at coordinate 133,175,004 of NC_053395.1, forward strand.
GAGGAAGAGGAGGTAGCAACGGCCGCCACCCAGCGGTCTGACAACAGTACCCAGATCAGCCCAAGGAGGGAGGTCCGTGCTGTTACTGCCTACTCTGAGATCTCAAATGTCAGTGGTGGTGAAGGTGATGATTATGACGTGTCAATGGACGTCACGTGGGTCCCCACAAGAGAGGAAGAGGAGGGGAGTTCAAAGGGAGAGACGGAGCAGCAGAAAGGGAGGGTAAGGAGGAGAAGCAGACAGAGCTCGCAGGGCACAGTAGGAAAAAAGCAGACTGCAAATGTATCTGGAGCGAGCCATTCACCATGCATGGTCACTTCTGGCACTCCCAGGACACCAGCACATGGCTCCGCAGTGTGGGCTTTTTTTAACGTGTCAGCTGCTGACAATAGTGTTGCCATCTGCAGCCTGTGATGTCAATGCATGAAGTCGCGGAAAGCCCAACACTCACCTAGGGACGACCGCCTTAAGAAGGCACCTGGCCTCCCATCACCGAGCCCAGTGGGAGCAATGCCATCAAAACCCACAAAGTCACACTCCCGGCGCTCCACGTCCTGACTCTTCTTCTTCTCCTCTCATTTGTCCTCCACTCTACCTTCCACCGTGCCGTCGTCGCGTTCGTCTAGCAGAAGGCAGGCTTCCCTGGCTCAAATGTTCGAGTGTAAAAAGTTGGTGACGCCGGATAACCCTCTTGCCCAACGGCTGACCGCTGGCTTGTCGGAACTGCTAGCCGCCAACTACTGCTATATAGACTAGTGGACTCGGAGGCCTTTAGAAAATTTGTGGCCTTTGGCACACCGCAATGGAAGGTCCCGGAAGGAAATATTTCTCCCAGAAGGGCAGCTATAAGGCCATGTTCAGCGGCAAGTGAATATATCTATTGCACACCGTGTCGGTGCCAAGATACATGTGACCACAGACACGTGGTCTAGCAAACACGGGCAGGGAAGGTACATAACTTTTACTGCCCACTTAGTGAACCTTCTGACGGCTGTCAAGCATGTAACCAGTGACTCCCGTGTGGATTTGGTATTACCGCCAAGGATTGCATGCAGGCCTGCCTATTCTTCTCCTCCTTCTACTCCATCCTCCGTCTCCTTCTCGGCTGACTCCTCCTTTTCCAGTGCTACCGCCTCTTCCACTGTGCCCCCCAAGCTCCCCAGAACCTATTCGATGTGCCAATTGAGACGTTGCCAAAAGCCACACCGGTTCTGCACTGCTTTCAGCTCTGCGGTCAAAGGCCTATCAGTGGCTAACCCCGGTCAATTTGACAGTTGGTAACGTGGTGTGCGACAACGGTGCCAATCTGCTGAGCGTGCTAAAACAGGGCAAAATGACACACGTGCCGTGCATGGCACACATCCTGAACTTAGTCGTGCAGCGATTCGTTGCCAAATTCCCCCTGGGTCCAGGACGTCTTGCGGCAGAAGATTTTACACGGCCATGGCTGTCCTTGCTGACTTTCAGCAGCGACACCACTTGCCCGTCGAACGTCTGATTTGTGACTGCCCGGCGTGCTGGAAGTCCATCTTGTATATGCTTGATAGGCTGCTCCAGCAGCAACGTGCCGTTAACGACTACCTGTATGAACTCTGTAGCAGTACAGGTTCTAGGGAGCTTGGTTTCTTTTCACCGCACCAGTGGCGGCTCATGCGCGATGCATGCAGACTTCTGCGGCCATTTGATGAGATCACTAAACTGGTCAGTCGCAGCCAGGGTGCCATCAGTGACATCATACCTTTCACCTTCTTTCTGGAGCGTGCATTGTGTCATGTCATTGATTAAGCCATCAAGGAGCAGGAGCTGGAAGATGAGGAAGTCGCAATGCTGAATGAATTCCCATCTGAGACAAGTCAGCAGGAGTCTGAAGAGGAGTCAGAGGAGGATGGTGGCTCGGGGGAGGAGGAGGAAAAGGAGGAGCAAGAAGAGGAGGGTTTGAGGGGGACTTAAAATTTCAGGGATAACTGTTGTTGTTAGTGGCTGGAGGGAGGAGAGCGAGGATGACATTCTCCTGGGCGATGAGCAGGAGTCATGGCGTTCCACCTCTTCCAATTTAGTGCAAATGGGGGCCTTCATGCTCCACTGTTTGAAGAGGGACCCCCGTATAAAAAGCATAAAGGGCAAGGACCAGTACTGGGTGGCAACGTACTTAGAGCCCCGGTACAAACACTAAATGGCGGACATGTTACAAGCAGAACAGAGGGCTGGCAGAATGCAGCATTCCCAGACCTTGCTGTGAGAGATGCTGCATACTTCTGTTGCGGGCACTCGCAGAGGAATTTCCACCCACAGCGAAACAGGTGCGGGTACCAATCCTACAGCGCCTGCAAGAAGAGGGCGGTTTGAAGATGTGTTGGTCACTTCAGATATGAGATCATTCTTGCACCCAACCCATCGACAGCCGCCCTATGGATCCAGCCTCAGGGAACGCCTAGGCCGAGAGATGTCTGACTACATTGGGTTAAAGGCCGATGTGGACGCTCTGAGAAGCGAGGAACCCCTGGACTACTGGGAGTGCAGGCTTGAACTGTGGCCAGAGCTGGCAGAATTTGCCATGGAACTCTTGGCTTGCCCTTTGTCGAGTGTCCTGTCTGAAAGGATGTTCAGCGCAGCAGGGGGGGGTCGTGACCGATAAGCGCACTCGCCTAGCTCACAACAGTGTGGACTACCTCACATTTCTAAAAATGAATGAGGCAAATTTTTGGGGCCTGTACTGGCCTGCAGTAAAATTTTTAGCCAGTGACCGCATAATGTACCTTCAGCCACGTAATCACAAGTTCTTTTCTGTCAGGTGAATGCATAATTTTTGGGGCCTGTACTGGCCTACAGTAAAATTTGTATCCAGTGAGTGCTTATTGTACCTCCAGCCACAATATCACAAGTTCTTTTTTTAGTCAGGTTAATGGCAAATTTTTGGGGCCTGTACTGGCCTGCAGTAAAAATTTTTGCCAGTGACCGCCTAATGTACCTCCAGCCACATAATCACAAGTTCTTTTCTGTCAGGGGAATGCCTATTTTTTGGGGCCTGTACTCAAAAAAAAACATTTTTCTAGGCTCCAGCAGGACACATTTTTGAGAGTTTCCCTATAAGATGCACAAAAATAGCCCCTGATTAAAATACATATTTTTTGTGGGAATTTTCGCCAATTATCCCCCTATGGTATGTCACTGTCCATGTTGTGGGACTATTTGTGCACTTCTAGTAAGTATTTGGTGGCTGCAAATATGACCTGAAGGTTTTTCAGGTTCGCCTGCCATGAAAGTCAATGGGGCCTGCCGCGAATGCGTGGTTGGCGAACATTGCCCCACATTATGTAATTTGCCCTCCACACTGCCCCACATTAAGTAATTTGCCCCCACACTGACTCACATTATGTAATTTTCTCCCACACTGCCCCACATTAATTAATTTGTCCACCACACTGCCTCACATTAAGTAATTTGCCCCCCACACTGCCCCACATTATGTAATTTGCCCCCCACACTGCCCCACATTATTTTGTCTGCCCCCTATACTGCTCTCCATTATGTAATTTGCCCCCCACTAAGTAATTTTTGCCCCCACACAAGTTAATTATGCCCCCAGACTCCCTTCCATTATGTAGTTTGCCCCCACCGTACTTGTGTAGCTGATCCTGTACAGTCTGTACTTGCCGACTGTGCGAGCATGAGTTCAGTTAAGTTCAGTGTCTTCGGCGCGCAATCCCGTCCTGCGGAGCGTGATGCCGCGAGAACCACCTCGGGAGCCGGCAAGTACAGGATCAGATCAGCAACACAAGTACAAGGGGGTGGGTGCTAGTGGTGTTGGGAACTTGGGTCCAGCGGGTGACACCCCATCAGACTGGTGTCTCCCGGTCCGGCTAGCACCCGCCACACCCACCTAGCAACGCCACTGGTGGCCACACTCCAGAGCGCCAGCGCCCCCAGCAAGAGTGGCCTACTCTGCTTATGGGTGGCGCCAGCCCTGGTGGCAAATGGCATAAGATTTAAAAAAATCAGTACTTACCAAGTAGATCCAACCCCACCACTCCAGTTCTCCCCACCAGGCTTTGTTTCCCAGCTGCAGCAGTACCATCACAACAACAGTATGTGACCACTACAGCCAATCACTTGTCTCCGTGTTGGCCACTTGCCAATATAATATTATGATCAATGAAGACATCTTTGACCTACTTAGGGCTCTTTCACACTTGCGTTATTGTCTTCCGGCATAGAGTTCCGTCGTCGGGACTCTATGCCGGAAGAATACTGATCAGGATTATCCTAATGCATTCTGAATGGAGAGTAATCCGTTCAGGATGCATCAGGATGTCTTCAGTTCCGGTACGGAACGTTTTTTGGCCGGAGAAAATACCGCAGCATGCTGCGCTTTTTGCTCCGGCCAAAAATCCTGAAGACTTGCCGCAAGGCCGGATCCGGGATCAATGCCCATTGAAAGGCATTGATCCGGATCCGGCCTTAAGCTAAACGTCGTTTCGGCGCATTGCCGGACCCGACGTTTAGCTTTTTCTGAATAGTTACCATGGCTACCGGGACGCTAAAGTCCTGACAGCCATGGTAAGTGTAGCGGGGAGCAGGGGAGCAGCATACTTACCGTCCGTGCGGCTCCCCGGGCGCTCCAGAGTGACGTCAGGGCGCCCCAAGCGCATGGATCACGTGATCACATGGATCACGTCATCCATGCGCATGGGGCGCTCTGACGTCATTCTGGAGCGCCCCGGGAGCCGCACGGACTGTAAGTATACCGCTCCCCCGCTCCCCGCTACTACTATGGCAACCAGGACTTTAATAGCGTCCTGGGTGCCATAGTAACACTGAAAGCATTTGGAAGACGGTTCCGTCTTCAAATGCTTTCAGTACACTTGCGTTGTTACGGATCCGGCAGGCACCTCCGGCAACGGAAGTGCATGCCGGATCCCAACAACGCAAGTGTGAAAGAGGCCTAAAAAGAAAGTCTTCACATATCTAGTTGTTCTAGAATAGAGTTTGTGGTGTGACATCCACTCCCCCCCCCCCCTCCCCCCCCCCCCCCCCCTCCACTCCACTCCCTTCCTCCTCCTCCTCACCACAGGGAGGCAGCTGGGGAAAAGACAGTCTTATGGAATATCAGAGACCGTAATTCTGTTCTAGACAACATATTCTTCTTGTTAATAATATGGAATCACTTAATGTCAGTGTGCAAATTGTAAGGAGAATGTCCAAATATCTGGTGGCCATAAAATGGTTTAAAAGCTCCTTTAGCTCTAACCATCTGGTTTTGGTTGGGCTTCTATGTGCAGCACATTTCTATCTATTTATATTTTCCACTCTTATTCTCTTTACTGTCATTGCAAATCTCTTATACTCAGTAAACTTTCCTAAAAATGGTTTTGGTGAGACAAGAGACTTTTATTTGAAGAAGTAGGAGAAGTTCTTATATATAGGTGTAATACTGTATGTAGAAGATACCTTTCTGGGGCTTTCTAGCACTGTTGTAAGGCATTCATTAAATTTCAAAGCTGAACACCTTATGACTATTATGTGTACTTCATTTACATTTATATTCATGTTCAGTGTCTCTCATGAACAACATCAAGGCTGTGTTCCCACACAACATTGCCATGTGTTGCTGCATTTGCCAGTAACACACCTACTAATTATTAAGATGTAAACTAAGATGTAAACCAAAAGTAGAGATGGATGCATATAGTTGTTTAGTTTGTCATTCCTGGCAAATTGGACGTTTGCAACATTAGGTGAACACCAAACAAGCCTTGTAGTGAATTTTAGGTTGTCCACTTTGCATCACCTGAACTGCAAAGGCATCCTTCCCTTCCTATTCCTTTTAATGGATTTATCTGGGAGCAAAGCTGCTGTGTCTGACTGCAGGAAGACAGGATCCTGAGAACAGTTATAACATCCAGTTATATAATATAGTGCCACCTAGTGTTCAAATGGTATAGCACTCATGTTCACATAATGAGCTGATTGCTGGTGGTCATCAGTGATGGCCAGTTCGCCCTGTTCGCCCGCGAACACATGCGGGCTGCCATCTTAAATCACAAGTCCGGAGATGCATAGGTAAGTCCTTACCTGTGCCTGCGCCGCGAGCCGGTCTGAAACAAATGCGGTCACCGGGAGCAGGCAATTCCGAGAACAGCCCGATGAAGGCCCCCAGCGGTGACCGCATTTGTTTCAGACAGGCTCGCGGCACAGGTAAGGACTTACCTGTGCATCGCCGGACTTAAGATGGCAGCCCGCGGGCGAACACGGCGAACTGGCCATCACTGGTAGTCATGTATGCTCAGTCACTTTCAGATTCAGTGACAAATATGCTACATTTTTAATATCTGTGCAATGGGTATGACATTTAATGGTGGGACAATCCCTTTAAAAAGTCAGATTCTTCTAAGATCTTCTCTGAGGCTGCCAGTACAGGTTCAGGTTTTTGATACAGTTTTTGAAACTAAAACCAGGATTACATTAAAAAAGGAGAAGTGGAATATTTCCTATGTATTTTCATTTACCTATACCTGAATTTGGCTTTAAAATGGCATAAAAAAATCTTAAAGAAAACCTGAAAGCATACTAGTATCCTTTCAATGCTCTAACCATTTGCATCTGACCTAGTGCAGCGGATTCTACTTTTAGGTTGCCTTTACACGCTGCATATTTTGTTGCAGAAATTTCCGTTCCGTTCACCTGAATGAGGCTTGAAGAAATCTACATTCAAATGCTTTTCAGTCGCGGAAATTTCTGTAGCAAAACCCGTAGCGTGTGAATGCACCCTTAGCTCTCTAAGGGTGGTCTCCCAAATAATGTTTCCAAAATGGCCACAAAGTAGCCAAAATCCGTAGATCCATGCAGTTTGCTAATGAAATTAATGCTAACTCTTTGCTGTTAGTTAATGACTGTTTGGTTTGCCTAAAATGGCTGCAGCTTTAAACAAACAGCAAAGAGTTAACCCTTTTTTTTTATTAGCGAGCCTCGCAGACTGTGGCCTTCAGCTGCATTGTGGCTGCTGTGTCATACAGCTGTAGTGAGAAGGGTTTATGATACATGCAGATTATTGCAGTGTTTGCATAAATGCACATTCATTGGCCCCAGACTGACTAATGTGTCTGTGCAAAATAGCATCTAGGGTTTCTACACTTTTTTTGGCCCATTTTTACATAGAACAATCTGTTAATTTTTTATTTAATAAATTGTAAAGTCAGTTTGTTAGTGCTTTTGATCAATTACAACAGCATTATCTTTACTTACTGTTTGGCTGAAGATCAATTATTTATACTTCCACATATACTAACCAAGGGATGCCCTTAATTTTTCACATGACTGTAAGTAATGCAAACATAAGTAAGGTGCCAGAAACCATAATAAATGTCGTGAATAGATGTGTCCCTGAGTGATAAAGAAGATAGCATGGTGACGCACAAGGTGAATACACATAAAAGTCTCATATTTATTATCATACATTAATTTATTGATCTTGACAAACAGCTTGCATGGGTACTAGGGGCAGTCCCCCTTACCCCGCCACATTTTTTGTCCCTGTCACATAGGAAGGCAAAGATCAAAATCATGACATGCTGGCACTGTGGCTGAAACTGCAATCTTCATCAATGATAATAGTGCCACTTGCAGTCCTTAAAAATAACATGTTCCTGTATTTGGCCATATGATTTTGGAACAGTAAGGGCTCATGCCCACGAACATAAGGGCTTCGTGCCCGTGCTGCGGACCGCAAATTGCAAAATGCGGATCGAGGACCCATTCACTTGAATGGGGTCCGCGATCCACATCTGACGGTCCGCACCTCAAAAAAGTAGTGCATGCGTTACTTTTCTGGTGCGAAGGCATGGACAGAAACACCACGGAAGGGTCCGCATCTGATCCGCAAAAAAACAGATCAGATGCGGACAGAAACTACGGCAGTGTGCACGAGCCCTTAAATCAGACTTAAGTTTATACTCCAGAAACAGTCCTTGAGTGACTCAGATGGTTACAGGTATCACTGCCAGGGCTCACCTGGTCAGGTATTTTAGAACTGACCATAGTAGCAGGGGAGCTCACATTCCAGTGCTCCAGTTAGGCTGGTTTCACACGGGCATTGCGGGAAAAGGTGCGGGTGCGTTGCGGGAACATGCCCGATTTTTCCGCGCGAGTGCAAAACATTGTAATGCGTTTTGCACTCGCGTGAGAAAAATCGCGCATGTTTGGTACCCAAACCCGAACTTCTTCACAGAAGTTCGGGCTTGGGATCGGTGTTCTGTAGATTGTATTATTTTCCCTTATAACATGGTTATAAGGGAAAATAATAGCATTCTGAATACAGAATGCATACTACAATAGGGCTGGAGGGGTTAAAAAAAATAAAATAAAATTTTTAACTCACCTTAATCCACTTGTTTGCGCAGCCCGGCATCTCTTCTGTCTTTAACTGTGAGCAATAGGACCTTTGATGATGTCACTGCGTTCATCACATGGTCCATCACATGATCCATCACCATGGTGATGGATCATGTGATGAGCGTAGTGACGTCATCAAAGGTCCTATTGCTCACAGTTAAAGACAGAAGAGATGCCGGGCTGCGCGAACAAGTGGATTAAGGTGAGATAAATTGTATCTTATTTTTTTAACCCCTCCAGCCCTATTTTACTATGCATTCTGTATTCAGAATGCTATTATTTTCCCTTATAACCATGTTATAAGGGGAAATAATAATGATCGGGTCCCCAACCCGATCGTCACCTAGCAACCGTGCGTGAAAATCACACCGCATCCGCACTTGCTTGCGGATGCTTGCGATTTTCACGCAACCCCATTCACTTCTATGGGGCCTGCGTTGCGTGAAAAACGCAGAATATAGAGCATGCTGCGATTTTGACACAACGCACAAGTGATGCGTGAAAATCACCGCTCGTGTGCACAGCCCCATAGAAATGAATGGGTCAGGATTCAGTGCGGGTGCAATGCGTTCAACTCACGCATCTCATCCGCGCGGAATACTTGCCTGTGTGAAAGGGGCCTTAAAGTTTTACGTGATACCTATAGTCATCACAATAGAAGCTAAAAATGCACTACCCCATCCACCTAGTAGCCACTGGCTCTAAATTTGACAATCAGAATAAATTCCTGGATCAACGATCCATCTCCAATAATCTAGTAATTCTAATGTGTTATGTTATTGCATTGATTTGCAGTTTATTTGATCTTCTCTCCCATAAGCTAGGGGCAGTATTCACAAATGTCTGTGTGAGCTACAATTCTGCTACCTGCAGAACATTTCATTATGGAACTACAGTCTGCAGACTAGACTGAGAAGAGAGGAACTGTTATGTCTCTACATCTATTACATGCCCTACTTGAGCTCACATGTGTGTTTGATATGTTTTTCAATTCCCCTTGGCCTTGCAAAGTGTTAACTTTAAGCCTGGATGAGCATGTTGTGAATGGGAGCAGAGTCTGACGCAGTTTACTATCAATAAGTTTCTTGACGTCACCAACATGGCATATTAGCATACAGGGCTGATTTAATACTACCCTAGGCTACATTTTCTATTACCATCCTAACAATTGATACCTAAGAATTCATCTTGCTTATGTCTACACTTACCATGCATGCTGCTCACCCTCAGAATTATATTAGTAAGTGTATGGCTATTTCTTTCACTTTAGGGATAAAAGTTTCTTTAAAAGTCATAGACTTTAAAATGTTTAATATCTAAATATATGACCAACAGAGTAAAACATGAAAAAATGTAATGACTGCTACTGTATTGAATAAATTATTACTATTGTTAAGGAAATTATCCAGCTTTTCTGAAAGTGGATATAAAATTCATAAGATGTTTTCATTTTCTCTGTATACGTGATACAATGTGGTGACATTTGGAAAAGAACAAGCATAAGCTAAATAACCTATAAGAGTGAACTGTGTGTGTTAAGAGAAGATAAGGTTTGTACGTAATACTAACCGAAATCTGCATCTCTTGCTAAAACACCTAAACTCATTAGTTAACACATTTTTGCTAAAGTGAAACTGGTAAAATACTAACCAATCACTAGATGGATTCAAAAGCCATTATTGAAATGTCTGTAATCATGTTTTACTTTGAGGGGTTACACCCTTTGAACTGTGTATAAATAAAGGGTCCAGGAGACTTTCATGTTGGGATCCTGACAAGGTTTTGAACTATACTCAGACTTCTGTCATTTTCCTCCGTCGACGTCAATCACCTGAACATGAGGCAACGATCATCACGTGGCTGACCCTTGGCCTGCCACAACACTATCAACCGTCACTAGGTCTCATGCAAATAAAACAATATACTGCTCCACAGTGCACAGCCATTAGATTATGAGATGCTCATATAACCAGAACACAGTAAGGTGCTCTCACCAGCTAGAGAAACCAGGCACAACCCTGTGGTAGGGTATTTTGCAGCTGCTGCACTTCAGGTTACTGTTGGCCAATAGAGATGTCCCGAACTATTCGCCGGCGAACAGTTCCCGGTGAACATCGCTTGTTCGCGTTCGCCGCGGCGGGCGAACATATGTGATGTTCGGTCCGCCCCCTATTCGTCATCATTGAGCAAACTTTGACCCTGTATCTCACAGTCAGCAGACACATTCCAGCCAATCAGCAGCATACCCTCCCTCCCAGACCCTCCCACCTCCTGAACAGCATCCATTTTAGATTCATTCGGAAGCTGCATTCTTAGTGAGAGGAGGGACAGTGTAGCTGCTGCTGATTTAATAGGGAAATCGATAGCTAGGGCAGTGCTCTGTGTCCACTCCAGTCCTGAAAGACTCATCTGATCTCTGTTGTAAGGACAGCGCCCTGACAGCACCCCAAAAAGCCCTTTTTAGGGCTAGTACATCAGTCTGCTTTTTTTTTTCTCTGTAATCTAACTGCAGTTGCCTGCCAGCGTGTGTGTCAGGCACACAGCATATACTGTGCCCACTTGCCCAGTGCCACCACTCATATCTGGTGTCACAGTAGATTACATTTAAAAAAAAAACAACAACATTTTTTTGACTGTAATATAATTTCAGTTACTTGCCTGCAAGCGTGGGTGTTAGGCCTACAGTGTGTACTGTGCCAACTACTGCCAGTGCACAGTGCCACTCATATCTGGTGTCACAGTAGATTACATTTTAAAAAAAACAACACTTTTTTGACTGTAATATAATTTCAATTACTTGCCTGCAAGCGTGTGTGTTAGGCCTACAGTGTGTACTACACTGCTCAAAAAAATAAGGGAACACAAAAATAACACATCCTAGATCTGAATTAATTAAATATTCTTCTGAAATACTTTGTTCTTTACATAGTTGAATGTGCTGACAACAAAATCACACAAAAATAAAAGAATGGAAATCCAATTTTTCAACCCATGGAGGTCTGGATTTGGAGTCACACTCAAAATTAAAGTGGAAAAACACACTACAGGCTGATCCAACTTTGATGTAATGTCCTTAAAACAAGTCAAAATGAGGCTCAGTAGTGTGTGTGGCCTCCACGTGCCTGTATAACCTCCCTACAACGCCTGTGCATGCTCCTGATGAGGTGGCGGACGATCTCCTGAGGGATCTCCTCCCAGACCTGGACTAAAGCATCTGCCAACTCCTGGACAGTCTGTGGTGCAACGTGACGTTGGTGGATAGAGCGAGACATGATGTCCCAGATGTGCTCAATTGGATTCAGGTCTGGGGAACGGGCGGGCCAGTCCATAGCATCAATGCCTTCGTCTTGCAGGAACTGCTGACACACTTCAGCCACATGAGGTCTAGCATTGTCTTGCATTAGGAGGAACCCAGGGCCAACCGCACCAGCATATGGTTTCACAAGGGGTCTAAGGATCTCATCTCGGTACCTAATGCAGTCAGACTACCTCTGGCGAGCACATAGAGGGCTGTGCGGCCCTCCAAAGAAATGCCACCCCACACCATTACTGACCCAATGCCAAACCGGTCATGCTGCAGGATGTTGCAGGCAGCAGAACGTTCTCCACGGCGTCTCCAGACTCTAAGACGTCTGTCACATGTGCTCAGTGTGAACCTGCTTTCATCTGTGAAGAGCACAGGGTGCCAGTGGCGAATTTGCCAATCTTGGTGTTCTCTGGCAAATGCCAAACGTCCTGCACGGTGTTGGGCTGTAAGCACAACCCCCACCTGTGGACCTCGGGCCCTCATATCACCTTTATAGAGTCTGTTTCTGACCGTTTGAGCAGACACATGCACATTTGTGGCCTGCTAGAGGTCATTTTGCAAGGCTGTGGCAGTGCTCCTCCTGTTCCTCCTTGCACAAAGGCGGAGGTAGCGGTCCTGCTGCTGGGTTGTTGCCCTCCTACGGCCTCCTCCACGTCTCCTGATGTACTGGCCTGTCTCCTGGTAGCGCCTCCAAGCTCTGGACACTACGCTGACAGACACAGCAAACCTTCTTGCCACAGCTCGCATTGATGTGCCATCCTGGATAAGCTGCACTACCTGAGCCACTTGTGTGGGTTGTAGACTCCGTCTCATGCTACCACTAGAGTGAAAGCACCGCCAGCATTCAAAAGTGACCAAAACATCAGCCAGGAAGCATAGGAACTGAGAAGTGGTCTGTGGGCACCACCTGCAGAACCACTCCTTTATTGGGGGGGTCTTGCTAATTGCCTATAATTTCCACCTGTTGTCTATCCCATTTGCACAACAGCATGGGAAATTGATTGTCACTCAGTGTTGCTTCCTAAGTGGACAGTTTGATTTCACAGAAGTGTGATTGACTTGGAGTTACATTGTGTTGTTTAAGTGTTCCCTTTATTTTTTTTGAGCAGTGTATGTCAACTACTGCCAGTGCACAGTGCCACTCATATCTGGTGTCACAGTAGATAAAATTTTTTAAAAAACAACACTTTTTTTGACTGTAACATAATTTCAGTTACTTGCCTGCAAGCGTGTGTTAGGCCTACAGTGTGTACTGTGCCAACTACTGCCAGTGCACAGTGCCACTCATATCTGGTGCCACAGTAGATTACATAAAAAAAAAAAAAAACTTTTTTGACTGTAATATAATTTCAGTTACTTGCCTGCAAGCGTGTGTGTTAGGCCTACAGTGTGTACTGTGCCAACTACTGCCAGTGCAGAGTGCCACTCATACCTGGTGTCACAGAAGATTACATAAAAAAAACAAAAAAAACTTTTTGGACTGTAATATAATTTTAGTTACTTGCCTGCAAGCGTGGGTGTTAGGCCTACAGTGTGTACTGAGCCAACTACTGCCAGTGCATAGTGCCACTCATATCTGGTGTCACAGTAGATTACATTTTAAAAAAACAAACACTTTTTTGACTGTAATATAATTTCAGTTACTTGCCTGCAAGCGTGTGTGTTAGGCCTACAGTGTGTACTATGCCAACTACTGCCAGTGCACAGTGCCACTCATATCTGGTGTCACAGTAGATTACATTTTTTTAAAAACAACACTTTTTTGACTGTAATATAATTTCAGAAGTATATGGTGGGTTCAGCATGCATGTTGGTACTTGCATCCCTGGATCCGATGAAAGCTGTAATGGCACCGGACGGGGTTACAAGCAAAGTGTACTTGGCTTGCATGCTGACCTGCATTCCCTGGATTTTATGTGGCTGTCATGGCCCATGAACAGGTAGGAACAAGAGTTAGGGACCACTCAATTGAGACGACCTTGACGCGGTGAGTGGCTTACTATGCTTTGGCCAAAATATAAACCAATGTCTCATCCAGCATGGAGGGCAGAGTGCTGGATGCAGTGTGCGATCACATTTGCATTTTCCGTTTGTGTATGTATTTCGCCATAGTGATGTGCACCTGCAGGCAGGTTGTGCGGACTCAACCCCCTATATTTTTTTCTTTGTAGCATATATTGGAGGCGTGGCGATCTCCTTTGAGTCAAGCAGTCAAAAAAGTGTTGTTTTTTTAAAAATGTAATCTACTGTGACACCAGATATGAGTGGCACTGTGCACTGGCAGTAGTTGGCACAGTACACACTGAGCCAACTACTGCCAGTGCACAGTGCCACTCATATCTGGTGTCACAGTAGATTACATTTAAAAAAAAAAAATAATACTTTTTTGACTGTAATATAATTTCAGTTACTTGCCTGCAAGTGTGTGTGTGTTAGGCCTACAGTGTGTACTGTGCCAACTACTGCCAGTGCACAGTGCCACTCATATCTGATGTCACAGTAGATTACATTAAAAAACAAAAACACTTTTTTGACTGTAATATAATTTCAGTTACTTGCCTGCAAGCGTGTATGTTAGGCCTACAGTGTTTATTGTGCCAACTACTGCCAGTGCACAGTGCCACTCATATCTGGTGTCACAGTAGATTACATTTAAAAAAAAAAATAATACTTTTTTGACTGTAATATAATTTCAGTTACTTGCCTGCAAGCGTGTGTGTTAGGCCTACAGTGTGTACAGTCGTAGCCAAAAGTTTTGAGAATTACATAAATATTGGAAATTGGAAAAGTTGCTGCTTAAGTTTTTATAATAGCAATTTGCATATTATCCAGAATGTTATGAAGAGTGATCAGATGACTTGCATAGTCCTTCTTTGCCATGAAAATTTACTTAATCCCAAAAAAAACTTCCCACTGCATTTCATTGCTGTCATTAAAGGACCTGCTGAGATCATTTCAGTAATCATCTTGTTAACTCAGGTGAGAATGTTGACGAGCACAAGGCTGGAGATCATTATGTCAGGCTGATTGAGTTAAAATGGCAGACTTGACATGTTAAAAGGAGGGTGATGCTTGAAATCATTGTTCTTCCATTGTTAACCATGGTGACCTGTTACAGTAGATTACATTTAAAAAAGAAAACAATTATCAAATAAGAAAAGGCTCCACCAGCAAACTACTGGAGCTCAGCCTTTCAGTTACCAGCTGAAAAAAGAGATCAAATCAATAGAAATATAGGCTGGCTCACAGTATTTTTGCATTCAATTTTTTTATTAATACACTTTATTAAATGACTTGTACCATCATACAACATACATACATGCATACATGTGTAAATATAGGTGTATAAGTGCGGAGCTCACGCACAATCCTATATATCTGGAGTACTCCTAATAGGACCAAATGGCTAGAGTGAGGCTGCAAGAGATATTCAAATGAACGGCTTGTATGTCCAGGACATGGATGGCAATTTGCCAGGTGATTGAAACAAAAGTTCAAACAAAGATTACAAAATGTCCTTGCTGTATTCTCATCAAGAGAGGTTCTGCATTCACATAACCTGTAACAGATCTTAGCCGCAACTGTTAGACAGTGCTCCACTTACTTTTTCGCTTGCGGAGCAAGATTTCAGACAAGCTCACTCAGCGTCTCACGTGTCCAGCCAGGTAATGAATCGCTGGGTTAGTGACGCAGGCGTCTGAAGCCGTCAGACCAACGGAAGCTGGTTGAGCTTCCGTTTTTGACTGTAATATAATTTCAGTTACTTGCCTGCAAGCATGTGTGTTAGGCCTACAGTGTGTACTGTGCCAACTACTGCCAGTGCACAGTGCCACTCATATCTGGTGTCACAGTAGATTACATTAACCACTTAAGGACCACAGGTTTATACCCCCTAGTGACCAGGCCCTTTTTTACAAATCAGCACTCCACAACTTTAGTGGTTTATTGCTCGGTCATGCAACTTACCACCCAAATGAATTTTACCTCCTTTTCTTCTCACTAATAGAGCTTTCATTTGGTGGTATTTCATTGCTGCTGAGATTTTTACTTTTTTTGCTATTAATCGAAATTTACTGATTTTTTGGCAAAAAAATTTCATTTTTCACTTTCAGTTGTAAAATTTTGCAAAAAAAAACTACATCCATATATAAATTTTTCTCTAAATTTATTGTTCTACATGTCTTTGATAAAAAAAAATGTTTGGGTGAAAAAAAAATGGTTTGGGTAAAAGCTATAGCGTTTACAAACTATGGTACAAAAATGTGAATTTCCACTTTTTGAAGCAGCTCTGACTTTCTGAGCACCTGTCATGTTTCCTGAGGTTCTACAATGCCCAGACAGTACAAACACCCCACAAATTACCCCATTTCGGAAAGTAGACACCCTAAGGTATTCGCTGATGGGCATAGTGAGTTCATAGAACTTTTTATTTTTTGTCACAAGTTAGCGGAAAATGATGATTTTTTTTTTGATTTTTTTTCCTTACAAAGTCTCATATTCCACTAACTTGTGACAAAAAATAAAAACTTCCATGAACTCACTATGCCCATCACAAAATACCTGGGGGTGTCTTCTTTCCAAAATGGGGTCACTTGTGGGGTAGTTATACTGCCCTGGCATTTTAGGGGCCCGAATGCGTGAGAAGTAGTTTGAAATCAAAATCTGTAAAAAATGGCCGGTGAAATCCAAAAGGTGCTCTTTGGAATGTGGGCCCCTTTGCCCACCTAGGCTGCAAAAAAGTGTCACACATGTGGTATTTCCGTACTCAGGAGAAGTTGGGCAATGTGTTTTGGGGTGTCATTTTACATATACCCATGCTGGGTGAGATAAATATCTCGGCAAAATACAACTTTTCCCATTTTTTTATACAAAGTTGGCATTTGACCGAGATATTTCTCTCACCCAGCATGGGTATATGTAAAATGACACCCCAAAACACATTCCCTAACTTCCCCTGAGTACGGCGATACCAGATGTGTGACACTTTTTTGCAGCCTAGATGCGCAAAGGGGCCCACATTCCTTTTAGGAGGGCATTTTTAGACATTTGGATCCTAGACTTCTTCTCACACTTTAGGGCCCCTAAAATGCCAGGGCAGTATAAATACCCCACATGTGACCCCATTTTGGAAAGAAGACACCCCAAGGTATTTAATGAGGGGCATGGCGAGTTCATAGAAATTATATTTTTTTGCCACAAGTTAGCGGAAATTGATTTTTTTTTGTCTTTTCTCACAAAGTCTCCCTTTCTGCTAAATTGGGACAACATTTCAATCTTTCATGGACTCAATATTCCCCTCAGCGAATACCTTGGGGTGTCTACTTTCCGAAATGGGGTCACATGTGGGGTATTTATACTGCCCTGACATTTTAGGGGCCCTAAAGCGTGAGAAGAAGTCTGGAATATAAATGTCTAAAAAATTTTACGCATTTTGATTCCGTGAGGGGTATGGTGAGTTCATGTGAGATTTTATTTTTTGACACAAGTTAGTGGAATATGAGACTTTGTAAGAAAAAAAATAAAGAAAAAATTTCCGCTAACTTGGGCCAAAAAAATGTCTGAATGGAGCCTTACAGGGGGGTGATCAATGACAGGGGGCTGATCAGGGAGTCTATATGGGGTGATCACCCCCCTGTCATTGATCACCCCCCCTGTAAGGCTCCATTCAGACGTCCGTATCTTTTTTACGGATCCACGGATACATGGATCGGATCCGCAAAACACATACGGACATCTGAATGGAGCCTTACAGGGGGGTGATCAATGACAGGGGGGTGATCAATGACAGGGGGGTGATCAGGGAGTCTATATGGGGTGATCACCCCCGTCATTGATCACCCCCCTGTAAGGCTCCATTCAGACGTCCGTATGTGTCTTGCGGATCCGATCCATGTATCAGTGGATCCGTAAAAATCATACGGACGTCTGAATGGAGCCTTACAAGGGGGTGATCAATGACAGGGGGGTGATCAATGACAGTGGGGTGATCAGGGAGTCTATATGGGGTGATCAGGGGTTAATAAGGGGTTAATAAGTGACGGGGGGGGTGTAGTGTAGTGTGGTGCTTGGTGCTACATATTACTGAGCTACCTGTGTCCTCTGGTGGTCGATCCAAACAAAAGGGACCACCAGAGGACCAGGTAGCAGGTATATTAGACACTGTTATCAAAACAGCGTCTAATATACCTGTTAGGGGCTAAAAAAATCGCATCTCCAGCCTGCCAGCGAACGATCGCCGCTGGCAGGCTGAAGATCCACTCGCTTACCTTCCGATCCTGTGAACGCGCGCGCCTGTGTGCGCGCGATCACAGGAAATCTCGGCTCACGCGAGATGACGCCTATTGGCGTTAGTGTGACCTGGGAGCGCCGCAGCAATGACGCCTTTCGGCGTTAGCTTGGCGGCTGGTGGTTAAAAAAACAAAAACACTTTTTTGACTGTATTATAATTTCAGTTACTTGCCTGCAAGTGTGTGTTAGGCCTACAGTGTGTACTGTGCCAACTACTGCCAGTGCACAGTGCCACTCATATATAGTGTCACAGTAGATTACATAAAAAAAAAAAAAAAAACTTTTTGACTGTAATATAATTTCAGTTACTTGCCTGCAAGCATGTGTGTTAGGCCTACAGTGTGTACTGTGCCAACTACTGCCAGTGCACAGTGGCACTCATATCTGGTGTCACAGTAGATTACTTTTAAACAAACAAAACAATTTTTTGACTCTAATATAATTTCAGTTACTTGCCTGCAAGCGTGCGTGTTAGGCCTACAGTGTGTACTGTGCCAACTACTGCCAGTGCACAGTGCCACTCATATCTGGTGTCACAGATTACATAAAAAAAAAAAAAAAAAAACTTTTTTGACTGTAATATAATTTCAGTTACTTGCCTGCAAGCGTGTGTGTTAGGCCTACAGTGTGTACTGTGCCAACTACTGCCAGTGCACAGTGCCACTCATATCTGGTGTTACAGTAGATTACATAAAAAAATTTAAAAAAACTTTTTTGACTGTAATATAATTTCAGTTACTTGCCTGCAAGCGTGTGTGTTAGGCCTACAGTGTGTACTGTGCCAACTACTGCCAGTGCACAGTGCCACTCATATCTGGTGTCACAGTAGATTACATTAAAAAAACAAAAACACTTTTTTGACTGTAATATAATTTCAGTTACTTGCCTGCAAGCGTGTGTGTTAGGCCTACAGTGTGTACTGTGCCAACTACTGCCAGTGCACAGTGCCACTCATATCTGGTGTCACAGTAGATTACATTTTTTTTAAAAACAACACTTTTTTGACTGTAATATAATTTCAGTTACTTGCCTGCAAGCGTGTGTGTTAGGCCTACAGTGTGTACTGTGCCAACTACTGCCAGTGCACAGTGCCACTCATATCTGGTGTCACAGTAGATTACATTAAAAAAACAAAAACACTTTTTTGACTGTAATATAATTTCAGTTACTTGCCTGCAAGCGTGTGTGTTAGGCCTACAGTGTGTACTGTGCCAACTACTGCCAGTGCACAGTGCCACTCATATCTGGTGTCACAGTAGATTACATTTAAAAAAAACAACACTTTTTTGACTGTAATATAATTTCAGTTACTTGCCTGCAAGCGTGTGTGTTAGGCCTACAGTGTGTACTGTGCCAACTACTGCCAGTGCACAGTGCCACTCATATCTGGTGTCACAGTAGATTACATTTTTTTTAAAAACAACACTTTTTTGACTGTAATATAATTTCAGTTACTTGCCTGCAAGCATGTGTGTTAGGCCTACAGTGTGTACTGTGCCAACTACTGCCAGTGCACAGTGGCATTCATATCTGGTGTCACAGTAGATTACTTTTAAACAAACAAAACAATTTTTTGACTGTAATATAATTTCAGTTACTTGCCTGCAAGCGTGTGTGTTAGGCCTACAGTGTGTACTGTGCCAACTACTGCCAGTGCACAGTGCCACTCATATCTGGTGTCACAGTAGATTACATTTAAAAAAAACAACACTTTTTTGACTGTAATATAATTTCAGTTACTTGCCTGCAAGCGTGTGTGTTAGGCCTACAGTGTGTACTGTGCCAACTACTGCCAGTGCACAGTGCCACTCATATCTGGTGTCACAGTAGATTACATTTTTTTTAAAAACAACACTTTTTTGACTGTAATATAATTTCAGTTACTTGCCTGCAAGCGTGTGTGTTAGGCCTACAGTGTGTACTGTGCCAACTACTGCCAGTGCACAGTGCCACTCATATCTGGTGTCACAGTTGCTTGCACGCATAGTACAACTAAACTAATTTAAAAAAACGACATGCAGAGGCAGGCCACCCCACAGGGGCCGTCGTGGTTGTGGTGCTGTGATTACCTTTCGCCCTAGAATAAGTGTTCAGAGGCCACGTAGAATAAGCCCTGTGTTCAGAGGCCACGTACCCTGAACTCGAAAAGTTCTGAGGACATAGTTGACTGGCTAACACAGGACACCCAATCTTCTACAGCTTCCGCTCGGAACCTTGACGCACTATCCTCCTCCAGCTCAGCTTCGGGCACCTCTCAAGTTACCACTTGCCCGCCTGCCGCCACCACCAACACTAGCACCACAGCCGCTTCACTTGATCTGTCAGAGGAGTTATTTACACATCAGTTGGAAGAAATGAGTGATGCGCAACCATTATTGCCAGAGGATGTAGATAACAGGGATATGTCTCAGTCAGGCAGCATTACACACATGGACGTACGGTGTGATGATGATGATGTTGTACCCGCTGCTGCTTCCTTTGCTGAGTTGTCAGATACAAGTGAATCGGTTGATGATGACGATGTGTCCGTGGATGTCACGTGGGTGCCCGCTCGAAGAGAAGAAGAACAGGGGGAAAGTTCAGATGGGGAGACAGAGAGGAGGAGGAGACAAGTTGGAAGCAGGGGGAGGTCGTCGCAAGGAGCTAGTGGCACAGTCAGACAGCATGTATCGGCACCCGGGGTCAGCCAGACAGCACGCCAATCAACGCATGCTGTTGCCACCACCAGAATGCCGTCATTGCAAAGCTCAGCAGTGTGGCATTTTTTTTGTGTGTCTGCCTCTGATAACAGCGATGCCATTTGCAACCTGTGCCAAAAAAAAACTGAGTCGTGGGAAATCCAACACCCACCTAGGTGCAACTGCTTTGCGAAGGCACATGATCTCACATCACAAACACCTATGGGATCAACACATGATGACGAGCACAAGCAGCACACAAGCTCAAAGCCACCATCCTCCTCCTGGTCCAGCATCTTCAACCACGTCAACCACTGCTGTCCTCCTTGCCCCCTCTCAACCATCCGCCACTCCGTCTCTCGCCTTGAGCAGTTCCTGCTCATCTGCCCACCGTCAGGTGTCTGTCAAGGAAATGTTTGAGCGTAAGAAGCCAATGTCACAGAGTCACCCCCTTGCCCGGCATCTGACAGCTGGCTTGTCGGAACTCTTAGCCCGCCAGCTTTTACCATACAAGCTGGTGGAGTCTGAGGCCTTCAAAAAATTGGTAGCTATTGGGACACCGCAGTGGAAGGTACCCGGATGAAATTTCTTTTCACAAAAGGCAATCCCCAACCTGTACTCTATTGTGCAAAAGGAAGTCATGGCATGTCTGGCACACAGTCTTGGGGCAAGGATCCATCTGACCACTGATACCTGGTCTGCAATGCATGGTCAGGGCAGGTATATCACCTACACTGCGCATTGGGTAAACCTGCTGACGGCTTTTAAGCATGGAATGCGTGGCTCTGCAGAGGAGTTGGTGACACCGCCACGACTTGCAGGCAGGCCTGCTGCCACCTCCTCTACTCCTCCTACTCCATCCTTTTCAATAACCTCCTCGGCTGAGTCCTCTTCTGCTGCTGCGTCTTGCTCCACATCAACTGCACCCCCCCATCTCCCCAGGGGCTATTCCACATCCCGGTCACGCTGTCTTGGGGTTGACTTGCCTGAAAGCAGAGAGTCACACCGGACCAGCACTCCTGTCCGCCCTGAACGCACAGGTGGATCAGTGGCTGACTCCGAACCAACTGGAGATCGGCAAAGTGGTGTGTGACAACGGAAGCAATTTGTTGGCGGCATTGAATTTGGGCAAGTTGGCACATGTGTTGAATCTGATTGTACAACGCTTTGTGCACAAGTACCCAGGTTTACAGAACGTCCTCAAGCAGGCCAGGAAGGTGTGTGGCCATTTTAGGCGTTCCTACACTGCCATGGCACACTTTTCAGATATCCAGCGGCGAAACAACATGCCAGTGAGGCGCTTGATTTGTGACAGCCCGACACGTTGGAATTCAACACTCCGAATGTTTAACCGCCTGCTCCAAAAAGAAAAAGCTGTCAACAAGTATTTGTATGACCGGGGTGCTAGGACAGCCTCTGCGGAGCTGTGAATTTTTTTGCCACGTTACTGGACGCTCATGCGCAATGCCTGTAGGCTCTTGCGTCCTTTTGAGGAGGTGACAAACCTAGTCAGTCGCACCGAAGGCACCATCAGCGACATCATCCCATTTGTTTTCTTCCTGGAGCGTGCCCTGCGAAGAGTGCTGGATCAGGACGTAGATGAGCGTGAAGAGGAAGAGTTGTGGTCACCATCACCACCAGAAACAGCCTTATCAGCATCGCTTGCTGGACCTGCGGCAACGCTGGAAGAGGATTGTGAGGAAGAGGAGTCAGAGGAGGAATGTGGCTTTGAGGAGGAGGAAGACCAACTACAGCAGGCATCCCAGGGTGCTCGTTGTCACCTATCTGGTACCCGTGGTGTTGTACGTGGCTGGGGGGAAAAACAGACCTTCAGTGAGATCAGTGAGGACGAGGAACGGGACATGAGTAGCTCGGCATCCAACCATGTGCAAATGGGGTCTTTCATGCTGTCGTGCCTGTTGAGGGACCCTCGTATAAAAAGGCTGAAGGAGAACGACCTGTACTGGGTGGCCACGCTACTAGACCCCCGGTATAAGCAGAAAGTGCCTGAAATGTTACAGAATTACCGGAAGTCGGAAAGGATGCAGCAGTTCCAAAATAAATTAAAAAGTATGCTTTACACAGCGTATAAGGGTAATGTCACAGCACAACGGGAATCTAACAGGGGAAGAGGTGAAAGTAATCCTCCTCCTACCACGACCACGCCGGCAAGGACAGGACGCTTTGTTGATGGTGGACATGCAGAGCTTTTTAAGTCCTATGCATCACCACAGCCCTTCGGGGTCCACCCTCAGAGAACGACTCGACCGACAGGTAGCAGACGACCTCGCCTTAACTGCAGATATCGACACTCTGAGGAGTGATGAACCCCTTGACTACTGGGTGTGCAGGCTTGACCTGTGGCCTGAGCTATCCCAATTTGCGATAGAACTTCTGGCCTGCCCCACTTCAAGTGTCCTGTCAGAAAGGACCTTCAGTGCAGCAGGAAGTTTTGTCACTGAGAAGAGAAGTCGCCTAGGTCAAAAAAGTCTAGATTACCTCACCTTTATTAAGATGAATGAGGCATGGATCCCGAAGGAACTGGCAGTGGGCGATACATTTGACTAAAAAAGGCCTGATGAGATGAGCTGCCTTGGGCTAAAAATGGTCCACACGCTGCTGTATTTTATCTCTGCATGCCGGATAACTTGCGTGACTTATCCGCCACCAACTAGGGTTCAAGCTGCAATGTTTTAAGGCACTTTCTGCCTGGGAAACATCAATTTTTCTGGCCCCTGGCTGCAACAATACCTAATTTTTCACGCATGTGTACATGCCTAATTTTTCTGGCCTCTGGTGCTGCACTGTGGCTGCAAAAACAAAACAAAAAAAAAAGGCACATACATGTGTCAATTATCCTTCGTGATCGTTACCTTGTTGTGGTGAAGGGGCTTGCTTATCACAATGAAGCGACCACCTCTATGAGTGTGTTGGCAATGGCAATGTTGGCACACCCCAGATGATAAGGTCGTTGCTTCATTGTGAACAGACCAAAAGCGATCGGCTGGATAATTTTTCATAGAAAAAACATTAATTTTCTTTGTGATCATCTAAGGTGATCATTAAAGCCTCCTAGGCCAACAATGGGCACACACTGCAGAATCATTGTTTTCTGGGTCACTTAACTGTCACTGAACTACCTCAGCACGACCATAGGCTTTGAAAAAACCCCATCGCCTGCAATCTCCCAAACGTGCGCACGAGCACAGTCATCACTACACCAAGATTGACGCATAGAGGAATAAAATTTATGTCATGAGTGTGTCAACTATTGACAACTCTTTGCGGTTGTCTAAAATCTATTCCATACACGTCCCCTGATAGGGGACGTAACAGGGATTAAACTGATAGGAATAGTACTACTTAACACACCACTCATATTGGGATTGCAAAGTACCTTGCACGGCGCACGCGCAGTGCCCCAAATTGGAAGTAAGAGGACCGACCAAGCATCTTTTTCCATCTCCCGGTTCCTAAAATCTATTCCATACACGTCCCCTGATAGGGGACGTAACAGGGATTAAACTGATAGGAATAGTACTACTTAAACACACCACTCATATCGGGTAGCACAGTACATTACAAGCCGTACGCGCAGTGCCCCAAATTGGAAGTAAGAGGACCGACCAAGCATCTTTTTCCATCTCCCGGTTCCTAAAATCTATTCCATACACCGGCCCCTGATAGGGGACAAAACAGAGATTAAACTGTTAAGAACAGATTTTTTTTAATTAAAAAAAAAGAGGACAGCCTCTGCGGAACTGGGTATTTTTTGGCCGCGTTACTGAACGCTCATGCACAATGGCTGTAGGCTCATGTGTCCTTTTGCGGAGGTGACAAACCTGGTCAGTCAAACCCAAGGCAACATCATCGACCTCATCCCATATGCCTTTTTTCTGGAGCGTGCCCTGTGAAGAGTGCTGGATCAGGCCGTAGATGAGCATGAAGAGGAAGAGTTGTGGTCACCATCACCACCAGAAGCAGCCTTGTCGTCATTGATTGCTGGACCTGCGGCAACGCAGAGAGAGGAGTCTGAAGAAGAGGAGTCAGAGGGGGAAGGTGGCTTTGAGGAGGTGGAAGACCAACCACAGCAGGCCTCCCAGGGGGCTTGTTGTCACCTTTCAGGGACCCTTGGTGTTGTACGTGGCTGGGTGGAGGAAGAGACATTCAATGACGTCAGTGAGGACAAGGAACGGGACATGGCTAGCTTGGTATCCAACCTTGTGCAAATGGGGAGTTTGCGGTTGTGCAAATGGACTGTTTGCGGTTGTTTGCGGTGCGTTAAACGGGGAGTTTGGTCTGTCAGAGTTTGGTCTGTCACTGTGAAGCGGGCGTAACCCTTGCACTACCTGATCGATACAACATCATACCTGATCGTATACACACACTGGATGTTTTAAAGCACGTTATTCCAAACAATTTAGGAATGTTAGGTGATTTATGCCCTTTATGGATTAAAACCTGACTCTGCGTCAACTACGTAATTTGCCATGGGAGTTTTGCCATGGAACCCCTTCCGGCATGCCACAGTCCAGGTGTTAGTCCCCTTGAAACAACTTTTTCATCACTATTGTGGCCAGAAAGAGGCCCTGTGGGTTTTAAAATTCGCCTGCCTATTGAAGTCTATGGCGGTTCGCCCAGTTCACCCGTTTGCGAACATTTGCGAAAATTCACGTTCGCCGTCCGCGAACAGAAAATTTTATGTTCGCGACATCTCTATTGGCCAAACCCGCCATATTCGGCGAGACCAGCCAACAATGTAATGTAGGGGACCTCCTGATAGATGATGTTGAGGGAAAGAAGGATCAGGTAGATTCCGGGAGATAAGACACCTACAGAAGTGTCTGGCAGCAGTTTTCTCCTATATCTCGATTGAAAACACGCAGGCACATGGCCATGCATGTATGAGTACAAGGTAGGCAGAAAACATAGCTGTCGGCCGAAAAAGATTTTTATCTTACAGGTACTGAAGGAAAACTTAAAGGGGTTATCCCATCATAATGATCACTGTTAAATCTGTTAATGATTTGACAGTGATCATTTTTGTAAATATACTTTATTAACAAATTCCCACCGATTAGGAGAAAATTCATCCCCACTTACCTTATTGTTGTGACTCGGTCTCCCCTGGTTACGACCACCGCTCTTCCGCAAGATCCCGATGGTCGCGCTTGCCCAGAAGACTTCTTCTTTTCTCCCGGCCGGGCCACTCGCTGTCCTGAACGCGCACGCTGCCGCGCATGCGCGACGGTGACTTCTTCCCGGCCAGAATAGTACAGAGCTGCGAACGCGCACGCCGGCTCTGTACTATACTGGCCAGAAATAAGTCACATTGCGCATGCGCGGCAGCGTGCGCGTTCAGTCCAGCGCGCGGCCCGGCCGGGAGAAGACTTCAATCAAGATGAAGCCCGCCCCCAGCCAGAATCCAGGAAGTGAACGCGCGGTGGCAGCAGGTAAGTATGAAACTGCTAAGTGGGATAACCCCTTTAAGGTTTGGGCACCTTAAGGATTGGACATGTGGAAATATAATCATTTTAAAGAGTCACTGTACATTTAAGGGTCCATTCACGTGTCCACAAGTGTTTTGCGGTCTGCAAATTGCAGATCCACAAAACTCGGACACCAGCCATGTGCGTTCCGCATTTTGCGGACCGCACATGGCCGGCACTATAATAGAAATGCCTTTTCTTGTCCGTGGCTGCGGACAAAAATATGACATGTTCTATTTTTTTGCAGGGCCGCGGAACGGAAGTGCGGATGCGGCAACACACAGTGTGCTGTCGGCATCTTTTGCGGCCCCATTGAAAATGAATGAGTCCCATTTTGCAGACGTGTGAATGGACCCTTACTGTTTCATACAATTTCATATCATTTAATAGATAATGGTGTTGCTACAAATTTATAAATCACTTCTTTGAAAAATATGCGTGCCTCCACCTGAAAAAAAAACTGTAAAGTCATGGCCACTAGGGGTCTCACTTCCACCTAAGTTGCAGTCCACTGCTGCAGACCAAAGAAGACGGGAGAGAGGAAGTGGGGGCATGTCAGACCTAGTTCAGATCCTAAGCCTGATAAAAAAAATAATGCTTCTCCACTGCTTTTGAACATCACAGGAGCCTCCTGTGTCTGTGTGATTTATTCCTCCTTATCTGTTCTTTGAGCTTCAGAGCTGAAAACAAACATAGTGGGAAGTAAGGGAAAGGATGTCACAGCACTACAGTACTGGCAGACTTTCATAGGGAGATGCCTTTTGCTTCCGAATGAAATACATCTAGCCAGTGGCGTACACACAATCCACGGGGCCCCGGTGCGAAACTGATCCATGGGGCCCCCTTCCCGTCGACGCCCCCCCCCAACCTGCTGCCGCGCGTGTGTGTGTGTGTATGTATGTGTGTGTGTGTGTGTGTGTGTGTGTGTGTGTGTGTGTGTGTGTGTATGTATATGTATTAAGGCTGATTTCAGCCTGTATTTGTGGGCAGGGCGTTAGCTCCCTATATATACCTGCCAATTCCTTCCCTCAGGTGGTGTGTCTCACTTGCATCTGTAGGAAGAGCCACACCTAGCTGCCCAGCAAGCTTCACGTCTGTTTTTTCTCTTCAGTACGATTCTCTGCACAGTGCGACATTCCTGAGAGAAGTTGCTGCCGGCACGTGCAAGCATCACGGTTGTTTCAAAAGTTTCGGTTCGCTACACGGTATAGTGCAATACTTAAACTGTTTTTCCGGTCTGTCACCAGGTAAGTACTTGTCCAATGGAGCGTGCCGTATACTTGCGGCCACGGGTCGGTCTCCCCTTCTCGCGGATGGCGTGCGGTTCACGGTGAAACGCACACGTGACCGCCGGGCCTCCACAGGCATGTTCAGCTGAGCGCCGAAGAAATGACCCTCCTGTACACGTCCACCGCTCGCTCTGCCTTCCGGAGCTCCTACGGTGGCAGGAAATGGGCAGTCGGGGGTAGCTATGTTTAGTTAGGGAAAGAGTACAAGTCTAGGTTCCCCTTGAAAGGCACACACGTCCGTCCACTCCAGGCTCGCACTTGGGGACCGCACATCCCAGTCCTAGCAGGGTCGCAGGCACGGGGGTCCCCCTTCCCCTCCCTGCAGCGGCCATGAGCGCGCCACATGTCCATTCGGAAATATCCGCCCCAGTTTAAAAAAAAAAAAAAAAAGGGATAATTAAATCATTGCCCCAGCAGAGACGCTATATAGCAGAGGCGGCACAGGTGGGAAGCAGTGGGCATTGTTGCCGGCGTTACGCCAAGCTGCGGCAGCCTAGCTTCCAGCCTGTGTCAGGGGCAATTTTGGTGTGCGTATTTACATATATTAATCAACAGCACATGGGCCAGTAAGCTACTTGGTCCCTGCAGGTCAGAATTGTGTCTCGGCATGGAGGCAGGGATTCTCTGCCAGCAGGTGCCAGGGGTACAAAATTGCGCGTGGCAGGCTCCCCGTTTTCCAAACGCAGATTTGGCTGGGAAGATTCGTCAGTGGCGTGCGATCAGTTTAGTTACCACATATACTGCGTACTTAAATTATCTGTCGCCTGGACCACTCAGGCCAAGATCAATGTTGTACGTCACCTGGATCGTCCAGGCCGAGTTCAATGTTGTATGTCACCTGGATCGTCCAGGCCGAGTTCAATGTTGTATGTCACCTGGATCGTCCAGGCCGAGTTCAATGTTGTATGTCACCTGGATCGTCCAGGCCGAGTTCAATGTTGTATGTCACCTGGATCGTCCAGGCCGAGTTCAATGTTGTATGTCACCTGGATCGTCCAGGCCGAGTTCAATGTTGTATGTCACCTGGATCGTCCAGGCCGAGTTCAATGTTGTATGTCACCTGGATCGTCCAGGCCGACTTTAACGTTGTATGTCACCTGGATCGTCCAGGCCGAGTTCAGTGTTGTATGTCACCTGGATCGTCCAGGCCGAGTTCAGTGTTGTATGTCACCTGGATCGTCCAGGCCGAGTTCAGTGTTGTATGTCACCTGGATCGTCCAGGCCGAGTTCAATGTTGTATGTCACCTGGATTGTCCAGGCCGAGTTCAATGTTGTATGTCACCTGGATCGTCCAGGCCAACTTTAGCGTTGTATGTCATCTGGATCGTCCAGGCCGAGTTTAATGTTGTATGTCACCTGGATCGTCCAGGCCAACTTTTGCGTTGTATGTCACCTGGATCGTCCAGGCCGAGTTCAATGTTGTATGTCACCTGGATCGTCCAGGCCAACTTTAACGTTGTATGTCACCTGGATCGTCCAGGCCAACTTTAACGTTGTATGTCACCTGGATCGTCCAGGCCGAGTTCAGTGTTGTATGTCACCTGGATCGTCCAGGCCGAGTTCAGTGTTGTATGTCACCTGGATCGTCCAGGCCGAGTTCAGTGTTGTATGTCACCTGGATCGTCCAGGCCAACTTTAGCGTTGTATGTCATCTGGATCATCCAGGCCGAGTTTAATGTTGTATGTCACCTGGATCGTCCAGGCCAACTTTTGCGTTGTATGTCACCTGGATCGTCCAGGCCGAGTTTTAATGTTGTATGTCACCTGGATCGTCCAGGCCGAGTTCAATGTTGTATGTCACCTGGATCGTCCAGGCCAACTTTAACGTTGTATGTCACCTGGATCGTCCAGGCCAACTTTAACGTTGTATGTCACCTGGATCGTCCAGGCCGAGTTCAGTGTTGTATGTCACCTGGATCGTCCAGGCAGAGTTCAGTGTTGTATGTCACCTGGATCGTCCAGGCCGAGTTCAGTGTTGTATGTCACCTGGATCGTCCAGGTCGAGTTCAATGTTGTATGTCACCTGGATCGTCCAGGCCGAGTTCAATGTTGTATGTCACCTGGATCGTCCAGGCCAACTTAACAGTGTATGTCACCTAGATCGTCCAGGTTCAGCTACCACTGATACCATGTCACATCATTTATCTTGCCTCTGGGTCCCGCCAGGATGAGCCAAATGCTGGGCGACAACTGGACCTTCAATTTAGCCATTGTTGTTTCCACGCCATATGTCATATTGAGTCCGCCACACCCCACTCCAGGCCATCCGGGCTCGGTTCTTAGTTAGGAGTCTCCCGGATGGTCAAGGGGTCTCACGGTCCTTATCCTATCCCCACGGGTACGTTATTCAGTTTACTTTATGTTTCCCCCAGATTCCTAGAAGCGTCTCCGGCCATTATCATTCTAAAAGCAGGCAAAGCCCCGCAAGGAGATGCCCGACGCGGACCCCACGGGTGCCACAATCCCAGCATACAACACCCCAGTGATGGATTAGAATCTCTGATCTCAACAGCAAAACACCTCATAACACAATCATTAGCCCCAAATATGTCCAGGAATTATAAAGCGGGGTTGAAAGCGTTTGAGAGATTTAGACTTCTCTATTCTCAGGGCGGCCGCGACGAAATATCTTACTTACTGGCGTTCATAGCCTTCTGCCATTCCCAACAAAAGCTCTCATATAATACTATCAAATTATACCTAGCAGGCCTTCAACTCCATTTTATGCTCAGTAATCCGGGTTGTTCTTCTATCTTGTCCAACCAGGTCATCAAGGCGGCCCTCAGGGGAATACAGGAAAATGCAAAACAGGCTGCCACCCGCAGACAGCCGGTGTTCGGCAAGCTGTTCAGGGATTTGTCTTCTGCCCTGGACGGCGATCCTTTTTGGCCCTTGACCAGCACGGTAATCCAAGCGGCCATGTTCTAAGTTTTTACGGCTTCCTCCTGCCAGGAGAGTTCACTGGCAGCTCTCCGAGACCCGGAGGTCTTCGCAAAGAACAACTGTCGTGGCACTATAACTATTATGTACTCAGCATTCCGTCAACCAAAACAAACCAGACAGGGCCATCCACGGAAATTAAATATTTCCCTACCCGGAATAATTGGTGTCCAGTCCAGATCCTCAATAAATTATTGTCCCTGTTGCAGACAGCGCCTCCTGACAGTCTGCTCCTGCCCTTCAAGAACAAACCCCTCACTTCAAACCATTCACGTCCCACATCCGCTCTCTGGCGGCAGGTCTGGGGTACGACCCAGGAGCCATTTCGGGTCACTCGTTCCGTATTGGGACGGCATCGTCAGCTTCGAAACACCAAGTCCCCGCTCACGTTATTCGATCCATGGGGCGCTGGAGGTCATCTTGCTTCAACAGATACATTCCGAATCCACACCGGGAAATTTCTCAAGCTTTTCAGTTGTTGGCGTTATAGGTCATGCGGGCTGGAAGAATATGAATAAACCAGTGTAGACAACATAGCGTACTTGTCTTTTTGCCCTCTCCAGGCTTACCCACGCCCGTGGCTTCCGGCACAACTCAGCCATAGTTCAGGTTCGGCATGCCTTACCCACGTCCAAGACGCATTTAGCCCTGCCCATAAGTATTAAGGCTGATTTCAGCCTGTATTTGTGGGCAGGGCGTTAGCTCCCTATATATACCTGCCAATTCCTTCCCTCAGGTGGTGTGTCTCACTTGCCCCTCCCTCCCACCCCTTTTTTCACACACTCCAATAGGGTACGCCCTCTCCAGGCTTACCCACGCCCGTGGCTTCCGGCACAACTCAGCCATAGTTCAGGTTCGGCATGCCTTACCCACGTCCAAGACGCATTTAGCCCTGCCCATAAATGTATATATATATATATATATATATATATATATATACTGTATATTACTATATACAAGAGGATGATATTCGGTATAACCCACGGTATTCCCACGTAAAACCAGCTCTGCTACATTATGTAGCAGTGCTGGTTTTGTCATGCATTTCTTTTGCCTTCATATAGTAAAATACTTCATTGGCCTATCAATGGCTTTATAAGTAACTCTGCTATATTTCTGTAGCCTACAACCTCTGACTGCCCAGTTGAAACTACTACACCCAACATGTTCTGGCATTAATAGTAAATGGATATTGGTTCAATTCTGAGCTACTAGTCTATATAATAAATATGTAGGCTAATATGTGAGGTACGAGGTATAATAGATGCAGTGTGTACAGGTATATAGTAAATACAGCAGTGTATTGACACCTCGTACCTCACATATCAGAACACTGCTGTATATACTATATATCTGTACACACTGCATCTATTATACCTCGTACCTCACATATATAGTATATACAGCAGTGTACTGATATCTGTACACACAGCATCTATTATACCTTGTACCTCACATATCAGTGCATTGCGGTATATACTATATATCTGTACATATTGCATGTATAATACTGTGCAATATATGCAGTGTGTGTGTGTATATATATATATATATATATATATATATATATACACACACAGAGCAGTGTATTGATGTGAGACATAGAGGGTATAATACTGTAGATGCAGTGTTTACAGAAATATGTGGTCAGTTATACATTATGGTCACTGTGTGTGAGGTACATGAGGTAGTGGTCACTGTGAGGTACATGAGGTAGTGGTCACTGGGAGGTACATGAGGTAGTGGTCACTGTGAGGTACATGAGGTAGTGGTCACTGTGAGGTACATGAGGTAGTGGTCACTGGGAGGTACATGAGGTAGTGGTCACTGTGAGATACATGAGGTAGTGGTCACTGTGAGGTACATGAGGTAGTGTTCACTGTGAGGTACATGAGGTAGTGTTCACTGTGAGGTACATGAGGTATTGGTCACTGTGAGGTACATGAGCTAGTGGTCACTGTGAGGTACATGAGGTGGTGGTCACTGTGAGGTACATGAGGTGGTGGTCACTGTGAGGTACATGAGGTAGTGGTCACTGTGAGGTACATGAGGTAGTGGTCACTGTGAGGTACATGAGGTAGTGGTCACTGTGAGGCACATGAGGTAGTGGTCACTGTGAGGCACATGAGGTAGTGGTCACTGTGAGGTACATGAGGTAGTGGTCACTGTGAGGTACATGAGGTAGTGGTCACTGTGAGGTACATGAGGTAGTGGTCACTGTGAGGTACATGAGGTATTGGTCACTGTGAGGTACATGAGGTAGTGGTCACTGTGAGGTACATGAGGTAGTGGTCACTGTGAGGTACATGAGGTAGTGGTCACTGTGAGGTACATGAGGTATTGGTCACTGTGAGGTACATGAGGTAGTGGTCACTGTTAGGTACATGAGGTATTGGTCACTGTGAAGTACATGAGGTAGTGGTCACTGTGAGGTACATGAGGTAGTGGTCACTGTGAGGTACATGAGGTAGTGGTCACTGTAACTGTCTGAAGTATTATACATGAGTGAGCAATGAGTAAAAACAGGGCATGGAGGGGGGTAAATGATGAAAAGTGGAGGACCTCCTCTTACCACTCCATTCCAGTCTGTATGGATCAATGCAGAGCTGCTTGTGAAATTCTAATACTTGCTGTTAGGGGTTGAAGGACCTGAGATGATGTCATCACAGGTCCTGGCAGATATACCTTTGAAACCTAGGAACCACACTATTTTTGGTGCAGTTCCTTTGCTAGATTCTGCAGGACCTGTGATGTTGAAGATGATGTCATCACAGGTCCTGGCAGATGCACTGTTCTAACCTGGGAACTACACTTTACACTGTGCAGTTCCCTTACAGGACCTCTGATGACATCATCAAAGGTCCTTTAGCTTTAGAAAGATAAATAGGAGCAATTAGGGGGCGGGGCCTCTGCTCCACTTCGGGGCCCCGTCTGCCTATATGGTAGGTACGCCACTGCTCAGGGGGAGGAGACTCAAGGGAGGGTAGGGCTGGCAGCAAGGAAACTCAACACTGAAGGGGCGGGCCCCGGGCCGGCCCCCGGTATATACAGGCACAGTACTACTGCAGGGCGGGTCCACAGGCGGCCGGGCCCCCTGGAGTGCCGGGCCCGGTCGCAAGTGCGACCCCTGTATGTACGCCACTGCATCTAGCTGTGCAGCTGAATCAGCTAATATGGCTGAAAGAGACATTAAGGTCAAACATAACTGTTCCTTCACAGTTATGACTGTACAAAGAAGCACAGCCATTATGCAAACTTTTTTTTTTAAACTTAGGTTAGAAATGGGTTTTTCTTGTCACTAAATGGGTGTAGAAAGACAACTTTCTGCAGGACTTAGTGTTTGAGCAATACACCTGTCCATGGTTGAAATGCACTCTGCTACACAAAATAGTTTTTCTACATTGATTCAATTGTCAGGTCCAGTGACCCATTTCCCCCCCAAATATTCTCTTTCTTCTGATGATTTGACACAAAAAGAAGCAAAACTAGTACAAATAAAAATGGGGGAGTTACTCATAGCAAACAGACAGGTCCTTGCTTTCTTCTGCTTGTTGCTATGGGCAATACTCCACCTTACTTATATATTATTTTCTCTCGTCTGATTCATTGTGTTTTAATGTACAGTGGATATAAAAAGTCTACACACCCCTGTTAAAATGTCAGGTTTCTGTGATGTAAAAAAAAAAAGAGACAAAGATAAATCATTTCAGAACTTTTTCCACCTTTAATGTGACATATAAACTGTACAATTCAATTGAAAAACAAACTGAAATCTTTTAGGTGGAGGGAAGAAAACAACAAAAAACTAAAATAATGTGGTTGCATAAGTGTGCACACCCTCTTATAACTGGGGATGCAGCTGTGTTAATAATTAAGCAATCACATTCAAAACCATGTTAAATAGGAGTCAGCATACACCATCATTTAAAGTGCCTCTGATTAACCCCAAAAAAAGTTCAGCTGCTCTAGTTGGTCTTTCCTGAAATTTTCTTAGTCGCATCCCACAGCAAAAGCCATGGTCCACAGAGAGCTTCCAAAACATCAGAGGGATCTCATTGTTAAAAGGTATCAGTCAGCAGAAGGGTACAAAAGAATTTCCAAGGCATTAGATATACCATGGAACACAGTGAAGACAGTCATCATCAGGTGGAGAAAATATGGTACAACAGAGACATTACCAAGAAGTGGACGTCCCTCCAAAATTGATTGAAAGACGATAAAAAAACTGGTCTGGGAGGCTACCAAGTGGCCTACAGCAACATTAAAGGAGCTGCATGAATATCTGGCAAGTACTGGCTGTGTGGTACATGTGACAACAATCTCCCGTATTCTTCATATGTCTGGGCTATGGGGTAGAGTGGCAAGACGAAAGCCTTTTCTTACAAAGAAAAACATCCAAGCCAGGCTACATTTTGAAAAAACACATCTGAAGTCTCCCAAAAGCATGTGGGGAAAGGTGTTATGGTCTGATGAAACCAAGGTTGAACTTTTTGGCCAAAATTCCAAAAGATATGTTTGGTGCAAAAACAACACTGCACATCACCAAAAGAACACCATACCCATAGTAAAGCATGGTGGTGGCAGCATCATGCTTTGGGGCTGTTTTTCTTCAGCTGGACCTGGGGCCTTAGTTAAGCTAGAGGGAATTATAAACAGTTCCAAATACCAGTCAATATTGGCACAAAACATTCAAGCTTCTGCTAGAAAGCTGAACATGAAGAGGAACTTCACCTTTCAGCATGACAACGACCCAAAGCATACATCTAAATCAACAAAGGAATGGCTTCACCAGAAGAAGATTAAAGTTTTGGAATGGCCCAGCCAGAGCCCAGACCTGAATCCGATTGAAAATCTGTGGGATGATCTGAAGAGGGCTGTGCACAGGAGATGCCCTCACAATCTGACAGATTTGGAGAGTTTTTGCAAAGAAGAGTGGGCAAATCTTGCCAAGTCAAAATGTGCCATGCTGATAGACTCATACCCCAAAAGACTGAGTGCTGTAATAAAATCAAAAGGTGCTTCAACGAAGTATTAGTTTAAGGGTGTGCACACTTATGCAACCATATTATTTTATTTTTATATTTTTTCTTCCCTCTACCTAAAAGATTTAAGTTTGTTTTTCAATTGAGTTGTATAGTTTATAAGTCACATTAAAGGTGGAAAAAGTTCTGAAATAATTTTTTTTTACATCACAGAAACCTGACATTTTAACAAGGGTGTGTAGACTTTTTATATCCACTGTAAATTAACAACAAGGGGTGGACAACAACAAAATGACAATGTAGTTTACACCCAGAGATACAAAATATAGAACTGCCTGATAGAACAAGACATCTTTATTGTGAGCAATATTAAAAACTATAGATGCTCTATGCCCTGTGGTATAAAATCATGCTCAAAAAGGAGCTTATCTGCATAGGCGGACCAATAGGGACATAACAGATAACACAGGTCAACTCCAGTCACTGGGTCTTATTAAGTCTTCCCCACCCTTTGCTACACTGCGCCCGTGGGTTAATGTATTATTCAAAGCTCAGGTGCACAAATAGTGGACAGTATACAGTAGTGTGTGAGCCCCATAGTACGACTTTCACAGCCACACAGAGGCATGGTATTTTGTATGTAGTATTTAGTTGTATCACTCCTCATATGCTCCGTTTCTTATGCCATAACTGGCACAGAAACACGTAGAGCAGCAAGACCAGGGGAGAAGCACTTTCTGTTAGGGATGCTCATGCATGCTTCTGTATGGCCCTGAGAGTCTTACTGTGGCTCACATAAAATACTCTCCGCTATCTGCTCACTTGGGCTCTGAATAATACATTTTATGTTCACACTTGCGGCAGAGGATTCTGGCAGGCAGTTCCGTCCCCGGAACTGTCTGCCGGATTTCGGCAGTCCTGACGCAAACGGATGGCATTTGTCAGATGGATCCGGATGTGGATCCGTCTGACAAATGCATTGAAATACCAGATCCGTCTCTCCGGTGTCATCCGGAAAAACGGATCCGATATTTTTTATTTTTTTTGCATTTTTAAAGGTTTGTGCATGTTTTGCTGGAACACTTAATGCCGGATCCGGCACTAATACAGTTCAATGGAAATTAATGCCGGATCCGGCATTCCGGCAAGTGTTCAGGATTTTTGGCCAGAGAGAAAACTCCAGCATGCTGCAGTATTTTCTCCGGCCAAAAAACATAAGAGGGACTGAACTGATGCATCATGATGCATACTGAACAGAATGCTCTCCATTCAGAATGCATTAGGATAAAACGAATCAGTTTTTTTCCAGTATTGAGCTCCTATGACGGAACACAACACCGGAAAAGAAAAACGCTAGTGTAAAAGTACCCTAACCCAGGGGCTTATTGTAGTACAGGGTGGAGAGGACTTGATAAGAGGCAGTGACTGAGGTTGACCTGACTTATCTGTTATGCCCCTATTGGTCCACATTTGTATATGAGCCCTTTTTTAGCCGGATTTTATACCCCAGGGCATATAGTCTGTATACTTTATAATATTGCTCACAATAATGAATTTTTGCTTCTTTTAAACATCTTTTCAGGTTATTATTTGGTTGATGTTGTTGTTGTTAACCCCTATATGTCAATAATACTGTGTACGGAAGGGGGTTGGCGGGTTTCCTATCCAACGATATTAGTGCAGACAGGTGGTTAGGGAATCCTGGAGAGGTTTTCTCAAAGCAAGGTTCACCATCCCAATCTCACCAAATCAGCATCACAGCTTCTTCTTACTAGGGTTTACAAAAAACATTTTCAATTTCATTCATGGTGGGTGGTCCAAACTTTAGAAGCATCTTTAAAAAACTAAATTGTACCATAGGGACTTAGGAATCTGATACTTCCAGCAGCCCATCGTTCAAGTGAGTTCTTGAGAAAGTAGGAGAAGGAGTTGATTCACTGCTCCTGAAGGAGGAAAGGCAATTGCTGACTGGAAGTGGCCAAGAGCTAAGTTATAGTATTGAAGCCACAATTTTTTTTGTGACCACTCAGATTTTGAAGGGAAGAAATCTGATCAACAAGAGGTAGAGAGGTTTATGGCCCCTCTTAGGCTCCATTCACACGTCCGCAATTCTGTTCCGCATTTTGCGGAATGGAATTGCGGACCCATTCATTTCTATGGGGCTGCACTATGTGCTGCACGGATCCGGAATTGTGGATCCGCACTTCCGGGTCCGCAATTCCTTTCCCGAAAAAAATAGAACATGTCCTATTCTTGTCCACAATTGCGGACAAGATTAGGCATTTTCTATTAAGTGCAGGTGATGTGCGGTCTGCAAAATGCGGAACGCACATTGCCGGTGTCCGTGTTTTGCGGATCCGCGGATCCTTGGATCCGCAAAACACACACGAACTTATGAATGGAGCCTTAAAGAAAGGAATAATCACCAATTCATTACAGACACTATGGACTTCAAAGAGAAATGCATACTTAAGTATAATAGCAGGGTGGCAACATGCCTGGAGGTGGATACAGAGCAGTTAATGTCAGAATATGAGACTGACTCAGACCACCAAAGTTGGTCTTCTGGGAAAAGTGAAAGGTAGCCACATCAGTTACTGACAACTGTACCAACTGTAAACAGAGGGAAGGGAGAGGTCAAGGTAGATGAAGGAGAGGAGGCAACCCCAGGTGGGGGGTTTTAGGGAGACCATCTCGAACCTCAGATTATCAACTAACAGCCAGAAAGGGGGAATAGATACCCATATCTCTTACCCTGAAGAGGAATTGCAGATTACAAAAACTTCCAAACGGATACTGCAACCAGGGGAATAGAGCCTACCAAGGAGGGATCTCTCCTTTGTCTCCACCTATAAGTTCAATTTATTTAGGTGGATCAAAGACCTCAACCCATTTGTGTGTTCGCACAAATGGAAAAAGTTTATCTTGACTCACATTAAATGCAAATACTAAGAATTATGTATATATATTAGCAGAAGGAAACAGCTTCACACAGATATATTTCTTCAATTTCATTTAATATTTCTGTGTGTCGTTAAAAGATATCGACAGTATCTCCCATAAGAGTGACCTCTACAGCAATGAACTCCACAGCACCCCACCCCTTAACCGCCTCCGGACCGCCTAACGAGTTCCGGAGGCGGCAGCCCTGCACAGAGTCACGCATATATGCGTCATCTCGCGAGAGGCGAGATTTCCTGTGAACGTGCGCACACAGGCGCGCGCGTTCACAGGATCGGAAGGTAAGCGAGTGGCGATCGTTCGCTGGCAGGCTGGAGATGCGATTTTTTTAACCCCTAACAGGTATATTAGACGCTGT
This sequence comes from Bufo bufo, assembly GCF_905171765.1. NCBI lineage: Eukaryota > Metazoa > Chordata > Amphibia > Anura > Bufonidae > Bufo > Bufo bufo. The sequence continues at coordinate 133,213,684 of NC_053395.1, forward strand.
TTTGATAACAGCGTCTAATATACCTGCTACCTGGTCCTCTGGTGGTCCCTTTTGTTTGGATCGACCACCAGAGGACACAGGTAGCTCAGTAATAAGTAGCACCAAGCACCACACTACACTACACCCCCCCCTGTCACTTATTAACCCCTTATTCACCCCTGATCACCCCATATAGACTCCCTGATCACCCCCCTGTCATTGATCACCCCCCTGTCATTGATCACCCCCCTGTAAGGCTCCATTCAGACGTCCGTATGATTTTTACGGATCCACTGATACATGGATCGGATGTGCAAAACGCATACGGACGTCTGAATGGAGCCTTACAGGGGGGTGATCAATGACGGGGGTGATCACCCCATATAGACTCCCTGATCACCCCCCTGTCATTGATCGCCCCCCCTGTCATTGATCACCCCCCTGTAAGGCTCCATTCAGACGTCCGTATTTTTTTTATGGATCCACGGATACATGGATCGGATCCGCAAAACACATACAGGCGTCTGAATGGAGCTTTACAGGGGGGTGATCACCCCATATAGACTCCCTGATCACCCCCCTGTCATTGATCACCCCCTTGTAAGGCTCCATTCAAATGTCCGTATGATTTTTACGGATCCACTGATACATGGATTGGATCCTCAAAACACATACGGACGTCTGAATGGAGCCTTACAGGGGGGTGATCAATGACAGGGGGTCATCACCCCATATAGACTCCCTGATCACCCCCCTGTCATTGATCACCCCCCTGTCATTGATCACCCCCCTGTAAGGCTGCATTCAGATGTCCGTATGTTTTTTACGGATCCACGGATACATGGATCGGATCCGCAAAACACATACGGACGTCTGAATGGAGCCTTACAGGGGGGTGATCAATGACAGGGGGGTGATCACCCCATATAGACTCAATGATCACCCCCCTGTCATTGATCACCCCCCTGTCATCGATCACCCCTCTGTAAGGCTGCATTCAGATGTCCGTATGATTTTTACGGATCCACTGATACATGGATCGGATCCGCAAAACACATACGGACATCTGAATGGAGCCTTATAGGGGTGTGATCAATGACAGGGGGGTGATCACCCCATATAGACTCAATGATCACCCCCCTGTCATTGATCACCCCCCTGTAATTGATCACCCCCCTGTCATTGATCACCCCCTTGTAAGGCTCCATTCAGACGTCCGTATGATTTTTACGGATCCTCTGATACATGGATCGGATCCGCAAAACACATACGGACGTCTGAATGGAGCCTTACAGGGGGGTGATCAATGACAGGGGGGTGATCACCCCATATAGACTCCCTGATCACCCCCCTGTCATTGATCACCCCCCTGTAAGGCTCCATTCAGACATTATTTTGGCCCAAGTTAGAGGAAATTTTTTATTTTTTTCTTACAAAGTCTCATATTCCACTAACTTGTGTCAAATTTTTAGACATTTATATTCCAGACTTCTTCTCACGCTTTAGGGCCCCTAGAATGCCAGGGCAGTATAAATACCCCACATGTGACCCCATTTCGGAAAGAAGACACCCCAAGGTATTCGCTGAGGGGCATATTGAGTCCATGAAAGATTGAAATTTTTGTCCCAAGTTAGCGGAAAGGGAGACTTTGTGAGAATAAAAAATCAATTTCCGCTAACTTGTGCCAAAAAAAAATATAATTCTATGAACTCGCCATGCCCCTCATTGAATACCTTGGGGTGTCTTCTTTCCAAAATGGGGTCACATGTGGGGTATTTATACTGCCCTGGCTTTTTAGGGGCCCTAAAGCGTGAGAAGAAGTCTGGGATCCAAATGTCTAAAAATGTCCTTATAAAAGGAATGTGGGCCCCTTTGCACACCTAGGCTGCAAAAAAGTGTCACACATCTGGTCTCGCCGTACTCAGGAGAAGTTGGGCAATGTGTTTTGGGGTGTCATTTTACATATACCCATGCTGGGTGAGATAAATATCTTGGTCAAATGCCAACTTTGAATAAAAAATGGGAAAAGTTGTCTTTTGCCGAGATATTTCTCTCACCCAGCATGAGTATATGTAAAAAGACACCCCAAAACACATTGCCCAACTTCTCCTGAATACGGCGATACCACATGTGTGACACTTTTTTTCAGCCTAGGTGGGCAAAGGGGCCCACATTCCAAAGAGCACCTTTAGGATTTCACAGGTCATTTATCTACTTACCACACATTAGGGCCCCTAGAATGCCAGGGCAGTATAACTACCCCACAAGTGACCCCATTTTGGAAAGAAGACACCCCAAGGTATTCCGTGAGGGGCATGGCGAGTTCCTAGAATTTTTTATTTTTTGTCACAAGTTAGCGGAAAATGATGATTTATTTATTTTTTTCCTTACAAAGTCTCATATTCCACTAACTTATGACAAAAAATAAAAACTTCCATGAACTCACTATGCCCATCACAAAATACCTTGGGGTGTCTTCTTTCCAAAATGGGGTCACTTGTGGGGTAGTTATACTGTTTGTTTATCCTGGAGCTTTTGTAAGTAGGGATTTCCAGGGACCGGTTAGCACTAGGTACGGGGACAGGGAACCTCCACCTTTAGGGGGCCGCCCTGGGCACAGCAGACCTCTAGGGACTCTAGGGGTAGTTGGTGTTTGTTCCTAGCCCTGTACGTTTCGGGCTACAATTAATTATTTATTTATTTTTCCCGTACCTATTGAATTTTTCGTGTATACCGTGTCATTATGTATGTTTTTTTTTTGTCCAAGGGACTACTACTCCCTTACTGAGTGTTCTCAGCCAACGTAGTTCTTTCACAGTTGGTATATTTATACCTATACCCACTTGATTATTTATTAAAGGTATTTTTAACAAGTCACTTCCTTATTTCACACATGCTCTAAACATTATTTTAGGCTGCAAAGTTTCTTGACTAGTGATGGCCTTGCGGTTCGCCCGGCGGTCAGTTCGCGGCGATCTTCACGCGTTCGCTGTTTGCCGAACATTCGAACATATGGTGATATTCGCGCCCGCCATATTCTTTTACATTGTAAAGAACTTTGACCCATGACACATCCATCAGGTGGTACAGGACAGCCAATTGAAAAGTTTCAGCACATGGACATACCCCCTACCTTATAAATAGACCTGATCTGGCCGCCATTTTACATTCAGTCTTTTGTCAGTGTAGGGAGAGGTTGCTGTGTGGAGCAGGGACAGGCTGTTAAGGACACAAATTGCTAGCTAATAGGTCCACAAAGGTCCTTTTAAGGACTGGTATAAGTGTACTATTGATAGGTGTGCAGTACAGAGGGGTGTAATACACTTATAATATACCATACTTTCTAACATAGAAAGCATATTATAGTGGATTTGTATTGTGCAGCAGTGGTGGTGAGCGGTTCTGCAGCGATACTGCAGCTACACAGAGTGACAAACGCAATTAAAAAAAGTAATTATAACTGGTGTGATATACCAGTTGTCCCCCCAAAAAACTGATAGAAGCAGGGTGTTATATACCAATAATATACTTTCTATATAGTGCATTTGGGTACTGCAGCATTTGTTTGCTGTTTTGCTGCATTCCCTCTGCTACACACAGTGACAAACGGTATTGGAAAAAATTATTATAACTGGTGTGATATACCAGTCGCCCCCCAAAACAACTGATTGAAGCGGGTTGTTATATACCAATATACTTTCTTTATAGTGTATTTGGTTACTGCAGCATTTGTTTGCTGTTTTGCTGCATTCCCTCTGCTACACACAGTGACAAACGGTATTGGAAAAAATAATTATAACTGGTGTGATATATACTAGTCGCCCCCCAAAACAACTGATTGAAGAGGGGTGTTATATACCTTCTTCCACAAATACTGCTCTTTTATAGAGACTTTTGTCACAGGGTCATTTAAAAAATGACAGGCAGAGGAAGAGGCAGGCCATTCCGCAGCGGTGGGGTCGGGCAGGTGCACCAGGCCGGAGCCTAAGTGGGAAGTTGCAGAAGGTGCGTGCAATTACGTCAAAGGACATACCAGACTTGGTTGAGTGGCTCACTCAGCCTTCCGCTTCTGCACCCTCCTCATCCTCTCTATCTGCACCCTCTTCATTCTCTGCTGTGTGCACCCCCAAAGACACCACCACCAACACCACCCCCACCATATCCCCTTCCCTCGAGTCAGAGGAATTATTTTCCGATCCATTCCAAGACATTTCCGATGCGCAGCCATTCTTGGCATCGGATCAAGAAGAGGAGGTAGCAACGGCCGCCACCCAGCAGTCTGACGACAGTACCCCGATCAGCCCAAGGAGGTTGGTCCCCGCTGTTGCTGCCTACTCCAAGATCTCTAATGTTAGTGGTAGGGAAGGTGACGATGATGACGTGTCGATGGACGTCACGTGGGTGCCCACAAGAGAGGAAGAGGAGGGGAGTTCAGAGGGAGATATGGAGCAGCAGATAGGGAAGAGAAGCAGGCAGAACTTACTTTGCACAGGAGGCAAAAAGCAGACCGCAAATGTATCAGGAGCGAGCCATCTACCATGCACGGTCACATCTGGCGCTCCCAGGACGCCGGCACATGGCTCCACAGTGTGGGCTTTTTTTAACGTGTCCGCTGCTGACAATAGTGTTGCCATCTGCAGCCTTGGCTGTCAACGCATAAGTCGGGGTAAGCCCAAGAAAGCTCAGCAAGGTGGCGAGAGGAGCAGTAATAATAGGAGGTGATTTTAACATACCGGTAAATGCGGATATTGATTGTCACACAGCCCCAGGGGTCAAACGGGATGACTTGAGGTTCACTTTAAGTACTTTGCCCTATCATGATATATGGAGGTATCACCACGGAGATGAGCGAGATTTTACCTATGTCTCCCCAGCTCACTTGTCCCACTCTCGCATTGACTACTTTCTGATATCTCGGGATCTCCTGCATAAGGCGATTAGGTCTGATATTGGGTGTGCCACTTGGTCCGACCACGCCCCCATAACTCTGGAACTGGACACTGGCTAGCCGGCTGCTCCCCTGCTCAGTGGAGACTTAACCCCTACCTACTTAAGAGTGAACAAAGAGTTGAGGAATTCAGATCCAAAATCTGTGATTTCTTTTCATTGAATGTGAGTTCTGAAATCTCCCCCTCAACTTTGTGGCTCTCTCACAAGGCATATATGAGGGGGATCCTATTGCAGTCAGCTGCTCGTCTCAAGAAATGCAGGGACCAGCAGCTGACAGCGGCATTATCTGCTTTAAATGCGGCAGATCAGTTGTGTAAGCAGGTCTCAACCCCTGCTAATCTAAAAGTCCTTCAAGATGCCCGTTCTTTGGTGAAGTAACTCCTTCTCTACAAGCATGAGAGGACGTTACGAAGACTTCGCACCACCTTTTTTCATATGGGCGATAGGGCAGGTGCACTCTTGGCGTGTAGGTTTCATCGTAGAGTGGCTGAGTCCAGGATAGGCAAGTTATGTCATGATAATGTCACCCACACGCACCCTCAGGAGATAGCTAACGCATTTGCTGCATATTATAAACGTCTATATAACTTAGGGGAGGACGCTACTGTCTCTCAGCCTACCTCTGATAAAATAAAGGCTTTCTTGGATTCAGTTCACCTACCTGCACTAACCAGAGAACAGTTGGATACCCTGAACTTACCCATAACTAGTGAAGAAAATTCATCTTGCTATTCGCAATACCCCCCTGGGTAGGGCCCCTGGTTCGGACGGCTTCATCTCTAATTATTATAGGATATTTCAGCAACAGTTGGTACCTTACCTGACCTCACTATTTAATAGCTTTTTTACCTCTAGAACCATACCCCCAGAAATGTTAGTCGCTACGGTGGTTACCATCCCAAAGCCAGGCAAGACCCCTGATGAACCGGCGAACTTTAGACCTATTTCATTATTAAATGCAGATTTAAAGCTTTTTGCTAAAATTTTGGCATCTCGTATTAATACTTATCTCCCATGTTTAGTAGATCCGGACCAGGTGGGCTTCGTTCCTGGGAGGCAGTGTCGGGATGGAACCAGAAGAATGCTTGACCTGATCCAGCTTGCGGACAGTTCCATGAGCCCCACATTGTTTCTCTCTCTTGATGCTGAAAAAGCATTTGACAGGGTGCATTGGGGGTTCCTGGAACAAGTTCTAGGTAAATTTGGGTTTCACGGACCTATATGTGAGGCGATATTAGGATTATACTCTGTGCCTTCTGCAAGAGTCTTGGCTTCTGGTTTCATCTCCGACCCGTTCCCAATTAAGAATGGTACTCGTCAGGGGTGCCCCTTGTCCCCGCTCATATTTTCTCTGGTTATAGAGCCCCTAGCATCTCGTATACGCACCTATCCTCAAATACGAGGAGTTTCAGATGGCAATTCCACACATGTCATAGGTCTTTATGCTGATGATGTAATCCTGACGATAACAAATTTAGAAGGCTCGTTAGCTGCTTTGTCAAACGTTCTCCGGCTATATTCACAATGCTCCTACTACAAACTGAATGAGAAGAAAACCAATGTTTTGGATTTCCATGTTAATGACGAGACCAGATCTGACCTTCAACTGCGATATCCCTTTTAGTGGGCTGCCACTTCAATTACTTATCTTGGAGTGGAGCTGGCACGCTCTGTTCCCAAAACCCTCTCCATTAATTTGTCCAACTTGAGGGCTGATCTCAAGAAGGATTATACGAACATGTCCCAAGTCCACTTATCGTGGATAGCTAGAATAAATGCTGCTAAGATGCTATCCCTTCCCAAAATATTGTATTGTTTCAGGTGCTTACCAGTACTGGTCCCCAAAGCCCAGATTGCTCAGCAACAGCATGACCTTATGGCGTTTATTTGGGACGGTAAAAAACCCAGAATATCTAAAGATGCATTGCACCCCCCTATTAGAAGTGGAGGTCTAGGAGTACCTGACTTATACAAATATTACCTGGCAAACCTGACGGAACAGGCATTTGAATCCTGGTCCCCTACCTCCCCCCAAAAATGGCATGAGATAGAAGAATCCTTTGTAAAACCCCGCTCTTTGAGAGCTTTGCTTGCAGCCTGTAGTCTGAAAGCTGTTAAATTTTCCCCCTTACTCGGCACCACTCGGGCTATGATGCATATTTGGAAGCAGCTCATAGAGTCTTTCCAGTTATTCAATGTGCCCCTAACTGCTGCCCCTTTAACTGCACTGGAATATCATATTCCTGATCTGTCCCTAGAAATATGGAGGGCTAGGGGTATCAAGCACCTTGGTTGCTTGTACTCTAGGAATGTTCTAGTGGAATTTACCACTCTACACACCAAGTACGCGCTCCCAAATACCTGCTTTTATCAATTCTTGCAAATCCGGCATTTTCTAAACTCTTTGGCCGACCGCCAACTGCCCACTCCTAATTCCTTCCAGCTCTTTATCAGGGAGTCTTGCCCCCTTAGGCCCAAAATCTCTACATTTTATGCTGCCATCCTTCCTGCGGAATTGGCGGTTAAGCAACCCTTTGCCCATCGGTGGGAATTGGAATTGGGGAAAGTATTCTCTGTACGGCAATGGAACGCAGCTTTACACTGGTCCTACAAATGCACCAGATGTATTAACCATGTTGAGCAGGCCAGGCGGATTCAATTACGCTGGTACCTGACACCCAATAGACTGGCCCATCTGGTTCCAGGTTACTCCCCCCTTTGCTGGAGAGGTTGCGGGATAGTGGGCACCCCCTTACACATGTGGTGGTCATGTCCCTCAGTCACCTCTTTTTGGTCAGATGTTGGATCCCTCCTTAGAGAAGTCACTGCCACACAAATAGATCTCTCTCCTGAACTGTCAATCCTAGGTATAGGATTGGAAAACTCCCCTCCCAAGATAAGGGAGACTGTAGCGCATGTACTTAGCGCTTCCAGGAATGTTATAGCCCGCCAGTGGAAGTTGGCGCAGTCTCCGGAGGTAGCTGCGGTGGTGCAATCTGTTAATGAACATATGCATTGTGAAATGGTTTTTGCGGAAAATGTACGTTCCAGAATACGAATACATAATCAGTGGGTTACGTGGTTATCCAGTCATTATGCTACTCCTCTACCGGCCTCTATACTTTGATAGTGTTGCATTGTTACTGAAGTTCTCACTGTCTATGTCGCTCCATATATATGTACTCAGACTGTGCTACACATGTTTTAACATGTACGCCTTTTCTTTTCTTTTCTTTTGCACTATATTGTTATTATTTGTAATACTGTAATTGCGCTATTCGCGCCTATGTATACTGTGCTGTCCTCTTTTGTTATAACTCAATAAAAAATTATTGAACACCATAAGTTATATTAAGTTAAATATTTGATGATCCAGTATATAGAATGATAAAGATTCATAGGCAAATTTTTTATTTAATTTACAAATGTTTCATGCTAATATTTTTATGGGATTTACTTTCTATAAGATTGTTTGTTTTATTTTGGTTTTCAAAAGTGGTTTTATTTATTTATAGTGATGATTTATTATTGATATAACACACAAACATACACAACTATATCCTTATTTACAGGAGGATATTATATATTTTATACATGATAGTAATACATTGGTCTTAATGTGAATGAATATTATGTATATATATATATATATATATATATATATATATATCCTTAAACTGAACATTTGCAAGGTTTTATGGTAAAGCTTTCGTGTTTTGTTTATACAGGAGTGATGTCTACAGATTGTCAAGGTACACTCATGTCTCTCAAGAGTTAAAGTCTAAGGATAATAGTCATATTTAGTTAATTTGAGTCAATAAGTATTGGTATATGGAAGAAAGTATGCAAATACAAGGGTATAATGAAATATTATGCAGATATCTATTGCGCAATTGTATGAATCATCTAATCAGGATATGTGAGTATGGCATACATGAACTACATGGAGTTACTGTAATTGTTATTTGGGATATTGTATTCTAGAGAGGTTCCAAATATTCTGGAGTTAATTCTGGATCACTGATAGGAATTGAAACTCATAAATGGTCATTTAAATATAAGGGTCAACTATATTTGAAAGCATTTCAGCTATGGGGATTATGTTAATACATATTTGTTGCTTTTCTAAACAAAGGTTTATATTTACAGTTATATTTTAAAGAAGAATAATACAATGATATTTAATAGAGTAATATTTCATATCACATGCAGAATATTACTTTATTAAAAAAGGTAAAGATTTAGTTTTACTGTAGAATATTTGTGTGGTCAATTAAATTAATCAATATAATTTTTATTTATAAAAATTCCATAAACATACACAAAGATATATGACTGAAGGAATAAAGATAAAAAGGTTACACTTACATAAAGGATTTTGTATTAGGATAATATTTTCAATAATATATAAACATCTATATTATGTTGAAATATAATATGGTAATACATGAATGGTATGGTACACTGTGTAAATTTAGGCTAGCTATAATCACCAACTTTGGTGTAGTAATAGGAAAGAAGAAAATATCTTCAATCAAGACTAAAGTCCACAGGAAATGTAATGTTTTCTAGAGATTGTGATATTCATGAAGTCTATAAACATAAAGACTGATGTGCAAAGAGTCCCAGGAAAAGACTTGGAGGTAAACAATCTGTGGGATATTCTGGGAAAGGTGTGAAGATAAGGGGCACTGAAGAGTGACACAAGACAAGGGTGAAGAGTACCTGAAGCACACCTGTCCATAGACAGCTCCAGAGGTAAAGTTCATAGAAAGAAAGTTCTGTCCACACAGAAAGGAAGTCTGTGACAGAAAGACTGGCATACAAAATGGAGAATTGAGCTCAAGGAGAGCGAGTGCTGAAGAGCTTCAGTAAGTAATTTAGAGTTAGAATAGTTAAGGGTTCCAGAAGTGAGATATTTAGAGCCTATGTATGGCCTAGGGTTTTTTTTTTTTTTTTTAGCTAATATTATTATTGTGTTGTCAAATAAATAATTGAAGGACAATTCATTTATAAAGAAGAAAAGAAGAATGAAGAGTCTAAGATAATTGTAAAATTTTATGTTGTGGGTTCGAAAAGATATCTCACCCCTTAAGAGGGGGAAATGTTAAATAATATGTGATATAATATTAATTTATATTTAATATAAAGTATGTATTACATTACACATTACACACCATTTATTGTAATACACTTGGCAATGGGAGGTCTGTATGGGAACGTCAAGACCTATATTTGAAGTCTACCATATATGACAATGTAAAAGCCCATACATTAGTAGAGACACGCCTGTATCTATGGTATAAATGACTGGACAGACAAGGGGTGATCTTCTTACACTCACTCTCAAGTCTGTTGGGGGTTGTTGTTGCTGGAGAAGATGAAGACACATAGAGCTTGAAGAGTCAAGGACTTTCAACATTCACTCATGGACAATAGATTAAGACCTTTCCTAAACTATTTTTTATAAGTAATCATCTTTTATGACGACTGATAATAAATCGCATTATTCATTTTTTTTATATAACTCTTGTTGAATCCTGGTAATGAGCCCTCCAGGTGTTCTTTACTCCAAATAAGCATACACTAGATTTGGAGAGGATTACCAAATCAGGTTGATATATTTTTAATACATAAATATTTTACATTTGGAGATATATTATAAACACTGACCTCCATAGAGGATCATCCACTTAACTGTGACCCATCACCATTCCCTGCCCCCTTAACAGAGACCAACACAGCGCCCACCCCTTTAACAGTGACCTCCACAGAATCAAGCCCCCTTAAAATTGACCTCCACAGCAGCCCACCCCTTTAACAGTGACCTCCACAGCACCTTTCCCCCTTAACAGTGACCTCCACAGCAGCCCGCCCCTTTAACAGTGACCTCCACAGGGGCCATCCCTTAACACTGACCTCCACAGCAGCCGGCCCATAGGGTGGCCAGAGGTCCGGTTTTAGGCTCGACAGTCCGGCTTTCAGACTCCCTCTCCTCTCTCCGGAGCAAGGGCCTGGAAGGACAAAGGGATGTCCTTTTGAACAGCTCACTCTCAGACAGCAGCACTGTGCTGTCTGAGCATGAGCTGCAGGGAAAATGTCACCCTGCCTCCCACCCCTGCAGCTGACAGAAGTTGATTTTTACCTTCCTTAATTTTTTCAATCCCTGTCGGCTTAGGAGTGGGAGGGGGCATGGCCTAACCGGTCAGTGGCGTGGCTTAGTAGGGCCTGGTGTGGGGTTTTTAAGTCCGTCTTTTGAGGGTGGCCTGAATGGCCACCCTACCTGCCCCTGAACTGTGACCTCCACAGCACTCCGCTCCCTTAACAGTGTCATATACAGCACCCTGCCCCTTTAAAGCTGACCTACAGCAGTGAAGAAAAATGGCTGGGTTGTTATTGAAACCTGGTATAAAACTGTGTGTATGTGGAGAATAAGGACCTGCAAGCTTTTATCGGCTGATAAGGGTTGTAAGGGATCGCTTTACTTCAGGGGGGTCACGCTCACAGACTTCCTTCACGGACATCAGGATTCAGGTCCAAACTTGTGTATTATTGTGGCACATCACAAACAAAACAATACAAAATAAACTCCTGCCTGTCTGGGCCCTAACTAACGCAACTTTGTTTTCCATGACTTACCTCTAAATACATGGTCTCAGGCTCCAAGCCTCAGCAGGTCAGCCCACCCAACACAGTCCACACGGGGAAGAGATTCGGCTTTTCTAAGCCACATGGTCTCAGCCCACCTGGCTCTGACCACACAAGCCTCCAGGCTTTCCTCTCTGTAAAGTCACTTCCTCTTTCCCAGACTGCCAGTCTGGGATGGGCTTTCACTTCCCCTTAATGATCCCAGGTGGTTACACCTGGAGATACCTCAGGCTAGGGAAAAAAATCTGCCCTGGAATGGGGTAGACTGGGGAGGTCCAACTACCAAACCTACTTTCCCCAGTCCAATAAAATCCAGCCCATGAACTACTAAAGAAAAACAGCTTCAGCAACTATGTTTGCTGAAGCCAGCACCATCCTGGATCTTACTTACCTCACCCAGTTGAGGAACCTTCCAGGGCTTTACAGCACACATCACTGTTCACATTGCCACAGGGTCATGTGACCAGGTTTCTATTGACTAATGCATTTTTAAAGAGCACACTAAAGAGCACACCAAATGTTTGAAATAACTTAATTACCTTCAACTTTTCTTTATATTTAAAACTGCCGCCTCTGCAGCAGATAGTCCATGTACATAACACGTGTTGAAAAGATATCACAAAATGGCGGTATGCATAAGATGGTGGTTCAACTGTTCATTCCTGTCATTCAACATTAAATAATGGATATATTTCTCTCTTCAGTATCTGTACTCTCACTTTAAGTTATTTAAGCACTTTATGATCTTTCTGAGAGGTATATCTGAGGTCTAGCTAATAGTTCTACTTGCTGAATTTGGTCGCAATTTGCAGTATGCAGTTAGCAGTAACTATTTGCAGATTGGTTGAGTATGAGCTGGTATGGTTGTATGCAATTTGGATTGCAATATGGAATTAGTGATGAGTGACAGAGGCTATATACGAATTTGCGATATTTCACAAATATTTTGTAGAATATTCATCATATATTCATGAATTTCGAGAATTCAAAATTATTTTATTGAATGTGAAAAATCGACAATGTAAAAATCACACAATGCGAATTTGTAACGCGAAATACAGCCGTGGATCACTTTGGCTACATTTTTCAAGCTGGTATAAGTTTCCTGAGACTGGAGAAAATGGTTGGCATGGGAGAACATTAGAATAGCTTTATATGCAGATAGAGTCAAGTGCTCCAATATATTCGCGATTGTGCTAATCGGCAGTGATTAGAATATTTTTTCGCACTACGTGCAACTTCACATTTTAGCACTAAGTATTGTTGTGAACTTGACATTGCTTCCTTCTCATTGGCCCACAAGCAACAAGCAGAGAGGATTCATGTGTTCAGATGGAAGAAAAATGCTGAATATTCGATATAGTGAATATATAGCATTATATTCTAAATATTCGCAAACTCTTGAAGTGTCGATATTCGCGATAAAAATTCGCTATTCGAATATTCGTGTTCAACATTATATGGAATTTGAACTCGGATTCTGAACTTTGTAGTTTGCAATTGGTGGAACTATTTTGGCCTCTTTGCTTCCATAAATCACAGCTATTAGTGAAATGAATGTCTGTTCAGCTTCTCTCTCTGGTGAATAATAATTTCTAGCAGCTCCTGCTAGGGAATTTCCCACACAGGCTGTGTGTGAAGCTGGCTGTGATTGGTCTAGACTCCTACCCAGCAAGAACAGTTTAACTCTATGCTCTGTTGTTTCTGCTGTGTCATTGAGCTTACCACACATCCATATAATGAATCTTAAAGGCATATTATCTTTTCTGCTTCTGTGAACACAATATATAACAGTTTTATGACATCCAAACAAGAAGTCACTGTAGTCAATAACTCTGCTTTTGTCTTTAACACACAAACATAGAAACTGTATTAAGGTTATTGGCAGGTTTAGCAACCTAGGACAGGTCTTAGCTGGCCAGCTACACTGTCTGAGTGTGAGCTGCAGGAAGAAAGTCACTGTCCCTCCCACATCTGCAGCTGAAGAAGTTGATTTTTAAGTTCATTTTTTCAGTCCCTGTCGGCTGAGGAGTGGAAGTAGTCGTGGCCTAACTGGATCGGGGGGGGGGTGTCCTTTTGAACAGCTCACTCTAAGACAGCAGCACAGTGCTATTTGAGTGGGAGCTGCAGGAAGAAAGTCACCCTCCCTCCCACCTCTGCAGCTGACAGAAGTTGATTTTTAACTTAATTTTTTCAATCCCTGTCAGCTGAGGAGTGGGAAGGGCGTGGACTAACCTAACCAAACCGGGGGCGTGGCTTAGCGGGCTAACAGAAGTAGATTTTTAACTTAATTTTTTCAATCCCTGTCGGCTGAGTGGGAGAAGGCATGGCTAGTGGGACCTAGAAGTTGATTTTTAACTTCATTTTTTCAATCTGTCGGATGAGGAGTGGGATGGGGCGTGGCCTAACTGTATTGGGGGCGTGTACTTTTGAACAGCTCACTCTAAGACAGCAGCGCTGTGCTGTTTGAGTGTGAGCTGCAGGGAGAAAGTCACCCTCCCTCCAACCCCTATAGCTGACAGAAGTTGATTTTTACCTTCATTTTTTCAATTCCCATTGGCTGAGTGGGAGGGGGTGTGGTCTAACATGATCAGAGGCGTGTCTTAACTGTGCCTGGGGGCGGGGTTTTAAGTTCATATTTTGAGGGTGGATACATTGTGGCAGGGGGCGTGTCTGGGCCCCTTGCTGCAAGAGTGACACCTCTCTGGGCACCTTACTGACTCATGTGCATACCAAATAAACTGGATAAAAACATCTATTGCTGGAACAAAGGCACATCTTGAAATAAGGTACTAAGTGCTATAAGGCCATGGCTTTACTTCAATAGCGATTATCCTGGTGACAGATTTCCTTTAAAGCTCACCTACAGCAGTGAAGAAAAATGGCTGGGTTGTTATGGAAACCTGGTGTAAAGCTGTGTATGTGGAGACTAATGGCCTGAGAGCTTCTATTGGCTGGTAAGGGTCATGTGACCAAGCTTTTATTGGCTAATGCATTTTTTGGGAATATCTCAAGAATGGTATGTCCTAGAGAGTCGAGACCTGGTCTAAAACTTTCCCGGACACCTGATGTAACTGTGTGCCAAATTTCATGATTTTAAATGTGACAGTGCGGATTCCTTTAGCGGACATACACACATACAATCAGCTTTATATATTAGATTGGCAGGATGTCCAACTGCTGTCAGGGCTGGTGAAGGACCAAACTACCCTATATTTATGATTTTTATTTATTTTTTTCTTACCCTGCTGGTTCTCACCGAAACTTGGATTCAGCAATCTGACACTGTTTACCCTGCTACTCTATCTTATGGCGGCTTACATGTTTTTCATACTCCAAGACCTATAAACTGATGTGGAGATAGCGTCAGTATACTTCTTTCCCTACTATGCACTTTCCAGGTCATTCCCCCAATACCATCCCTCTCATTCCCATTTTTAGAGGTCCACACCATCAGAGTCTCCCACCCACAATCCCTGATCACTTTTCTGCATGGCTTTCACATTTCCTGTCCTCAAAATTACCAACTCTTATTTTTGGTGACATTAATATCCCCATAGACAGTCCTGTTTTCCTGTCTGCCTCCCAGCTTTTATCCCTAACCTCCTCTCTTGGCCTTTAACAACTTTATAACTCTCAGACGCATAGTACGGTTTAACACGTGACCTGGTCTTCTGAGTTTACTAACTCTTCTCATTGGCTCTCTGACCACAACCTTCTCTCCCTTGCTATACTTATCCATCTCAGCACACTCCTACTTATCACAAATTGATAAATCTACATGCCGATAATTTACTTACAGATACTCTACAATCATCACTGTCCCAAATCTCTTCCTGTCCTGTCCAGATCTGGCTCCAAAACACTACAGTGATAGTCTCAAAAGTACCCTGGATGAAGTAGAGCCCCTTACACTCAGAACCTCCCAACAGAGATGAAAGAAACCCTGGCACACATCTCAAACTCCAGGTGTGCTGAATGCCTATGGAGAAAACCTAATAGATCTGAATATTTCCTCCATTACAAATAATTCTGAGAATTTGAAACTCTACTCTCCACCTCGTCAAACAGACCTATTTCACAATTCTGATTTCCTCACTATCCAAAAAAACAAACTCTTTGACACTTTTTCAATCCCTCCTTAGTCCTAAAGTGCAGGTGCTGAAGATCTGGCCACCTACTTCAAAGAGAAAATTGAAAACATCCAGCATGAAATGAGCTCCCAGCCTCCAAGTGTCATAGATCCCCTACCTTACCTCACCTCATCTGGTTTACTTTCCACATTTGACACAGTCATAGAAGTCTCCAGAATCCTCTCATATTCTCTCTTTACAACCCCTACCCTATATCCGTGCACCTCCTACAGTATCCCTCCCCAGCTGTCACTACTCACCTTACTATCTAGGCAGCATGCCTGCTTCTTGGTGTTATGTTTGTTACTGATCTTTCCTTTATTCCCAACACTTCAAAAACATCTCTAGAACTTGCTGTTTTCTTATTGTGGAAACAAAATAAACCTCTCATTGCCCTGATCCATTTTCGTCTTGATCAAACTTCTCCCTCACCATTCTATCCTTAATGCATCCAAGCCAATCTATCTGTCTAACTGCTTCAATACCTCCATTATACAAAACAAGCAATTTTTACCATATGTGTTACCCCTAACTCCACATAGATTGAAGGTTCTTGCAAGCAGGGCACTAATTTCTCTTGTTTTATTTGTTAACTTGATTGTTACTATGCAATGTATGATTACATACATGAACCCTGTAAGGCACTGCAGAATATGTCAGCACTATATAAAAAAAGATTATGATTATTATTATTACTAGCTGATGACCCGGTGTTGCTCGGGTATTTATTTATTGCAATTTTATATTAAATAACAGTGACTTTCACAGTGGCCGCCCCTTTAACGGTGACCGCCCCTTTAACAGTGACTTTCACAATGGCCACCTCTTCAACTGTAACATCCCATTTAACAGTGACTTTCACAGTGGCCGCCCCTTTAACAGTGGCCGCCCCTTTAACAGTGACTTTCACAATGGCCGCCCCTTTAACGGTGACCGCATGTTTAACAGTGACTTTCACAGTGGCCGCCCTTTTAATGCTGACCACCTCTTTAACAGTGACTTTCAACGTTTTTCTGGGGGGAGTGATTCGGAGGATCCCGCTCCAATTTTGGCTGATGGGGTGGTGGTTTCTGCTCTGTACCCCGAGTTGGAGATGAAGGTGTTAGGGGCCCAGGAGGAGGCTCCTGATTCCTGTCCTCCAGGCAAGTTGTTTGTTCCTGCTGAACTGCGATACAAGGTGTTCAAGGAACATCATGATACGGTCCTTGCAGGACATGCTCGAAGAAAATCCACCATAGATCTTATTTCCCGGAGATTCTGGTGGCCAGGGTTGCGCAAGGGTGTGGAGGTTTATGTGGTAGCTTGTGAGACCTGTGCACGGGCGAAGGTGGCTCACACTCGGCCTTCAGGATCCCTTCTTCCTTTGTCCATCCCGTCTCGTCCTTGGACGCATTTGTCCATGGACTTTATTACCGATTTACCGAGTTCCTCTGGGAAAACTGCGATTTTGGTGGTAGTTGACTGCTTCAGTAAGATGGCCCACTTTGTACCGTTACCTAGCTTGCCCAATGCCAAAACTCTCGCTCAGGTTTTTATCGATAACATTGTAAAACTATATGGCATTCCTTCTGATGTGGTGTCTGATAGGGGGACGCAATTTGTTTCCAGGTTTTGTAGAGCGTTTTACTCTCGTCTGGGAATTCAACTGTCTTTCTCTTTGGCTTTACATCCCCAGTCGAATGGTCAGACAGAGCGCACTAACCAAAACCTAGAGACCTATTTGAGGTGTTTTGTTGCTGAGAACCAGGATGACTGGTCCTCGTTCTTGTCTCTAGCCGAATTTGCCTTGAATAACCGTAGACAGGAGTCCACTGATAAGTCACCATTTTTTGGCGCATATGGTTTTCACCCACAGTTTGGTACTTTTTC
This sequence comes from Bufo bufo, assembly GCF_905171765.1. Taxonomy (NCBI): domain Eukaryota; kingdom Metazoa; phylum Chordata; class Amphibia; order Anura; family Bufonidae; genus Bufo; species Bufo bufo. The sequence continues at coordinate 133,231,263 of NC_053395.1, forward strand.
TGGGACTGGATCTTCTGGAATGCCAGAAGAGGAGAGATTCTCTTCCGCCTTGTCATCTATCTGGCGGAAGATCCAAGTTAATTTGGAAAAGATGGGTGAAATATATAAATGGATGGCTGACAGGAGACGTAAGACTGGTCCGGACCTGTGTGTGGGTGATTCGGTGTGGTTGTCCACTAAAAACATTAAACTCAAGGTACCATCTTGGAAACTGGGTCCAAGATTTATTGGCCCTTACAAAATCTCTGCTGTGGTCAACCCGGTGGCATTACGTCTGGATCTTCCGCAGACCTGGAAGATCCATAATGTGTTTCACAGGTCCTTACTGAAGAAATATGTGGAACCTGTGGAACCATCTCCATTTCCACCTCCCCCTGTCCTGGTGGATGGCAATTTAGAGTTTGAGATCTCTAGTATTCTCGACTCACGTGTTCTTTGGGGTTCCCTCCAGTACCTAGTTGTCACACCGGTGACAGGTTTTAGAAGGTCTGAAAGATTATCTGCACATTAGTGATCTGACAGCCTCTTTTGGTTTTGGTTTCACTTTGTCTGTGTGTTGCTTGTATGTCCACACCTCCTGTTCAGGTGTGGATCATGTGACCTTTACCTCCCCCTTTTTAGTCTGACTTTACCCATCCTTGCTCTGGATAGCTTCATTTGGTTTTTAGAAGAGCTGGAGTGTGATTCTAGTTGAAGTCCTGTTCATCCATCATCCATCAGCCTCAGAAGTTAAGTGTTCCGCTTGTTGTATTTTGTATTCGCCCTACCTTTGTTGTTTACTAGGCCTCAGCAAGACGCTGGTTCCTTCACCAGGGAAGGAGCGGGTTGTCTCTGCCCTATCATTACCATTAGGGCATCCGAGGGCCATCAGGGTTTTCTAGGTTCCTGTGTATGGTCATCTCTACCATCGAGAGGTGCCCATAGGGATAGGAGTTAGGGCCAGGAGCAGGGTTTTAAAGGTGGTGACCCTTTTCCTTCGCTAGCGGTGAGGCCTAGTGTCTTTTCCCTTCCTTCTTGTTGTATTTTGGTGTTCTCCCCTACTACATCCGTGACATTATCCAGAGACAATACCGCCATTTTTTGTTCTGATCTGTGCAGCTATGGATGCTATGACTGCACTGGTCGAACAGCTGCAGAATCTGACTTTGGAGGTAGCAGACCTCCGTGCGATGGTTTTGCAGATTCCACAGGCTGCTGGTTCCGGTGGTGGGTTCTAAGCCTGCCCTGAACCGAAGGTAACTCTCCCGGACAGGTTTTCCGGGGGTAGTGACAATTTCATCCGGTTCAGGGAGTCATGTAAATTATACTTTAGGCTGCGTCCATACTCTTCTGGTGATGAGTGTCAACCTGTGGGTATGATTATTTCATTGCTTAAAGAGGACGCCCAATCTTGGCCTTTTTCTCTGCCGACCAGATCACTGTCCCTCCGGTCGGTAGATGAATTCTTTAGAGCCTTGGGTCTTATCTATGATGACCCGGATCGGATCTCTCAGGCCGAGACCAAGTTACGGTGTTTGCGGCAGGGAGAACGTTCTGCGGAGACCTATTGCTCTGAATTTAGGAGATGGGCTACGGATACAGAGTGGAACGATTCTGCTCTCCGTAGCCAATTCTGCCAGGGTCTCTCTGAGAGACTGCAGGACGCATTGGCTTTTCATGAAAATCCTGAGTCATTGGAAGCAGCTATGTCCCTTGCTGTACGTCTTGATAGACGCCTGAGGGAGAGATCTAGGGGTCCTCACCTTCAGGACGTAGTGTCCAATAAGGGTACTGCTTCCTTTGACACTTATGGTGAAGAGACACGGGTGGTTGTGCCCTGTGATGAGCCTATGCAGTTAGGAGGAGCTATTCCTGGAACTACTGGCAAAAGCTTGGATCATGTGAAAGGAGTCTGCTTTTGTTGTGGCAAGAAGGGACATTTTGTGAATATTTGTCCGTACTTGCAGCATCAAGGTGTAAACAAAAAGAAAAAAATGTTTAATCCCCAAATTACTATTGGTAGTGTGGGTGGGAGCAAGAAAACCTACTTTTGTCTTTTACTGGTAGTACCCGTTTTCTCCTGTCTGCCGAGGTGGCGCTAGAGTCCAAAACTGTGAAAATCAAAGCATTTATCGACAGTGGGGCAGGAGTTAACTTGATTGATGGACAGTTTGTATGCATTCACGGGTTGACTACTAATGCATTAGAGAATAGTATTTCTGTCTTTGCAATTGACTCAGCACCTCTCGCCCAAAAATGCCTGTCGCAGGTAGTGAATGACATTCATTTAAGAGTGGGTGATTTGCATCAGGAATCTATCTCCTGTTATGTGTTGGAGGGTCTGCCTGCTCCGTTGGTGTTGGGCTTACCATGGTTAAGCAAACATTACCCTAACATCGATTGGCAAATGAGACAGATTCTCGATTGGAGTGACTGTTTTAATGCATCGTTCTCTATGGTTACCACTAAAACTGTACCCTCGTTCATTTCAGAATTTTCTGATGTGTTTTCTGAGAGTGGTAATCAGGAGTTGCCTCCGCACCGTGAGTATGACTGTCCCGTCAATCTTATTCCCGGAGCTAAATTTCCCAAATCTCTGTTGTATAATCTTTCGGAACCCGAAAGAAAGTCTATGCGAGAGTATATCACCGAGAGTTTGGCAAAGGGACATATTAGACCATTCAAGTCCCCAGTGGCTGCTGGGATTTTCTTTGTAAAGAAAAAGAATGGTACCCTGAGACCATGTCTGGACTTCCGTGAGCTCAATCGTATTACCGTCCGTGATCCTTACCCCCTTCCTTTGATTCCGGATTTGTTTAGTCAGATTGTCGGTGCCAAGGTGTTCTCTAAATTGGATCTGAGGGGGGCATATAATCTGGTAAGGATCAAGGAGGGGGATGAGTGGAAGACCGCATTTAATACCCCGGAGGGTCATTTTGAAAACCTGGTCATGCCCTTTGGGTTAACCAATGCTCCTGCGGTTTTTCAACACTTTGTCAATGACATCTTTCATCATCTGGTGGGGAGGTTTGTCGTTGTATACCTTGATGACATACTAATTTATTTGCCTAATATGGAGACTCATCAGGATCATGTGAGACAGGTGTTACAGATCCTAAGAGAGAATAAGTTGTATGCTATGATGGAAAAGTGTGTATTTGCTGTACAGGAAGTGCAATTTCTGGGTTACCTGCTCTCATCCTCAGGTTTTCGTATGGATCCCGAGAAGGTCCGTGCCGTGTTGGACTGGGATCGACCTAAAAATCTGAAAGCGTTTATGCGGTTTTTGGGGTTTACCAACTACTACCGTAAATTTATTTTGAACTATTCATCGGTGGTTAAACCTTTAACAGACGTGACTAGGAAGGGTGCTGATATTTCTATCTGGTCTGATGCGGCATTACAGGCCTTTTCTGCTGTGAAAGAATGTTTTGGTTCGGCCTCTATTTTGGTGCAACCGGACGTGTCTCAGCCATTTATTGATGAAGTTGACGCGCCTGAGGTAGGGGTAGGAGCAATATTGTAGCAGGGTCCTTCACCCAGTAAATGGCACCTATGTGCATTTTTCTCAAAAAAACTCTTGACTGCTGAAAAGAATTATGATGTGGGGAATAGGGAATTGCTAGCCATTAAGTTGGCGTTCGAGGAATGGCGGCATTGGTTGGAAGGAGCAATTCATCCGATTACGGTAATTACGGATCACAAGAATCTGGCCTACATGGAATCGGCTAAGCAACTGAACCCAAGGCAGTCCAGATGGTCATTGTTTTTCACCAGATTTAACTTCCTCATCACTTACCACCCTGGGGTTAAGAACGTCAAGGCGGATGCTTTGTCACGTAGCTTTCCTGGGGCGGGGTGAGTCTAATGACCCTAGTCGCATTTTATCTGAAGGGGTGGTTATATCCGCTCTTTATCCTGATCTCAAGGCCAGGGTGTTGGAGGCACAGGAGGATGCTCCAGACTCTTATCCTCAGGGGAACTTGTTTGTTCCCTCCGAATTACGTCACAAGGTGTTCGGGGAACATCACTGTATGGTGCTTGCTGGGCACCCTGGGATTAGATCGACTGTCGATCTCATCTCTCGCAGATTCTGGTGGCCGGGGTTGCGTAAGTGTTTTGAGGACTATGTGTCAGCCTGTGGTACCTGTGCACGTGCTAAGGTGACACATACTCGGCCTTCTGGATCTCTGCTTACATTGCCCATCCCGTCCAGACCTTGGATCCATTTGTCCATGGATTTTATCATGGATTTACCGAATTCTTCGGGAAAGACCGTGATTCTGGTGGTTGTCGATAGTTTTAGTAAAATGGCACACTATATTGCATTACCTAGTCTACCCAATGCTAAAACTCTTGCGCAGGTGTTTGTCAATAACATCGTGAAACTACATGGCATTCCCTCTGATGTGGTGTCCGATAGAGGGACTCAGTTTGATTCCAGATTCTGGAGAGCGTTCTGTACTCGTCTGGGTGTACAATTGTCCTTCTCTTCGGCTTTTCATCCTCAGTCAAACAGACAGATGGAGCGCACTAATCAGAATCTGGAGACTTACTTGAGATGTTTTGTTTCAGAGAATCAGGAAGAGTGGTCTTCATTTTTGTCGTTAGCTGAGTTTGCTATAAATAACCGTAGACAGGAATCCACTGATAAGTCGCAGTTTTTTGGGGCATATGGGTTCCATCCATAGTTTAATACATTTTCTGGTGCTCATAATTCTGGCATTCCTGAGGAGAAACGTTTTTCTTCTTCTTTGTCTTCTATTTGGCGGAAAATCCAAAATAACCTGGAAAAGATGGGCAACAGGTATAAGCGTGCGGCTGACAGGAAACGTATGAGTGGTCCCGACCTGAGAGTGGGTGATTCTGTGTGGCTGTCTACAAGAAACATTAAACTTAAGGTACCCTTTTGGAAGTTGGGACCAAGATTTAGTGGTCCATATAAGATCACTGCCATTGTTAACCCTGCAGCCACCCGTAGAAGGGGGGGTACTGTCAAACCGGTAACAGGTTTTAGAAGGTTTGAAAGATTATCTGCACATTAGTGATCTGACAGCCTCCTTTGGTTTTGGTTTCACTTTGTCTGTGTGTTGCTTGTATGTCCACACCTCCTGTTCAGGTGTGGATCATGTGACTTTTACCTCCCCCTATTTAGTCTGACTTTACCCATCACTCCTTGCTCTGGATAGCTTCATTTGGTTTTTAGAAGAGCTGGAGTGTGGTTCTAGTTGAAGTCCTGTTCATCCATCATCCATCAGCCTCAGAAGTTAAGTGTTCTGGTTGTTGTATTTTGTATTCTCCCCCACCTTTGTTGTTTACTAGGCCTCAGCGAGACGCTAGTTCCTTCACCAGGGAAGGAGCGGGTTGTCTCTGCCCTGTCATTACCATTAGGGCATCCGAGGGCCACCAGGGTTTTCTAGGTTCCTGTGTATGGTCATCTCTACCATCGAGAGGTGCCCATGCAGATAGGAGTTAGGGCCAGGAGCAGGGTTTTATAGGTGGTGACCCTTTTCTTTCCCTAGCGGTGAGGCCTAGTGTCTTTTCCCTTCCTTCTTGTTGTCTTTTGGTGTTCTCCCCTACTACATCCATGACACTAGTACACTGGAAGGGATATGGTCCAGAGGAACGAATGTGGATTCCGGCTTCTTATGTTAGTGCTAGCTGCCTGGTGAGGGCCTTTCACAGGGCACACCCGGATAAAGTTGGTCCGGGGTGTCCAGAGGTCACCCGTAGAAGGGGGTGGGTACTGTCACGCCTTGCCCTGTGAATGTGCGGAGATCTGCCAGGCTGGCTGCACATGTCTGACTCTTCTCTTTGTTTTGGATTGGGTTTGAGCTGGATCCACCTTCCCTCAGGTGTACTGGGTTAATTGTTAGCAAGGCTATTTATTCCTCCTTCTCCCAGTGGCCTGTGTAGGTTATAATTCATTCCTGTGGGCTTTGGATGTGTTGTGGATCGTCTGCTCCAGCTCAGCTCAAGATAAGTCCTCTCTGTTTCTTCCCTTGGTGTCTTTTATCTAGGCCTCTAGGGAGACGCTTGCTTCCTCCTTTTTGAAGAAGCAGGTCGCCTCTTCCCCTTTCCCTACTGCTCAGGGTTATCCCAGGGTATATTAACTTAGGCACGAGGGCATGTGCCTATCCACCATAAGGGTATGCACATGTGCACAGCAGTATAGGGAAAGCCTTAGGGATCGCTAGGAGGTGACCCTTTTCTTTCTAGCTTTTGGGCCTAGTTAATTGTACTGTTTGTTTTCCCTGTGTTTGGTTATTTCCCTGCTTACCTACCTACCGTGACACAGTCGCGGCCCCTTTAATGGTGACCGTCCGTTTAATAGTGATTTTCATAGTAGCCACCCATTTAATTTAACAGTGATTTTGACGGTGGCTGCCCTTTTAACAGTGACTTTCAAAGTGACCACCCCTTTAACGGTGACCGCACCTTTAACAGTGACTTTCACAATGGCTGCCCCTTTAATGGTGACCGCCCCTTTAACAGTGACTTTCACAGTGGCCGCCCCTTTAATGGTGACCGCCCCTTTAGCAGTGACTTTCATGGTGGATGCCCCTTTAACAGTGGCTTCCATGGTAACCACCCCTTTAACAGTGACTTTCACAGTGGCCTCCCCTTAAACGGTGACCGCCCGTTTAACAGTGACTTTCATAGTGGCTGCCTCTTTAACGGTGATCACCCCTTTAACAGTGATTTTCACAGTGGCTGCCCTTTTAACAGTGACTTTCACCGTGACTTTAACGGTGACCACCCCTTTAGAAGTGACTTTCACAGTGGCCGCCCCTTTAACGGTGAAAGCCCCTTTAACAGTGACTTTCACGGTGGCCACCCCTTTAACAGTGACCGCTCCTTTAACGATGACTTTCACGGTCGCTGCACCTTTAACGGTGAGTGCACCTTTAACAGTGACTTTCACGGTGGCCGCCCCTTTAGCAGTGACTTTCACGGTGGATGCCCCTTTAATAGTGGCTTCCATGGTGACCACCCCTTTAACAGTGACTTTCACAGTGGCCTCCCCTTAAACGGTGACCGCCCGTTTAACAGTGACTTTCATAGTGGCTGCCTCTTTAACGGTGATCGCCCCTTTAACAGTGATCGCCCCTTTAACAGTGACTTTCACAGTGGCCAGCTCTTTAACGGTGACTGCCCCTTTAACAGTGATTTTCACAGTGGCTGCCCTTTTAAGAGTGACTTTCATAGTGGCCGCCCCTTTAACACTGACCACCCCTTTAACAGTGACTTTCACAGTGGCCGCCCCTTTAACGGTGATCGCCCCTTTAACAGTGATCGCCCCTTTAACAGTGACTTTCACAGTGGCCAGCTCTTTAACGGTGACTGCCCCTTTTCCACTGTGATTTTCACAGTGGCTGCCCTTTTAAGAGTGACTTTCATAGTGGCCGCCCCTTTAACACTGACCACCCCTTTAACAGTGACTTTCACAGTGGCCGCCCCTTTAACGGTGAAAGCCCCTTTAACAGTGACTTTCACGGTGGCCGCCCCTTTAACGGTGACCGCCCCTTTAGCAGTGACTTTCACGGTGGATGCCCCTTTAATAGTGGCTTCCATGGTGACCACCCCTTTAACAGTGACTTTCACAGTGGCCTCCCCTTAAACGGTGACCGCCCGTTTAACAGTGACTTTCATAGTGGCTGCCTCTTTAACGGTGATCGCCCCTTTAACAGTGATCGCCCCTTTAACAGTGACTTTCACAGTGGCCAGCTCTTTAACGGTGACTGCCCCTTTTCCACTGTGATTTTCACAGTGGCTGCCCTTTTAAGAGTGACTTTCATAGTGGCCGCCCCTTTAACACTGACCACCCCTTTAACAGTGACTTTCACAGTGGCCGCCCCTTTAACGGTGAAAGCCCCTTTAACAGTGACTTTCACGGTGGCCGCCCCTTTAACTCTGACCGCTCCTTTAACGATGACTTTCATGGTGGCCGCACCTTTAACGGTGAGTGCACCTTTAACAGTGACTTTTACGGTGGCCGCCCCTTTAACGTGACCACCCCTTTAACAGTGACTTTCACAATGGCCGCCCCTTTAACAATGGCTTCCATGTGACCGCCCCTTTAACAGTGACTTTCACGGTGGCCTCCCCTTTAGCGGTAACCGCCCCTTTAACGGTGACTTTCACGGTGGCCGCACCTTTAACGGTGAGTGCCCATTTACAGCGACTTTTACGGTGTCCGCCCCTTTAACGTGATCGCCCCTTTAACAGTGACTTTCACAATGACCGCCCCTTTAACAATGGCTTCCATGGTGACCGCCCCTTTAACAGTGACTTTCACGGTGGCCGCCCCTTTAACAGTGACCTCCCTTTTAACAGTGACTTTCACAGTGGCCGCCCCTTTAACAGTGACCGCCCCTTTAACAGTGACTTTCACAGTGGCCGCCCCTTTAACAGTCACTTTCACAGTGACCACCCCTTCAACAGTGACCGCCCCTTTAACAGTGGCTTTCACAGTGGCCGCCCCTTTAACAGTGACCTCAACGGTGCCTGCCCCTTTAACAGTGAACTCCATAGCGCCCATTCGTTTAATAGTGGCCCCTGCCCCCCAGCATGTAGCAGTGTAGTTGTGCCATCATACGTCATATGACTGAATATTTCAGGACCTGCGAACTGCTAAATCCTGTGATCAGTTGTTATGGCAACCTGGAGTAGGATCTGTGAGCTTCTATTGGCTGATAAGGGACATGTGACCGTGTGTATGGCAGTTAGGAATTAAGTGAAAGGCTGGCAGGCTTGTATTTGCTAATGCAGTTCAATTTTTTGGAATATCTCGGGAGCGGTACGTCCTAGAGAGCTGAGACCCCCACAAGAGTTCTTTCCAGGTAGCAAGGGATGTGTATACCAAGTTTTGTTGAAATGGATGGTTGCGTTTTAGAGTTTTCGCGGAACATACATACACACACACACACATACGTCCTTTTTTATACACTGCCTGTCCAAAAAAAAAGTTGCCACAAAAAAAAAAAGTCTTTAGCTTTGATTACGGCACGCATTCGCTGTGGCATTGTTTCGATAAGCTTCTGCAATGTCACAAGATTTATTTTCACCAAGATCTTGCATTGATGATGGTAGAGTCTGACTGCTGCGCAAAGCCTTCTCCAGCACATCCAAAAGATTCTCAATGGGGTTAAGGTCTGGACTCTGTGGTGGCCAATCCATGTGTGTAAATGATGTCTCATGCTCCCTGAACGACTCTTTTACAATTTTTGCCCGATGAATCCTGGCATTGTCATCTTGGAATATGCCCATTGATGGAATAACCTGGTCATTCAGTATGTTCAGGTAGTCAGCTGACCTCATTCTTGAAGCACATACTGTTGCTGAACCTAGACCTGACCAACTGCAGCAACCCCAGATCATAGCACTGCCCCCACAGGCTTGTACAGTAGGCACTAGGCATGATGGGTGCATCACTTCATCTGCCTCTCTTCTTACCCTGATGCGCCCATCACTCTGGAACAGGGTAAATCTAGACTCATCAGACCACATGACCTTCTTCCATTGCTCCAGAGTCCAATCTTTACGCTCCCTAGCAAATTGAAGCCTTTTTTTCTGGTTTGCCTCACTGATTAGTGGTTTTATTACGGCTACACAGCTGTTCAGTCCCATTCCCTTGAATTCCCTTCTCATTGTGCGAGTGGAAATGCTCTTACTTTCACTATTAAACATAGCCCTGAGTTCTACTGTTGTTTTTCTTCGATTTGATTTCACCAAACGTTTAAGAGATCACCGATCACGATCATTCAGGATTTTTTTCCCGCCACATTTCTTCCTTGAATATGATGGGTCCCCATTATCCTTCCAGCTTTTGATAATGCGTTGGACAGTTCTTAACCCAATTTTAGTAGTTTCTGCAATCTCTTTAGATGTTTTCTCTGCTTGATGCATGCCAAAGATTTGACCCTTCTCAAGCAGACTAACATCTTTTCCACGACCACGAGATGTGTCTTTCGACATGGTTGTTTAAGAAATGAGAAGAAACTCATTGCACCAGTTGGGGTTAAATAACTTGTTGCCAGCTGAAAGATAATCGCCCATGCAGTAATTATCCAATAGGAGACTCATAACTATTTGCTTAATTAAATCCAGGTGGCGACTTTTTTTTTGAACAGGCAGGGTATACACTCACCTAATGAATTATTAGGAACACCTGTTCTTTTTCTCATTAATGCAATTATCTAGTCAACCAATCACATGGCAGTTGGTTCAATGCATTTAGGGGTGTGGTCCTGGTCAAGACAATCTCCTGAACTCCAAACTCAATGTCAGAATGGGAAAGAAAGGTGATTTAAGCAATTTTGAGCGTGGCATGGTTGTTGGTGCCAGACGGGTCGGTCTGAGTATTTCACAATCTGCTCAGTTAGGCCTCTTTCACACTTGCGTTGTCCGGATCCGTCGTGCACTCCATTTGCCGGAGGTGCCCGCCGGATCCGTAACAACGCAAGTGAACTGAAAGCATTTGAAGACGGATCCGTCTTCAAAATGCGTTCAGTGTTACTATGGCACCCAGGACGCTATTAAAGTCCTGGCTGCCATAGTAGTAGTGGGAAGCGGGGGAGCAGTATACTTACAGTCCGTGCGGCTCCCTGGGCGCTCCAGAATGACGTCAGAGCGCCCCATGCGCATGGATGACGTGATCCATGCGATCACGTCATTCATGCGCGTGGGGCGCCCTGACGTCACTCTGAAGCGCCCCGGGAGCTGCACGGACGGTAAGTATACTGCTCCCCTGCTCCCCACTACACTTTACCATGGCAAACAGGACTTTAGTGTTCTGGAAGCCATGGTAACCATTCAGAAAAAGATAAACGTCGGATCCGGTAATGCGCCGAAACAACGTTTAGCTTAAGGTTTAATGCCTTTCAATGGGCATTAATTCCGGATCCGGCCTTGCAGCAAGTGTTCAGGATTTTTGGCCGGAGCAAAAAGCGCAGCATGCTGCGGTATTTTCTCCGGTCAAAAAACGTTCCGTTCCGGAACTGAAGACATCCTGATGCATCCTGAACGGATTTCTCTCCATTCAGAATGCATGGGGATAATCCTGATCAGGATTCTTCCGGCATAGAGCCCCGACGACGGAACTCTATGCCGGAACACAACAACGCAAGTGTGAAAGAGCCCTTACTGGGATTTTCACGCACAACCATTTCTAGGCTTTACAAAGAATGGTGTGAAAAGGGAAAAACATCCAGTATGCGGCAGTCGTGTGGGCAAAAATGCCTTGTGGATGCTAGAGGTCAGAGGAGAATGGGCCGACTGATTCAAGCTGATAGAAGAGCAACGTTGACTGAAATAACCACTCGTTACAACCGAGGTATGCAGCAAAGCATTTGTGAAGCCACAACAGGCACAACCTTGAGGCGGATGGGCTACAACAGCAGAAGACCCCACCGGGTAACACTCATCTCCACTACAAATAGGAAAAAGAGGCTACAATTTGCACGAGCTCATCAAAATTGGACTGTTGAAGACTGGAAAAATGTTGCCTGGTCTGATGAGTCTCGATTTCTGTTGAGACATTCAAATGGTAGAGTCCGAATTTGGCGTAAACAGAATGAGAACATGTATCCATCCTCTGATGGCTACTTCCAGCAGGATAATGCACCATGTCACAAAGCTCGAAATATTTCAAATTGGTTTCTTGAACATGACAATGAGTTCACTGTACTAAAATGGCCCCCACAGTCACCAGATCTCAACCCAATAGAGCATCTTTGGGATGTGGTTGAACGGGAGCTTCGTGCCCTGGATGTGCATCCCTCAAATCTCCATCAACTGCAAGATGCTATCCTATCAATATGGGCCAACATTTCTAAAGAATGCTATCAGCACCTTGTTGAATCAATGCCACGTAGAATTAAGGCAGTTCTGAACGCAAAAGGGGGTCCAACACCGTATTAGTATGGTGTTCCTAATAATTCTTTAGGTGAGTGTATATAGATTAAGTTTCTGTACCTCTCCATCAGATTTTGTTTTTACATGGGCCAGATTTTTTTCACAAACTATCAGCAACTAACAACCAATGCCTCTTAAGAGGGGGGTCCTTAGGACCAATAACTCAGAATTGCTATGACATGGTGGACTTCAAGGTGGCTATGGATGACCTTAGGGACAGATTTCTGTGACCCATTTCATTGACTTGAATGGGTCTGCAATACTCAAGATATGGATCCATGCGGAGAGGAGGTATGGATCGGAAGCCCACAGAAGCACTATGAAGCGCTTACATGGGATTTTGGTATGTGCCTCCTCATTGCAAAAAAAAAGGAATATGTTCAATTTTTTTAGTGGTGCGAATGTATCTTGTGTATCGTGGACCATTTAAGTAAATGAGTCCGCATCCGCAAGTGGTGTGCACTCGGCCGGTATCGATGCATTGTGGACCACTATTTGTGGTTCACAGCATGGGCACGTGACACACACACTCGTATGCATGAGTCCTAATAGAGATGATCTCCTGAATCCAAGTAGACCTGATAATGAAGGGTAAATTTATATTATTGGCACCTATGACTCAGCCCATGGGGAGGCCAGGGGGATATTGGAGACATATTAGGGGATCCTAACAACAGACCCTGACATAGGATATCTGGTAGGAACACATCACTCTATTACGTATAGACATGGGGGAAAATCTGTGTGACCATTTTGTCCACAGTTTCTTAACAGAGTTGTCAGCACTTACGAATGCGGCTTATGTATTCCATGCAAATTTATTTTGCACAGTTAGGAACTGGAGAGTACCATTACCAGCACCACTTCTGCGAATAGATCGTTTATTAACTGTAAGATGGCGAGAGACGTGCAATTAATCATGTGCACATGTTGTACTCAGTACATAGGAAAAAATGAAATGTGAATTCAGGAGGCGTATTGGTAAATATTTGAGCAATATAGACACCCTGGTCTCCGCTCATGTATGTGAAATGCATGGCGGGCAGTTATCAGTATTCAGATTTCAGGTGGTATAGCCGGTGCATTGTCATCCTGGGGGAATGATCTCGACAAGAGTTTATTAGAAAAGGATGCCTAGTGAATTTCTAGATTACAGACAGTTAAACAGGTTTAACTACCAGATTTCATATATCTGTTTTATTTAAGGGCAGCTATGTGTGGGCTAGTGGTCCAATGGAATTGCTCCCCCGGTTATAGACATATAACCACAGTATCATTTTGTGTAAGATGTTCTTGTGGCGCATGCATTCCGCCCCGACATCCTCCATTGTGCGAATTTTTTTGCTGGGAATTGCCGTTATCTGCGGACGGCATGCGGAGGAATTTCTCCCCCGGTTATAGACACGCTACAGTGTCTGGGTTTGGAGCATTTCCACCCGTTTAGGCCACTTTTTTCAGTGAGTTTTTGTCTTTATGTGTATGGAATGTGCCACTTTATTTTGTTGGTAACATTCTTTTGAACCTGGTAGCTTCTGTGTCACATGGTCTGTTGTGGGTGCTGCTCACAGCTTTATCCTACCTCACAGTGCATGGGTGATACCACTATGGAGGCATGTGACAGTCTGGCTGTGAGTTGGTTTCTAGCACTGTTCAGACCCTGTTCACACACCACGGGTAGTTGAGTGGTAGGACCCCATGCGTGCTGAGACACCGTGACGTGGTGCATGAGGGGCTCCGATATGTTCCTGACTGGAAGATATTGGCAAAGTTCTCAGCTTTTAACATCGGCTTGAGGAATTAGCTAGTATTGTCAGTTGCGTATCATTTTGGTGCATTTTTTGCAGTGATTTGTGTATGTATATATTTTTTCATCTGCACACAATATCATTTTGTGTAAGATGTTCTTGTGGCGCATGCATTCCGCCCCAACATCCTCCATTGTACGAATTTTTTTGCTGGGAATTGCTGTTATCTGCGGACGGCATGCGGAGGAATTGCTCCCCCGGTTATAGACACGCTACAGTGTCTGGGTTTGGAGCATTTCCACCCGTTTAGGCCACTTTTTTCAGTGAGTTTTTGTCTTTATGTGTATGGAATGTGCCACTTTATTTTGTTGGTAACATTCTTTTGAACCTGGTAGCTTCTGTGTCACATGGTCTGTTGTGGGTGCGGCTCACAGCTTTATTCTACCTCACAGTGCATTGGTGATACCACTATTGAGGCATGTGACAGTCTGGATGTGAGTTGGTTTCTAGCACTGTTCAGACCCTGTTCACGCACCACGGGTAGTTGAGTGGTAGGACCCCATGCTTGCTGAGACACCGTGACGTGGTGCATGAGGGGCTCCGATATGTTCCTGACAGGAAGATATTGGCAAAGTTCTCAGCTTTTAACATCGGCTTGAGGAATTAGCTAGCATTGTCAGTTGCGTATCATTTTGGTGCATTTTTTGCAGTGACTAGTGGTCCAATGGATTATCCTCATACCTCCCACTTTATAGTCCCTCTATTTCTGACACGACCCCTGCTGTATATATTCACCAAGTTGGGCTGTGTCCTGTTATACTCTGTCTGCTTTCTTCACTCCTATCTAGTCCCCAAAAATACCCCAAGCTCACCCCCATTTATCCTTCTTTGCAGGTTCCAATCACCTGAGTATGTTAGAATCTGTTATCTGTATCCAGGGGTGGAATGGGAACTTAAATTTTTTTTTGAAGTTGGCCCCATGTTGTGGAGGAGTCCAAATTGATAGAAGGCATGGCAACACAAGTAGGCGCTGTCAGAAATACTATAGCACAAAATACTGTCCCAGCAGAACCATATACCACAGTGCAGCACAATATATTGTCTTAAAAGATGTCCCTCTGTAGTGGACATCAATAGGAGGCAATTTTCTGTCCTCCAGTTGTCTCTGGATATGGAACAGGGGGCTTAGAAAGTGAGATGTGGGCCACAGCAGTTGAATTCAGGAGGGCATGTGTGCCACTGGCTGGGTACATGAGTACCTGATTCTCACACAATTAATTATCGCTCAGAGCTTATGATGTACCTGGTCAGTGGCAGAGAATAGGGCTTGGGCAGCTCCCTGGGGCATCGGCCCACCAGGAAATGTCCCTGTAAGGTCTATGGCCAATCCGCCCCTGTCTGTGTCCCCCTTCAGAAATACTTGATACCTTAATGGGTTGTGCTTCACTGTGCTCTGTTTATCTTGGGACTAACAGTGTGTTAGAGGTACTGAATATCCCAGCATCTACTTTAATGGTGTTTCCACTGTGTCCAATTTGGGACTAAATGTAACAGTGGGTCTACATATCCCAGGTATTATTCTTATGGGGTGTACGTTGATATACATATTGCCTATTACACATAGACCTTTCCTTATTCGGGACCTGTACTTTCATACTGGATTCTTACTAACCACTTAATGGTCCTGTCATGTCCTCTTCTCAGGCCTACCAGGGTGACTATTGCATGTTCAGGGTCGGACAATGTGATGTGTTCTTTGATTCCCAACCATATTTCTGAAATTGGTCCCACTAGCGATCTCCACGCCCCAGGGGGGTAGCAACCCCGTTAAATAGAGCAAGCTCTGGGTGGCCTTTACAGCCATACTAATGCCAGATGCTCTGCTGGAGGCTCTGTTAGACACATGCGTTCTGTGGTGGCTAGTGCTGTTATACAGTATTTTGTTGTATCACTCCTCATATACTGCTGATGACATGTCATGACTGGCACAGAAACATGTAGAGCGGCAAAACTAGAGGAGAGATGCACTTTCTGTGAGAGGGGCTTGTGCATGCCTCTGTGTGGCTGTGAGAGTCTTACTGGGGTCTGAATAATACATTAACCCAGGGGTGCAGTGTAGAGCAGGGTGGGGAAGACTTGATAAGAAGTAGTGACCTAGGTTATGTGTTATGATTAGTCCTCCTCTGCATATGATCACCTTTTTGAGCCTGATTTTAGGGCATTTAGCTTGTATACTTTTTAATATTGCTCACAATAAAGATTTCTTGTTTTTTTATGTCCTATCAGGAAGGTAAATAAATTAACAATGACATAAAAAATCAGGTTATATGCATAAATACAGATTTTCATATTGCCAAAATTAGTCTTATGCAAGAGTTTCTCAAAAAAACATAAAAATAGATTTTAATTTGTAATAAATTTTGATTTCTCCCTGTTCTAGCACATGAGGCAAAGCCTAACCTAAAAGAGTAATATCATTTGTATCTGGTAGGCATTTTCATAAATAAATAATTTCAGTTTATTCTAGTAGTCCTTCTGCATTAGATCTTCCATAATATCTACTCAGTGATAAAAAAAATATCTCCCTTTCATTTTATGCAACCATTTTCCTGAGCACTTTAGTTAGAAGGTAAAACATGCATTACATTATGAGCCTATGGAAATTACATTTCTGCTGCCAGTGATGCTAAAAAGTCCCTGTGTGAATTATCAATGAATTTCATTAGTATTTTCATTCAAAGAAAAGCTAAACTGTGAATTACATATAAATCTGATAGCAGTGCTTAACCTGCTTGTGAATTTAGAAATAATAGTATGACAACTGTTCAGGTAAAGATGTTCTTCTACATAAGTTATGCAGAAGTGCTTGAGTGATGTACAACAGATCTGCTAGCATAGCTGGGAATAAGTGGAGTATTAAAGTGAAACTGGTTTATGAACAGTGGTCCCACTGAATTTCCTCGCAACTTTAGCTTTGTATGGGTCTATTTAAATTAAAAGATTATCATTTACGTTTCCAAGATGCAGAAATCACCTAACAAAGCTGAATGGCATGGTACTAGGTAGACAGGTTAAATAATAGAAACAGGAAGGGCACTGTTTGTAGCCAGGAAGTTGATGGCTAAATTTTCGTTGTCAGCTGAAAAAAACATGAGGATATGGTCATCATGGAAAAACTGTGTATAGAAGTCACAGTTTGTTCAATCTTACAACAGTTATTTTTTCCTCTTCTCAGAGGGTTTTAGTGATGAGGGGTGGGTGGATGATATTGGGGGAGTTTAAAGGGGTTCTCTGGGAATTATGAAAATGAAAATATATAAATATTCCCAAATACCTTTCATTAGTTATAATGGATCATTTTGTAATTATTAGGAGAAATAAAATGGCCGCCGTCCTATTAGTGTACACAAAGTCTATCCTACTCACACAGGAGGACAAGTTACTTCACAACACTGAGCTAAAGAGCTGCCTCCTCTATCCTCTACTTGTCAAGGATTATGATCCTGAATACAGATGATAAGATCTTCAGCTGAATCTCTGCAAGAATGAAGTTCATGAGGAGACATAAAGTACAGAGAGGACGGACAGGACAGACTGTGGTAAAGGAGACTGCATACAAGAGCTGCTGCTCATTACCCCCACCTCGCACTTCATGTCTTCTCATGAACTCCATTCCTACAGAGATTCAGCTAAAGATCTTATTAAACTGTATTCAGGACAATAATACCTGACAAGCAGAGCAGAGAGGAGGATGAAGCAGCACTATGGCTCATTGTGGTGAAGTAAATTGTCCTCCT
Source organism: Bufo bufo (assembly GCF_905171765.1). Classification (NCBI taxonomy): domain Eukaryota; kingdom Metazoa; phylum Chordata; class Amphibia; order Anura; family Bufonidae; genus Bufo; species Bufo bufo. The sequence goes on from NC_053395.1 coordinate 133,248,700, forward strand.
GTGTCATTAGGACAGGTTTTGTGTGTACTAATAGCCGCAGTTATTCGCTAGACGCGTTTCGAGGCGACTTGCCTCTTCCTCAGTAGCTCCGGAACTGCGCTCCTCCAGACATTTTTATAGGGCTCCTTGATTGGACCTCAGATAAAACGTGGATTGGATTCCGTATACAGTACAGACCAAAAGTTTGGACACACCTTCTCATTCAAAGTTTTCTTTATTTTCATGACTATGAAAATTGTAGATTCACACTGAAGGTATCAAAACTATGAATTAACACATGTGGAATTATATACATAACAAAATAGTGTAAAACAACTGAAAATATGTCATATTCTAGGTTCTTCAAAGTAGACACCTTTTGCTTTGATTACTGCTTTGCACACTCTTGGCATTCTCTTGATTAGCTTCAAGAGGTAGTCACCTGAAATGGTCTTCCAACAGTCTTGAAGGAGTTCCCAGAGATGCTTATCACTTGTTGGCCCTTTTGCCTTCACTCTGCGGTCCAGCTCACCCCAAACCATCTCGATTGGGTTCAGGTCTCGTGACTGTGGAGGCCAGGTCATCTGGCGCAGCACCCCATCACTCTCCTTCATGGTCAAATAGCCCTTACACAGCCTGGAGGTATGTTTGGGGTCATTGTCCTGTTGAAAAATAAATGATGGTCCAACTAAACGCAAACCGGATGGAATAGCATGCCGCTGCAAGATGCTGTGGTAGCCATGCTGGTTCAGTATGCCTTCAATTTTGAATAAATCCCCAACAGTGTCACCAGAAAAGCACCCCCACACCATCACACCTCCTCCTCCATGCTTCACGGTGGGAACCAGGCATGTAGAGTCCATCCGTTCACCTTTTCTGCGCAGATTTCCACTGGTCTAATGTCCATTCCTTGTGTTCTTTAGCCCAAACAAGTCTCTTCTGCTTGTTGCCTGTCCTTAGCAGTGGTTTCCTAGCAGATATTCTACCATAAAGGCCTGATTCACACAGTCTCCTCTTAACAGTTGTTCTAGAGATGTGTCTGCTGCTAGAAATCTGTGTGGCATTGACCTGGTCTCTATTCTGAGCTGCTGTTAACCTGCGATTTCTGATGAACTTATCCTCCGCAGCAGAGGTGACTCTTGGTCTTCCTTTCCTGGGGCGGTCCGCATGTGAGCCAGTTTCTTTGTAGCGCTTGATGGTTTTTGCGACTGCACTTGGGGACACTTTCAAAGTTTTCCCAATTTTTTGGACTGACTGACCTTCATTTCTTAAAGTAATGATGGCCACTCGTTTTTCTTTACTTAGCTGCTTTTTTCTTGCCATAATACAAATTCTAACAGTCTAGTCAGTAGGACTATCAGCTGTGTATCCACCTGACTTCTCCACAAGGCAACTGATGGTCCCAACCCCATTTATAAGGCAAAAAATCCCACTTATTAAACCTGACAGGGCACACCTGTGAAGTGAAAACCATTTCAGGGGACTACCTCTTGAAGCTCATCAAGAGAATGCCAAGAGTGTGCAAAGCAGTAATCAAAGCAAAAGGTGGCTACTTTGAAGAACCTAGAATATGACATATTTTCAGTTGTTTCACACTTTTTTGTTATGTATATAATTCCACATGTGTTAATTCATAGTTTTGATGCCTTCAGTGTGAATCTACAATTTTCGTAGTCATGAAAATAAAGAAAACTCTTTGAATGAGAAGGTGTGCCCAAACTTTTGGTCTGTACTGTATGTATATAAAGGTGATATAAGTGAGGATCCAATTAAAAAGCAAACATTGTTAAAATATAATAAGATACAAAGATAAATAAAAACATAAGTAGTATTAGACTTTCATTAATATTAAGCCAGTTATAGTTTAATGAAAATATTCATGAGAGTCTAATACTACTTATGTTTTTATTTACCTTTGTATTTTATTATATTTTAACAATGTTTGCTTTTTAATTGGATCCTCACTTACATCACCTTTATATACATATATGGAATCCAATTCCATTGCTGCCAGTTTATATCATTGCTGCTAAGTTCACATCATTGCTGCTAGTTTTCATCATTGGATGGAATTGCTGCTGGTTTTGATTACTGGATCCTCCACTCATTTTACCGTTGGATTCAATTGCTGTTTTTATTATTGAGTTGCTGATATGATATTTTAGTATTGCTGATATGATATTTTAATTTACGATATTTTATCATTTTATTATCTTATTAAATTATATTCTCCAGAAGGTGGTTGTGCCTGCTTTTTGCATTATACTAGTTCCTCTCTTTTTTTACTGGGTAGGTGACCCAGTGAGCAGTGCACCCGCCGTTATCTATCCATCTAGGTGTTGAGCCTCTCATCCATTTATTCCAAATTAAAGATTTGTTTGAAGTTTGTAGTTCTTCTGTGGGATCCTGGTATCCATGACCTGGTTCATTGGTTTTTATTCCTTGAAACACTTTTGGCTACTGACCACTGCAGGGCAATGTTTTTTGTCGAAACATGTGTTAGGCTACTTTCACATCTGTAGGTGTCAAAAAAATAATAATTCTGGTATTAAGATCTGGCAGAGGATTTCAATGGTATAAAGAAAGTAAAAAGAACGAGGGTTAATCAGATCTTTAAAGATAAACTTTTTCAAAGATAAGAGAAACTGGAGGCGCCAGTGGAGAAAAGGATACCCAGAGTGATATGAATTCCCAAATGGGGACTATAAAGTGGGTAGATTTTATTAGAAAACAGAAAGATGGCAGGGTGGTAGAGAAGAAGGCTAGTGGGATAATCGCGTGGACAGTTATCCACGTGTAAATCAATCTAAGAGAGAGAGTTAGGGCTGGAGCACATGACAACTTACCGTGTCCAGATACCTGACTCTTTTTTAAAAAGGATCCCAAGAAAAAAAGCATATAGACCTAGACTCGTTAATTCAAAAGGTATATCTAAGGTAGAGTCCATCAGGTCCGAGGTGTTCACTTCACTTCACTGGGGGGTGGTCTGTAGGATAAACTCAAGACACCTACAGAACCAATTCCCCCTGGCCAGAATCGCCTGTAGAATCTTAGATATTGATGGCAGACAAAAAGGCAGAGGCTTCTTATCAATTTCTTTATTGTAGATCCTGCTCAACGCATTTCGGGGTATAATAGGAGACCCCCTTCATCAGGAGCCATACAAACAAATATATAAAAACATATAGTATACCTGGATACACTTATATGGAGCTAGGATGCCACCAAAAATCATGTGTGGATGTACACGTGGGATCGGTTAGGAGGTAGCTTCCGGGATTGCGTGCTTCCGGTTATCGATGCGTTCCACTGTGGAACGCATCGGGAGCAAAAACCAGGAAACAGCATAGTAAACATAGAAATCTAATTGACTTAATATATATTTTTCTGAATAAGTAATATTTGTCTTGGGTGAAAAATAAAATATACCCAGAAAGATTTGTGGGTGAGATAGACTAGGCGGAAATTCCTGTGGGTGCATGTCACCCTGGAACGCACCGTACCTTGTTGTTCCTCTGTTTGGATACATTAAGCTTAGTTTACTTATTAATATCTAGATGCTCGATTTAACCATATGTTATGGGGAAATGGTCTGTATACAATTATAAATAAAGAAAAATGATTAAAAAAAAATATATATATATATATATATTTATGATAAGCGAAGGGGAGAAGGAATTTGATACTTGATACTTGAATGCACCCGACATGCACATAATAGCATCTCGTGCTTTGATGGGTATAAAAAAATAAAAAATAAAAAGGAATTAAATAAAATTACATTATTAAAAAACATATTACATCGGTATTTGAGGGAATGATGTCTCTTGGGTGGATATGTATAAAGGGAATAATCTAATGGGTAGTAGATGGATGAATAATATCTACGTATGATGAATATGATGATTTGAACAGATATGGGATAGATTGGACTAATAGAGAGTACATTACCCATAGAATATAATGATAATATGCTAGTGTATTGGAGGAATGATATCTATGAATTTTCCACATTTTGTACTATAATTCTATGTATAAAAGGCGTATCAGGGCTGTGCGGATTATTAAATAATAAAAAAAATTGTAAATATAAAAATATATATGAAAAAAAGAAAAATATAATATATATATAAAAATATACAGCTTAATACACTGCTCAAAAAAATAAAGGGAACACTTAAACAACACAATGTAACTCCAAGTCAATCACACTTCTGTGAAATCAAACTGTCCACTTAGGAAGCAACACTGAGTGACAATCAATTTCACATGCTGTTGTGCAAATGGGATAGACAACAGGTGGAAATTATAGGCAATTAGCAAGACACCCCCAATAAAGGAGTGGTACTGCAGGTGGTGACCACAGACCACTTCTCAGTTCTTATGCTTTCTGGCTGATGTTTTGGTCACTTTTGAATGCTGGCGGTGCTTTCACTCTAGTGGTAGCATGAGACGGAGTCTACAACCCACACAAGTAGCTCAGGTAGTGCAGCTTATCCAGGATGGCACATCAATGCGAGCTGTGGCAAGAAAGTTTGCTGTGTCTGTCAGCGTAGTGTCCAGAGCATGGAGGCACTACCAGGAGACAGGCCAGTACATCAGGAGACGTGGAGGAGGCCGTAGGAGGGCAACAACCCAGCAGCAGGACCGCTACCTCCGCCTTTGTGCAAGGAGGAACAGGAGGAGCACTGCCAGAGCCCTGCAAAATGACCTCCAGCAGGCCACAAATGTGCATGTGTCTGCTCAAACGGTCATAAACAGACTCCATGAGGGTGATATGAGGGCCCGACGTCTACAGGTGGGGGTTGTGCTTACAGCCCAACACCGTGCAGGACGTTTGGCATTTGCCAGAGAACACCAAGATTGGCAAATTCGCCACTGGCGCCCTGTGCTCTTCACAGATGAAAGCAGGTTCACACTGAGCACATGTGACAGACGTGACAGAGTCTGGAGACGCCGTGGAGAACGTTCTGCTGCCTGCAACATCCTCCAGCATGACCGGTTTGGCATTGGGTCAGTAACGGTGTGGGGTGGCATTTCTTTGGAGGGCCGCACAGCGCTCCATGTGCTCGCCAGAGGTAGCCTGACTGCCATTAGGTACCGAGATGAGATCCTCAGACCCCTTGTGAGACCATATGCTGGTGCGGTTAGCCCTGGGTTCCTCCTAATGCAAGACAATGCTAGACCTCATGTGGCTGGAGTGTGTCAGCAGTTGCTGCAAGACGAAGGCATTGATGCTATGGACTGGCCCGCCCGTTCCCCAGACCTGAATCCAATTGAGCACATCTGGGACATCATGTCTCGCTCTATCCACCAACGTCACGTTGCACCACAGACTGTCCAGGAGTTGGCAGATGCTTTAGTCCAGGTCTGGGAGGAGATCCCTCAGGAGACCGTCCGCCACCTCATCAGGAGCATGCACAGGCGTTGTAGGGAGGTCATACAGGCACGTGGAGGCCACACACACTACTGAGCCTCATTTTGACTTGTTTTAAGGACATTACATCAAAGTTGGATCAGCCTGTAGTGTGTTTTTCCACTTTAATTTTGAGTGTGACTCCAAATCCAGACCTCCATGGGTTGAAAAATTTGATTTCCATTTTTTTATTTTTGTGTGATTTTGTTGTCAGCACATTCAACTATGTAAAGAACAAAGTATTTCAGAAGAATATTTAATTAACTCAGATCTAGGATGTGTTATTTTTGTGTTCCCTTTATTTTTTTGAGCAGTGTATTACAGTGAAAAATTTGTTTTATTTTTTTAAATGCAAGTTACTGTGACACCACATATGAGTGGTGCAACTGGGCACTGGCAGTAGTGGGCACCAGTGACACCAGATATGGGTGGTGCAACTGGGCACTGGCAGTAGTGGGCACAGTACACATTGTAGGCCTGACACACACGCTTTTTTTAAATACTGTGACACCAGATATGAGTGGTGGCACTGGGCACTGGCAGTAGTGGGCACAGTACACGCTGTAGGCCTGACACACACGCTTGCAGGCAACTGCAATTATATAACAGTGAAAATGTATATCTATTTTTTTTAAATGCAAGCTACTGTGACACCAGATATGAGTGGTGGCACTGGGCACTGGCAGTAGTGGGCACAGTACACGTTGTAGGCCTGACACACACGCTTGCAGGCAACTGCAATTATATTACAGTGAAAAATATATATATTTTTTTTAAATGCAAGCTACTGTGACACCAGATATGAGTGGTGGCACTGGGCACTGGCAGTAGTGGGCACAGTACACGCTGTAGGCCTGGCACACACGCTTGCAGGCAACTGCAATTATATTACAGTGAAAAATTTGTTTTATTTTTTTAAATGCAAGCTACTGTGACACCAGATATTAGTGGTGCAACTGGGCACTGGCAGTAGTGGGCACAGTACACGCTGTAGGCCTGACACACATGCTTGCAGGCAACTGCGATTAGATTACAGTGGAAAAATTGATTTTTTTTTTTATGCAAGCTACTGTGACACCAGCTATGAGTGGTGGCACTGGACACTGGCAGTAGTGGGCACAGTACACGCTGTGGGCCTGACATACACGCTGGCAGGCAACTGCAATTAGATTACAGAGAAAAAAAAAGCAGACTGATGTACTAGCCCTAAAAAGGGCTTTTTGGGGTGCTGTCAGGACACTGTCCTTACAGCAGATCAGATGAGTCTTTGAGGACTGGAGTGGACACTGAATATACTAGCCTAGCTATCGATTTCCCTATTAAATCAGCAGCAGCTGCACTGTCCCTCCTCTCACTAACACTGCAGCTTCCGAATGAATCTAAGATGGATGATGTCCTTGCTTTTTGATGGGAGGGTCTGGGAGGGAGGGTATGCTGCTGATTGGCTGGAATGTGTCTGCTGACTGTGAGGTACAGGGTCAAAGTTTGCTCAATGATGACATATAGGGGGCGGACCGAACATCGCATATGTTCGCCCGCCGTGGCGCATGCGAACAAGCGATGTTCGCCGGCGAATAGTTTGGGAAATCTCTAGTCACCAATAGCATAAGCAGGGCATGATGCCTTTAAAGGAAAACTTTACTTTTAATCAGTCACATATCAGATACCAAATATTAGAGATTTTTTCTAATTCCATTCCTTCTCATTTTTATTCTACGGAAAACACCAAGTATAGTTTGATATTTTTCCACAGTAACTGGGTCCAATGCAGATAGTTTAGTGTTGTGCAGAAGATGGCCCGGCAGTTCTGGAAGGACTATATGAAGGCAGCAACAGAAATGAGGACATCAGTATTTGTACTTTGTGCAGAAAGTAGAATGACATCCTGGATACAGAGTGTTAACTCTCTGAGTTACCATACATTCATTATTAATTTGTTTTTAAAGGAGGAATTAAAAATCTTAGATGGTGGTTTGCCTTATAAATAATCTATGGCATTCAATGATAAATAAACATTCAGGTACCTTTGAGCCCAACTCTATTGATAATATATTACTCACTACACAGCAGATAAATGAATTGTCCGTACAATGCAGGGAAATCATCTGTTTAAATTGAGAAGGCTCAATTAAAAACATAAAAAAACTGCTGAGCGGTGAAGTGAATAACACTGATTATCCCATTACAATGACTCCTGTCAAGAAGTGGAATACATTATGAAAGTAAATGAAAATACAGAAAAATGGGCAAAAGTAAGGATTTGAGGGACTTTTCCAAATTGTGGTGGCTAGACATCTGGGTCATAGAATTTCCAAAATGGGGAGCCTTGTGGGGTGTTACTGGTATGAATTGGTTAGTGCCTTCAAAAAGTGGTCCAAGGATGAACAACTGGTAACCTGAGATAGGTTCATAGGCACCCAAGGATGATAAATGTGTTTGGGTGGTGAAGGCGAGTCTGACTGGTCTAATCCCACAGAAAAGCCACTGTTTTACAAACTGCTGAAATAAATTATTTTCTCTATGATAGGAAGGTGTCAGAATACACAGTGCATCACAGCCTGCAGTTTATGCGGCTGTATAGCTTCAGAACTCCATGCTGTTTTCTGCAAAAAAAAAATGCCTACAATGGGCATGCGAGCATCATAATTGGTCTGATGAATCACGCTTTCTTTTACACCAAGTAGATGCCATGTGAGTGTGTGCAACTTACCTGGTACTCAGATGCACTAGCAAGTTGGCGAAAGGCAATGCGATGCTCTCAGCAATTTTATATTGGGAAACCTTGGGCCCTGGCATTCAGGTAGATGGCACTTCTCACAGTACCTTCTACCTAAATATTGTTGCAGACCAAGTACATCCCTCTGCAGCAACAGAATTCTGTAATAGCAGTGTCATCTTTATGCAGAATCATGTGTGCTGCCATACTGCTAAAATTGTTCAGGAATTGTTTGAGTTCAAGGTGTTCACTTGGTCTCCAAATTTCTCAGTTCTAAATCTAATTGTGCACCTTGAGATGTGCTGGCAAAAAGTATAATTCACAGAGACCCCTACTTGCTGATTGCAGGAAATAAAGGACCTGCTACAAACAACACGATGCCAGATACATATTGGAGACAACAGGTCAGAACTGTTATGCTGGAATGAGCGTGACACAAAATTTGGCAGGTGTTTTTAATGCTAAGACTGATCAGTGTACATTTTTCATGTATTACCTTGTGAGCTCATCAAGTGGACCTCTATGTGACATCTGCATTGTATACACACATGGAAGACAACTAGAATGGCATTCTAAAACTGGATTATCCTAACTTTATAAAATGACCCTTTTGAGTTTGGTGATGCATATAAAAAATATACAAGAAACCAAAAGTAGTTAAATCATAACCAGTTTTTCATTGAAGCTTCATAGTTGATGATCACACTTGCAAATGTGCATTTAGTTTCAGCAAAAGCAAAATTTGAAATTCATCTAAGCACTAAAAATAAGATATACAAACTCCCCCCAAAATAACACTGAAAACAATGACAATTTAAATGAAAGATGAAAGAAAATACAATTATTTCACAAACAAATTCAAGTATTTTTGAAATGTTTCCAGATATTTGTGCAATTCATAATGTTGCATAGTAAAGAAAAAACATAAATCAAAGATACAAATATATTGGATCATCCAAACATGCACCTACACAATGTTCAATGAAAGAAGACAACTGTCATACAGGAGGCTTAGTCTATTACTGAGGAGTCGTGCAGAGAGTGTTCCAAAAATTATGTTTTAGAGCATAATTAGAGCAGTGACTTCAGGGAAATTTTTATTTCTGTGAATATTATACTATATGTCCACTCTGAATATGTGTATACTATTAAGAAAAACAATACCATCATGTACTTCTGCTTGACAAGGCTAAAAATTAGAAAAACATTTAGGCTGGTTTCACATGGCATGGTTTCACATGGGCATAATATGGACACAGGTTTGGATCCATATTACAGTCAAAACACCTGATCCACTAACATGCTATCCAAACCAAAATTAAATAACAAATTTTGCATATCTGGAAACTTTGTAAATGGCTGAAAAATGTAATATTATAGTAACTAACTAAATAAACCTTACAACCGCCCATGTTCAAGAGGGATTTGAAGCCTTAAAGAGACGTGGCCGATTGTGGCCATGTTGTAGAGGATCAAATCAGTATTTGATTATCTGCAAAACTTGCAAGGTGTAATATGAATTAGTAAGAAGTGGAAAGATACATTGACTTTAGCGATCATGAAGATTATATGGAAAATCACCTAAAAATGTAGACCTGCTTGCTAGAAGGATTAGATAAATACAATAAAATTTCATGCATACTGGATGGTGGAATCAACTCAAAAAGGCTGTGAAGGACTTTTAAAAATCTGGCTAAGCCTAGGCAATAGTATAAAATTAATAACCTATTCCCTGTTCCCTCCACACGTACCATGATGTCACATACATGCACTTGTGACCACTGAGGTTGGTGATTGACTGCTGGACTGGTAAGGATTGGAACAACAGGTGAGTATAGGTTATGTCTTCATTTTTCATTGTTCTCTCTTAGCCAGACTTTTGAAAGTTCCGGACAACACCTTTAATGTTAATAATACTGGCTTTTGAGTGACTTGACAGTTGTAGTAAGGATGAGATGTTCTATAGTAATTCATAAGTTATTTGGTATCAGCCATATCAATAACAATTATTATTCCAACTTTCTGGGCTTAACTATTGAAACAATCTCACTGTTGAACTAAGGTATTGGTGATCTACTCAGGAATTGTCAGAGGTATATCAATACATTGCAATGCGCTAGTTTCCTTTCTCTCCAGCTGTTGCACAAGTACAACTCCTAGCATGTGTTGGCAACCTAACAGTAGAGCCAAAGGTTGACAAGTAACCACTGGGCAAGACAACTACATGGTTTGAAATTGATATAATGTTGCTGATGTATTAGGGAAAAAATACACTTACAATAATCCAGGGTTAACAGTAGGAGCAATGATAACAGTGAAAAGATAAGTATGTGTTTATTTGCAACTAGAGATGAGCAAATTTCCCCTGCATAACGGAAATGGGATGGATCCGTTTTGCAGCCCATAGACTTCTATTATGATGGAATGAATAACGGAATGCCTCTAAAGGCATTCCGTTGTGCATTCCATCAAAGAATGGCGCTATGGCCCGTGGTAACGGAATCCATAACGCAATTCACCTTTAACAAACGAAGTGTGAACGAATTTCTAAATATGAAATTCGCTCATCTCTAGCTGCAACCAATGTTGCCAATCTATCTGCAAAGAGTCATATCTATTACTCTCAGAATAAATAAAAATGATACTTTGGCCTGTATCTGATTAATTACACAAATTTAAAGTCAGTCAAATGATTCTTGTCAATATACCAGAACAGCAAAACATATCACCTGCAGTCCTATTAATTGTACTACCTCTCTCATGAAAGGAAGCTGAATTTTTAAGATTTCCTAAGGACCATATTGATTGGTCACTTGAGTAGTGACTCCTCAATGACTCACTTAGGGAGAGTTCACATCTCCATTTCATTTTCCATTCTTCTGATCCATCAGAAGAACAGGAAAAAAACAGATCCTGTTACACATTTGGCATCCTTTTGAGCCATTTCCGTCTGAGATCTGTATCTTTTAGGTGGAAAAAAAAAAGTACTGCATGCAGGACTTTTTTTTCCATCTAAAAAAACTGATCTCATATGAAAATGGCTCAAAGGGATGCCAAATGTACAACAGGATTCAATTTTTTACAGGATCCTGTTTAGTTTTTTCTGTTCTTCTGACGGATCAGGAGAATGGAAAATGAAAGGGAGATGTGAACTCTCCCTTACATTTATAATATGACTTATCTACATTCATTTTTTCATCAATTATGGGCTATAAAAATTGATTCCTATAATGTTTTCTTCTCTACTTCATTCACACACTGCAAGCTTATCTTAAGCATTTCTATTACATTACAAAAAAAATAAAAATCTAATTGTTCATCCTGACTAGAATAATTATGGACATTAAACTACAGATGAAAAAAAACACATTTCTATATAACTAGAAATATCTTTCAGTATCCTAAACAGTGACTATTTTCTAATGTACATTTCCTGCTTTATACAAAGTGGCAAATAGTACAGAGAGAACTTTTCTGTATTATTTCCTTATCATTATTTTTATAGATATCTATTGGAAAACTAAAATAAAGTCTGCTCTACATTATTATCATTCAGGACTCCCATTATAATTCTGATTAAGATTCGGCAAGTTTCCTGCAAAAAAAATGGATTCAGGTATGAATTGATTCTACAAGACAGATTCACCCATGTGAGGAGTTTTATAAGCCAGGCAAACCTCCAAAAGGTACAAATCAGCTTTCCTTCCAAAAGGAACACAAAACTAAGCCTCTGTAATCACCACATGTTAGGATGTTAGTCTTATAGGTCAGGCAATGCTACTCTGGTTTTCCGAGGAAAAGATACTCAAATTAATGTTCCTTCCCAAAGGAGAAGAAAACTAAGTGTGGATTTATGTGCGGAGTACATCCCCATTGAAATAAATGGAGACATTTAACTTTAGAAAATCTGCAACAATTATTATTTACACTAGGGAAAACAGGGCAGGGATTGACAACTTTCAGAGGAGCATTGACTGGTCGTAACATAAAGAATTCAATCCCTGGGCTTTGTTCTGCTGTGGAATATAAATAATGGTTTGCTGCAGATTTTCTGAGGCTGAATGTCTCATATATTTCTATATCGGATGTAATCTCTCTGCTCTGCACTAATGAGGGGCAAGGCAAGTTTTGCTTCAAAGCCTGTTTTATACACTAAGCATTCATTTATTGGGTTAACAACTAGGGTCAACAAAGGATTAGTTTTATATTCCTTTTGGAAGGAAAGCTAATTTGCATACCTAGAGGAGGCTTGCCTGGCCTGTAAGACTCCTCTAGCAGGTGAATCATGCACTCTCAATTTGAGCCAGAGGAATCTGAATAAAAAAAATAAAAAATAAAAAATTAGAATTTTTACTCAAATAAACAATTTGCTGTTCTCTAGTTCTGATAAATGCCCTTAATTTTAACTGATGTCACTAAACTACATAACTATTACAAAATCTTCTTATGAAATAATATAAAGTCTATATTAATATTATAATGTAACCTTCAGATCAAAGTTAACCTCAGACCTGAACATTAAGGTGACTGAAGTTAACCCCACAATCCCCCCCTCCTATTTCACATTCATAAGGTAGAAGAACCTAAGAGATGAGTCATTGCCTGGTGAAATCCTCTCAGTCAAGGGTGTAGCTATAGAGGGTGGAAGAGAAGTAGGCTCATATGCCCATGGTCCTCTTTACCATATATGAAGACATCAGTATTATACATGGGGTTCTGTTAGAATTTTTGATTTGGGAACAATGTAGTGCTGTTTTAACAATCCTCCTGCCTACCTATGACATGGAGTGGTGTAGTCACCAGGTTTTGCTTTCACTTAAAATGGTAACTATGCAGGGTTAAAAAAAAAACGGTGCTCATATGGTATCTTAGCTTTTTGGAGTTGGTGAAATGTGGCATAGTAAAGAATGAGACACAGGGTCAACTTCAGTCACACTTGAAATTTTAGACCTTGAACATTAGTCAAGCTTTCAATCAGCAAATATCAAATTTTACTACACCACTAGGAATCCTCCATACTGAGTAGTTATATAATAAATGAAAGTTAAAATTAACTGTTTAATGTATAGGAGGTAAGTCAATGTGTTAATGATAAATAAGTAAATCAGTAAATAATGTAAATCGTATTTAAAACAAAATAGATATTTTTAAATATGGTTACATTACATGGTATATAAATATATATATATATATATATATATATATACACACACACACTTTACATAAAACTTTTCCAGTTTAGAGACAAATTACATGATGAAAAGGAATCATAAACTCAAAAGCTTTTACTGGGATACACAGTTTATTATTTTATATATAAATGTTTCGGTTTACATAAAATCTTACCAATTACCAATACAGTGTTACTGTACCGTAGGATGATGGGCCCATGCTTTGGAAGCCTGAAGCAACATGTAAACAATGCAGTTGCAGGTGTTGTGCCATCCATACCGTCCACAATTGCTCACTGACTCTGCATTATCTGCTGCCATCACATGAAACACAATCCTTCCACAGACAGGGAAAGATTAGAAAACCCCTTCAATAACACTGCATTGGCAAGGAAAAGAATTTATATAAAGCATTACATTTATAAATGAATAAAAAAAAATTATTCCCCCAAAAATTCATCAAAGGGGTATTACCTCAAACAATATTTATTCCCCTTTCCACCAGACAGGGAGTATGTCCAACCACTGGGACCACGCCAAAAGTCCCCTTGTTTCTCTTGTTGAATGGAGCAGTAGTCACGCATGTCCATTGCTACGTCATTCAAATCTATGGAATTGCCAGGCACCACCATAGCGATGAAAGGAGTGGCAGCAGACATGCACTACTGTGGCTGTGTTCAAACCTGGAAATATAGAAGCCCTATTCTCATAATTGGACATTTATCTCCTATCCTCTGGGTAGGGGATACCCCTTTAATTCTTCACAATTAAATATATTGGGCCTATTAAAGAAGAACTCTTGCAAAAAAAAAATATTCTCTGACTTGCTAGAAAGGTACATGATGTAATCTGTGGTAATTTTTTTTTTTACTGGTGACAGTATTGGTGAGATTTCCCCTACGTTCTGTTTCTTGGCTGTGTCATGTGACAAGCACTTTGACTTTCCATATAACACAGCATCTTATGTGTGAACAGGAAGTCAGTTTCTCTATGTATTCCTATGGGAGCCTCAATGTCAGTCTCATAGGAATGAATAGAGAAGTAACTGACTTCCTGTCTGATGTCAGTTAGAGATCAGAGAGTTGGTCACATTGCACAGCTAAAAATTAGGAGGGAGGTTATAACTCACAAATACAGTGACTGATAAAAAGATTAAATTCACTAGAGATTACATGTACCTTTCTAGTAGGTCAGAGAATACATTTTTTCTTTAAATCAAGATAACATCATAGAAAAATAAAGTTGTCTCGTTGCACAGAGCAAACAAGAATACCATTAACCGGAGCCTTCATTTTCTAAACTGTAGTAAAGTATACAGATTTTTTTTTATCCGAATACATATAGACCCAATAATGTATTTGCAAATGAAAATAAAGTTACTTGTTCAATCAATTACATTCAACTTAAATAGAGTTTGTTCAGGTACAATAATAAACTTAACACACATGTGGCCATCATAAAATTATTTGCATAGTTTGTTTTGGGGACTCATTGGGGACTACTTTATTATTACCTGAAAGAGATGTTCCTAATGGGTACTATAGAACTATGATGTCAAAATTAAAGTTTTTAGAAAGGGGGAAAAAAAGAGTAAAAGTAGGGCTTAATATAATAAAAGTAAATAGTAACTTTATATTTCTGGACTAGTTCAATTTAGCATTCATATTAAAAAGCAATGTGTAAATAACATTGTTATGTCTTGTAATACTATATTTAAAACCAACTATGGTGTTTGTCAGGCTTGCATCTGGTATATATAAAGTTTATAGCAATGGGCATTACCGATATGCAATAATAGGTAAAAAAAATGAGTGCAATAACAAAAAAATGTATGTATATTCTTAAAGTCTATGCACACCATCAAGAGCAATTTAAAAAAATATTTTGCCTTGCAACTTTTATGGGCTAAAAATATTTTTCCTAATAGGTTTTCCTTACAAATTGTAACCCCTATGTCTCCTATAAAGTAGCTTGTTTTTACACACACCCCAACACGGACATTAACAAAAGTTGCAAGCTTCTTCATGTTATCTCTGACTGAAAAAACAGTGCCACTTACCACTACCCATCAGCAGTAAAATTCAAGAAGGAATGGTCTTGCCAAGTAATCTGAGATCTGATTTCATGAAATCCTATCCATAGCAGCAAGATGAAAACACGGTAGTTGAAGTCCAGAAGTAGTAACAATCGGAGATATAGACTCCACACATCTTGATCCGGATAATTAAGAGAGAATACAGACCGTAGTTCAAAATAAAGGTTTATTTTCTATTCTCACAAAGCTCTTCAAAATACAGTCATATAACTCATTTACACAAATGTAAGGGCTCCGTGTCCGTGCTGCGGACCTCAAATAGCGGTCCACAATATACAGGCACTGGCCGTGTGCTGCAGATGTGGTGATCTGCAAGATACAGCAAATGCTAATTGGTGGAGGGCAATATTTGAGATACACCAAATGTGAGCGTGGTGTTTATCAGTGAAGCAAAAAAACCTAGTGAATTAGGATGCCTCTCTGACTGCTTCTGTATATGGAGTAGTAATGTGTTTGTACTCCCAGATTTTAATCAATTAATTTAATAAAGCTGTTTGTTATTTTATTTTAGCGTCCCTTCAAATGACTATGAGTCTGGTACTGTGTGGCTTCAATCTCTTGATCTAATCTATTCATGATTAGAAAGTATCAAATATAGCTTTTGGATATAGATTTAAAAATATTTTATGAAAAATATATTAAGGGGCATTTACTAATATTGTGGTGTAAATTAGTTGCACATTATGGCATACGCCATATTTGCACAATAATTTCAGACTTTTTAAGCTTCTCATCACTTCAGAAAAGAAAAAGGGATGGGCCTTAAGTGGGAGGGGTGGAGCTTAGCACAGCCCATCGGATTTATTGGCTTGAGTTATAGCTAAAGTCTGTGCCAGGCGCTGGCTGGTGTAGACTTTAGTTTCTGATGCACAGACTCCCAGAAATGCGCCTAATTTATTAAGATGGTTTGTGCAGGCTGTGTTCAACTGTAGAACATAAAAACAGCGCACCATAGGGTGCTAACATTTCATAAAAATAATAGAAGTGTCTCCAAAAATGGAGGCTCATCTTGGAGGGTTGTGCTAAGTGTAGGCACAACTCTAGTGTAGGCACGTATGGGGCTGTTGAAGACCACTTGTAGCGGATGGTATGTGGCCAGGAAAGCAGGTACTTCTGGTCAGGGATGCCTGGGGTCCCTCAGAAAGCCAGTAGATCAGCAAGGACGAATTTCCCACAGCGCAAGAACCACCCGGTGGTTTGTTTAAGATGCAAGGTTCTTTATTAAGCAAGCGGTACAACGCGTTTTGGGGATGAAATCCCCTTCTTCCGGTACTAATAACTTGCATCTTAATGCAAGTTATTAGTACCTGAAGAAGGGAATTTTATCCCCGAAACGCGTTTTACCGCTTACTTAATAAAAAACCCTGCATCTTAACCAAACCACCGGGTGGTTCTTGCGCCGTGAGAAATTCTTCCTTGCTAATTTATTAAGAGGCATCTGCCTCTTAATAGATTAGGTGCTTCTTACTCCGGCACACAAACATCAAGACTTGTGTTTTAAACACAGTAATTATTCATTTTTTATGTTATTATAGAAAATCTATCCCTATATAAGAATTGGTATATGCTGTAAAAAAAAGAAAGATAATTATTAATTTATCTTTTTTTATTTCTTTGTGTGGGTGTGAGAAATATTGTTTTTCCAATTTAAGTGGAAACAGATATGCACCGAGTATGCCCTGGAAGAAGCCTGAAGTTAGGTAAAAGCTTAGGTTCAGCCGTGAGCTCAGCACTTTGGATATAACTAATGTCTGTGTTTTAAAGAGCTTTAAAGAATAAACCTTCTTAATATATAAAATGTGCCTACAGTCTGCAATCTCTCTATTCCTTTCTCTTAGAGTCTGGATCAAGACTTGTGGAGTCTATATCTCTGACTGTGACTACTTCTAGACTTCGTTGACAGTGTTTGCATCAACTTGCTGCTATGAAGAGGATTCAATGAAATAAGATCTCAGACTGTTTGGGTTGTGGCAACTGTTTTTTCAGTCAGAGATAGCAGCCTGAAGAAGCTTGTGACTTTTGTTACTGTGTGTGAACTGGGCCTTGTGGACTGACCTTGTTTTTCTTCATTTGGCTCCTTCTGAACTCAGTTTGATGTTGCTTACTTTTGTTTTTCATTTCTTACACATACACACACACACACACACACACAAATCGGTCAGAGAAGCTGTCTGTTTGCTCACTCTGTAGCTCTTACCCTTGTTAGTTTGATATGATTTCAGCTTAAAAGGAATCTGTCACCTCCACCAAGTACTATTAACAGTAACAATACAGTATGTGTACATGAGGAATAATACTATTTCTGACAATTATAGGGCTTGTATCTGCATTTTTAGCAGTTTCCCCTGTGCATGCTGAATGTCCAGTTTGCAGTTCTCTCTGACATGGTAGGTGAAGACTAGCTGCCATCCACTGCACACAGAAAGCAGAGGCGAATTTGCTTCCTACCTTTCTCACACTCAGATGCATCCCCAGGATCATGTTGGACATTACAGATAAGTACTGACCTGTATGGTTGTGAATAAAGCACTTAAGAAGTTTAGATCTTAGCCCCATGTAGCTGTAGCAGTTTCTTTGTCAGTGTAGATCTTACTCAGCCCCTGCCTACTCCTCCCCTCTCCTCTCTATAGACTTGTATTGACATGTGTATGTAATATAATTCTTCTGTGAAGCTGATCCATCCTGGATGGGTTTAAGACATTTTTCAAAGAAAAAAACAATTAGAAAAGAGAGGCCAGGGGGTTAACAGCTGATAACATGAGAATTGCACATTTCTCAGTGATCAGACATATTACACAGTTTCCTATGGTCACTTGTACAACTGATTTATGCAAAGGTGTATGAAAAGTTAGTGACCATTTAAGTTTAGTTGGAATCACTAATTTGTATCTTGATACTTCCCCCGTGCCACTGCAAAGCACTGCTGAAATACACTGGCAGGAATTCACGCTCATAATGGAGGAGACCTTCTGAATGTGAACTCCTGAGCTGGACCTTAGTAGTCCTGCCAATGTATTCCAATGGCACTTTGTGGTGGCACAACAGGGGAATGGGAAGTATAAATATAAAAATGAGTGATCTTGACTCACCACAAGCAGTTATTCACATATTACTTCATACAGAGATAAGATTTACAGAGCAAGCCTCCAGATAGCTTCTCTGTTTGATTTCTCTTAACAGAGGACAGACCAGCCTGCTGTGTGTGTGTGTGTGTGTGTGTGTGTGTGTGTGTGTGTGTGTGAAAAGAAGCAGCTACAGAAGACAAGCAGATCAACAATTTTAACTAAAACCTAATAGGAAAATTATTTTTAGCCCTTGCAATAATAATAATGGCATCAAAGCTGTACATAGTCTTTACACTGGCATACATATTAGCTAAAAGTCATCTGACATCTAAAAAAATAAACATGCACTGTAAACCCAACGTCTATGTTTCTGGTGAAGCCAGGAGAAATAGCTGCTGGCAACATGGGTGTTCACCAACATTTATCACTTGTGTATGGCCAGATTTAGGGTTGAATTTGTTGGGTGGATGTTAAACCATCAGTATCATGACCATTAACAAGGTATCAGGAGTTATCCTCAGCCACAGCAATACATCAAATATCTTAATATCAAAAAGAGTTAGAAAAGCTTTGAACAAGATTTCCAATGGTCAGGAACAAAAGTAAAAGACATTTTTTGCAGGTTGACTTGTGAAACAGGAATATATATGGGTACTAAGGGTATTTTTCTTAGAGATTTATAAATAAAGGTGTGTATGAATGAAGTATGAATGAAGAAATCAAAAAATGTCTATACATAAAGGTCAGGAACAGACAGAGGGGCATGCAGCAATGGTACAGAATTCTTAATCACATACTGTATACTGCACTTTACAGACAATATGTCTGATTTTCATACAGTCATTAAACATATGTATACACAGACTTACTGACTTTCCCAGCCTGGTAATTACCCATTAATTAAGAAAGTGATGCAAACCACTACATACTGTATTTACATGCACAATGGAGAAGATGTGATAAAAGAAATGTGCATATGATCTTGGCACTTTAGTGAATAATTTGAGTATGTAGCTATATATCTGTTTTCATATATTATGTACAAAATTAGCTTGACACAAAAAAATGGAACTTAATCATATTTAGAATTCTTAAATACATATCCATTTACAGTATATACTTTAATAAAGAAGTATGTTTTTGGTTTCAAGCATACAAACCCTAGATCACACCTGTTTTGTGCCAAAATTTCCTGCATGTACATGCTTTATCCTCCTTATTTATTTATGTATGCAAGCCTAGCGTGCCTTCCCTACATGCTAGAAAAATGAGGGGGTGGAATATATATATATATATATGTATATATATATATATATATATATATATATATATATATAGTATATAAAATATATTGCACATACCTATATACATATAAATATATGCATATATTTCAATGTTTTTTTAATCTATTATTTTACATACACATAAAGCTTTTGTTGTCAGAAAAGATTTCATACACTTGATATTGTAAAGTCTTCTATTTTCATATGTACATGTCCTCAATAATTTGTTATTCATTGAATGATTTCATGTCCACTCTGCTGCTGCAGAAAAATCATGGCTTGGATTTCAGCAAAAGTTTGCTTTTAGTTTTAAAGACTGCAAAGCACGTATTGACCTGACGTCATAAGATTGTCTTTTCCTCTGTTCTGTCCATCTTTAATATTTGGGGAGTGGTGTGGAAGGTTGGCTTAACAGCTGGTTGTCTGAGTTAGCACTGTGCCATGCAGCTTTGCTCTATTTTGAAAAAAATTAAAATGACATGCCTTGTATTTTTACCAGTATTCATTGCGGAAAGTTAGTCATGCTTATGCTAGACAATGCTTATCAGACATTTCAGTTGATTCTCATAATCAGCCCTGCATTGTATGAAAAAAAAAAAACTATTGCACTTTTTATGTGGTGTCTTGTAATTGATCTCTTAAGCCTGTATAAAAAACAAGCCATTGATAATATTGTATTGTAGTACTGAAGGCTTAACGTAAATGATGTTGGAGAAGCAGATTGCATGTGTGAACTTGCGCTCATTGATGAAGGAAGACGTTGTGGCAAAGTTGCTTATATTCCAGACTGAGATGGGTCATATCTTCTCTTTTTGACATTTCTTCCAAAATGCATCAAAGAAAGGTGGAATAGTGAAAGAAAAGCAAAACAAATTATTAGTTTATATTTAATAAACCAAAAGCAATGGCTAAATTCATGGCAGAGCAGAGCAGTCACCACAGGGCAATGTGTCCAAATAATGATCAGAACAGAAGTTAAAAACTCTTTCACAAGCATTTTCAGAATGCGGTCTCAGACAAATGGCTGTCCTGGTAATACAAGATGGTCTTGAGTGCGTCAGAACAGGGCACATAGGCAGAGGTTCTCGTCATAAGAAAACCCCTTTAATGCAATTATTCATTATTTTTGGTGCAAGGTATACCAGGCGTGTTACAGAGGATAAAGTGCAAGGACAATAGTGCCTATGGTGAACGTTGCTCTACCACAGGAGCCAACACATTTCTACATAACAAATAAAAATCTGAATAGTTTCTGCAAATATAATGCACACCAAGGGGAATGGATTCATTATTTGGTTAGTAGAGAAATTACAGCTATACCGTTATTGTTAAATGGTAAGTACACAGTGCACTGGTGTCCATTCTCCTTATACAGTGGAAGGCTGTAAAGATATATAGCATGACATTACATGGCAACATACACTGGGTGCAACCTCCCCATTATCTGGCTTTATGTGGGGCATCAAGCAAAAGGGCTCATGCATTCAGTTTGGTAACACTTGGCATATGCACCACTACCGCCACTAGTTTCACATGCAAAACACAGAACAGTAGTATCAAAATATGCATATGCAGCCTTGTGTTCTGTGACACGCTTGTGAATAGATTCACTAGTCCAACCAAATAGTGATTTGAAACACATCTTTAAGACACAATATAAAAGCAGGCAGTTGTAGATATATGGCAGCTGAAAAGCACAAATGTGACACATAAATGTATATATATTCTAATATATATATATACTATTATATTAAGAAAGATAGATGCTGTAGACATAAAATTTATTAAGGCTACTTTCACACTAGCGTTTTTGCTGGATCCGGCAGGATCCAGCAAAAACGCTTCCTTTACTGATAATACAACCATCTGTATCTGTTACGAACGGATCCGGTTGTATTATCTTTAACATTGCCAAAACTGATCCGTTTTGAACTCCATTGAAAGTCAATGGATGACGGATCCATTTTCTTTTGTGGCTGATTGTGTCAGAGAAAACGGATCCGTCCCTATTGACTTGCACCGTTTTTCCCAGGACAGAAAGCAAAATATAACATGTTGCGGTTTGCTCTCCAGTCTGGGAATGCAACTAAACGGAACGGAATGCATTTTGGAGCATTCCGTTTTGTTCAGTTCAGTTTTGTCCCCATTGACAATGGATGGGGACAAAAATGAAGCGTTTTTTTTTTTTCCGGTATTGAGCCCCTATGACGGAAAGTACCCGTGACACTGGTTTCTACTTCACTGACAACACTCAGGTCCATGAAAAACCACAATAATCAAAGAGTCTTGCATTCTGTTACAAAGCATCATATCATCTGGTACGTGAGAACTTGGTCATCTCCTCCAGGCATTACATTGGCTATTTTCTCTAGGACTCTCTAGCAGACAACATATAGTATCCTATATATTTTGGTCCTGCAGAAAACATGTATTGGCATCCTGAGGCAATGTACAGTATAATTGTATGTACACCAGCCTACGGTTCAGTTCACATTTTGAAATTTTGATGCACTTTTTAATATTTTTCTAATATTTTTAACCAAAACCAGGAGTGGATCCTCAATGGATGAGAAGTGTAAGTGAAAGCTATATGTGAAGCTATTCCAACTTGTAGCTAAATTAAGCTGCATACAAAAACTGCATCAAAATTCAAAGAGCAAATTGGGTTTTAATAAAGTTTTTACATGTTGCACCACAGAAGTTTAATCAACATTTTCTTTGAATTTTCTTTTTGCCATTGTGGTGTGACTTTGACTCCCAATTAAAAATTACAACATGGCTATGGCCACTGTTACCTAAAAAGTTATTACAGCTTAAATGACTGATCCTCTGACCACTGATATCATTAGTTAGTTCTGACTACACTATCTCTCATTTTAATTTGTGTTTTAATTATAAATAGCTAGAGAATGTATTTTGCTATTATGGGATTTATCTGTGTGTTTTTGTATAGATGTTGTTTTGTGGTTCGTTGGTTATCCACTCACCATTCCCCTTTCCTAATTCTCCCTCTACTATCCTCCTTCTTCTCACTGTGGGTCTTCCTTTGCTGATATCTTCCCTTTGGACCAACTATCTTTATTTTCATCTAAAAAGTCTGTGCTGACTTTTCATTGTCTGGGACCTATTTTACAAGTTCAATGCTACGATTAGTTTGTAACATAGTTATTACAATTGAAAAAACATACATGTCCACCAGTTTCAACCAGGGAAGGGGAAAGGACATAGAAAAAACGGAGGGGGAGGGGTACATTTTAGAACTTAGCTTTCCTCAGTTGATCCAGAATTAACTATCCTTCCCGTAAAGGCATAACAATGTCTTCCTAACCCCACAAATCATTATACAGGATGAACAGTCAAGTAAGTATTCTATACATTTACATAAGAAATAATTTAATTTTGTTCTATGATATCAACTAGGCCTTTATTGACGCCTTGAACTGTTCAAATTAGCACCTTAGGGACTATTCCACTGCTCTTTCAGTAAAACATCCTGTCACCTCTACGGTTTAAAGGGGTTTTCCGGAAGTAAAATAATGATGACCTGTCCTCAGATACGGGTAGGTCATTAGATGTTTGAAGAGGCTGTAGCCCTCCGATAAGGGCTGAGGACTCTTTACAGAGTACCAAGCACGTTTATAGTACAGCAGCTGTTCTTGGTACTGCAGACCAGGCCGATAGACTTGAATAAGACGGAGCTGCCTCTAGGCCATGTAACCAATGAAACACAGAGAGGAAATGCACCAAACAGAAATGCTACTGATTATACTGGGAAGTCATACATGCAGGTATTAAAAGCTGAGACTTTCGCCAATATGTTCCAGTCAGGAAGATATCGGAGCCCATCAATGCACCACGTCACGGTCACTCAGCATGGCAAAGGGTCCTAGCCGCTACTCTAACTATGGTGTGAACATGGTCTGGGGGTGATATAATTCAGCACACAGCCAAGCCTCCACACAAAGGCCCAGCATGAATACTGTGGTAGTACAATGTAAATGAGGCCAGGCCGTGAGCCACACCTATGCCAGACCATGTGATGGAAGTTACCAGGTGCAACAGAGTGTCCAAACACACTCAAATCTAACAAGACAAAAACACAGAAATGAAGTGGCAATTCTGGAGGAGCTGCTCAGCCCCTGACACTGTGGCGTGTCTTTTATTGGGGGAGCAGCCCCACCGCATGTGGACCGCAATAATCGACTAACCCCAGCAAAATATGCATACAATGGAGGATGTCGACGCGGTCCACATGCACCACAAGAAGCAAACTACACAGAATGTAGCAAATAAACATATGAAACACATGTGGTTTATGTGGTGCATGTGGACCGCGTCGACATCCTCCATTGTATGCATATTTTGCTGGGGTTAGTCGATTATTGCGGTCCACATGCGGTGGGGCTGCTCCCCCAATAAAAGACACGCCACAGTGTCAGGGGCTGAGCAGCTCCTCCAGAATTGCCACTTCATTTCTGTGTTTTTGTCATGTAACCAATGAGCCATTAATTGTATAGTGGCTGTTCTTGGTATTGCAGCCCAGGCCCGTTCCCATTCACTTGAATGAGACTGAGTTGTGTCTGGGCTATGAGACCAATGAACATGATGTCACAATCCTGGGAAGAAGCCATTGCACTCAGCAAAGTGTCATTGCCTCTCCAAACTGCTGATTGGTGCTAAGAGTTAGACGAGGAGAGGTCATCAATACTAAACTCCTGAAAAACCCCTTTAAGCTTTTGTGGAGTGCCCTATTGCTTTTGGTGACATTGTAAGTGACTTTACATGGAAGAGCTTTTATCGATTAGGGTTTCTATTGTTTAATTTTTTTATAATTTTTCCATTGCCTCAAATTTTATTTTAAATGCAACAAGATTTGTTATTATATTGCGTCACGATCTGCAGAACATAAATGGCTATGGAATTTGATTTGCATTTTCATCCATTATTCATTTAGCTGGGTGTTTTCACAGTAACAGCTGCCATTATATATCAAAATCTGATGAGGTGTTATTATTTATAACTTATCAACCTTTTAGGCCAAAATCTAATGCTTAGAACTACCTTTTTCTTTGTGTTTATAGATTGGAATGTAACTCATTAAATTAAGAAAGTTGAATGTAGTGAGACCTTGGTTTATTTTTATTATGCTGTATTTTTCCATTTATCTTTGATAAACCTTTCTAAAGACTGATTCTGCCATGAGGCATTAGTGGATTGTTCTCATGTGTATAACTTCATGTAGCAGATTTCATGTTCAATCTGGGATTGTTGATGTCAATGAGGTGTTGGAGGAAGAGGACAGCTTATTTATGTTTTTTAATACGTACTGGACAGTAAACATTGAGAACAACATTGGAGAGTATATATATTTTTATTTTAAGCATTTTGTAAAGGTTGTCCGCGAGTTTTAATTATCTTGGACAGCCCTTTAACCACCTCAGCTCCCTAGCTTAAACCCCCTTAATGACCATACCACATTTTACAATTCTGCACTACACTACTTTCACAGTTTATTGCTCGGTCATACAACTTACCACCCAAAATGAATTTTACCTCCTTTTCTTCTCACTAATAGAGCTTTCATTTGGTGGTATTTCATTGCTGCTGACATTTTTACTTTTTTTGTTATTAATCGAAATTTACCAAAATTTTTGCAAAAAAATGACATTTTTCATTTTCAGTTGTAAAATTTTAAAAAAAAATACATTTCTATATAAATTTTTCTCTAAATTAATTTTTCTACATGTCTTTGATAAGAAAAAAAATGTTTGGGTAAAAAAAAATGGTTTGGGTAAAAGTTATAGCGTTTACAAACTATGGTACAAAAATGTGAATTTACGCATTTTGAAGCAGCTCTGACTTTCTGAGCACCTGTCATTTTTCCTGAGGTTCTACAATGGCCAGACAGTACAAACACCCCACAAATGACCCCATTTCGGAAAGTAGACACCCTAAGGTATTCGCTGATGGGCATAGTGAGTTCATAGAACTTTTTATTTTTTGTCACAAGTTAGCGGAAAATGATGATTTTTTTTAAAAAAATTTTTTATTACAAAGTCTCATATTCCACTAACTTGTGACAAAAAATAAAAACTTCCATTAACTCACTATGCCCATCACGAAATACCTTGGGGTGTCTTCTTTCCAAAATGGGGTCACCTGTGGGGTAGTTATACTGCCCTGGCATTTTAGGGGCCCTAATGCGTGAGAAGTAGTTTGAAATCAAAATGTGTAAAAAAATGCCCTGTGAAATCCTAAAGGTGCTCTTTGGAATTTGGGCCCCTTTGCCCACCTTGGCTGCAAAAAAGTGTCACATATGTGGTATCGCCGTACTCAGGAGAAGTTGGGCAATGTGTTTTGGGGTGTCTTTTTACACATGCCCATGCTGGGTGAGATAAATATCTCTGTCAAATGTCAACTTTGTATAAAAAAATGGGAAAAGTTGTCATTTTAGAGAGATATTTCTCTCACCCAGCATGGGTATATGTAAAAAGACACCCAAAATCACATTGCCCAACTTCTCCTGAGTACGGCGATACCACATGTGTGACACTTTTTTGCAGTCTAGATGCGCAAAGGGGCCCAAATTCCTTTTAGGTGGGCATTTTTAGACATTTGGATCCCAGACTTCTTCTCACGCTTTAGGGCCCCTAAAATGCCAGGGCAGTATAAATACCCCACATGTGACCCCA
Organism: Bufo bufo; assembly: GCF_905171765.1. NCBI lineage: Eukaryota > Metazoa > Chordata > Amphibia > Anura > Bufonidae > Bufo > Bufo bufo. The sequence continues at coordinate 133,275,117 of NC_053395.1, forward strand.
TTTTGGAAAGAAGACACCCCAAGGTATTGAATGAGGGGCATGGCGAGTTCATAGAAGTTTTTTTTTTTTTGCACAAGTTAGCGGAAATTGATTTTTTTTGTTTTTTTCTCACAAAGTCTCCCTTTCCGCTAACTTGGGACAAAAATTCCAATCTTTCATGGACTCAATATGCCCCTCAGCGAATACCTTTGGGTATCTTCTTTCCAAAATGGGGTAATTTGTGGGGTGTTTGTACTGCCCTGGCATTTGAGGGTCTCCACAATCATTACATGTATGGCCAGCATTAGGAGTTTTTGCTATTCTCCTTATATTGAGCATACGGGTAATGAGATTTTTTTTTTCCGTTCAGCCTCTGGGCTGAAAGAAAAAATGAATGGCACAGATTTGGTCAACTAAATTTAGGGGGTATTCCCGGAGACTACCCAAGAAAAAAAGCAAGCCTGTCTTACAAATGGGAGGCTAGCAAAGTACCGGAAGCTGCTGCGATTGAAAAAAAATCACTTACAGATACTATAAAAGTACAAATGCTGATTAGCGATACGCTAATTAGTGAATCAGTGACTGCGGTGCGGTGGGCTGGGCGCTAACCGACGCTAACTGCCTAACAAAGGGGCCTAAACTATCCTAAACCTAACAGTCAATACTAGTGGAAAAAAAAGTGACAGTTTACACTGATCACTTTTTTCCCTTTCACTAGGTGATTGACAGGGGCGATCAAGGGGTGATCAAGGGGTTAATTGGGGTGATGGGGGGTGATCTGGGGCTAAGTGTTGTGTCTTGTGTACTTACAGTGATGTGTGCTCCTCTGCTGGGACCAACCGACGAAAAGGACCAGCAGAGGAGCACAGAAGCCATTTAACACATTATATTTATAGATATAATGTGTTAGATGGCTTCTGATTCGTTTTTTTGAAAATCATCAGCCTGCCAGCGACGATCATTGGCTGGCAAGCTGATGACGAACTTGTCCTCTAACTTTTGCCTGCCCGCGATGCGCATGCGCGGGCCGGCTGTGAGCGTAATCTCGCGTCTCGTGAGATGACGCGTAGATGCGTGACTGTGCCTGAGTGAGCCGTCTCCGGAACGCGATCCTGCGTTAGGCGGTCCGGAGGCGGTTAAAGAGGCACTCCCATAAAAAACTTATTGTACCCCCATTTAATTGTGCTGGTATACATAACTGTTCATTTAAAAAACTTACGTATTGATTTATTGATGTATTTTCAGCCTCCATTACTTTTGGCACCAATGAGACATGATTGATCGCACAGTTTCTCAACTCCTTCCTATGAGGGGCTTGGTGTCAGTTTCATAGGAATGAATAGAGAAATTGACCTCCTGTTCACACAGCAGACACTGATCCAGCAAGTCTCATCAGAAGTCACATGATCTAACTTCCAAAAGGCTAAAAATACATCAATAAAATATGTAAGGCTATTAAATAAACAATTATATATACCAGCACATTTACAAACTGAGCTGGGGGAGCCACAATTACTTTTTTGGGAGACACCCTTTAAGGAAATGATGGAAGTCCCAATGTACTAATGATTTAAAATTGAGATGTTTAAATATTTGTAAACATATTTATATATTATTAAAATATAGTAGGTGTAAAGTATTATCCATAGCTTCCTGCTATGCAAATCATGTAGAGTTAAAATGTAACTTTAATTAGAATACTTTAGTAGTGGTACAAATTAAAGGGAACCTGTCACCTCTACTATTCTACCCTCACTGAGCGTTTCTAAATGTTCATTGTGTTACCCTAAACATATAAATTACACTTTTAATTTCATTTGCAGACAAATTCAATAAGTATTATGCATTTTTGTACTTTCCGCCTTTTATGCAAATTAACATAAAAGAGTCATATCTTACTTGTGTGACCAGAGAAGAGTCATATTTTCAAGCTCTGACTCATCTCAGGTTAATTTGCATATGTATCAAATTGTTTTTTTTACACAATAAAAGCACACAGAGCTATGGGGACTGAGTATTGCAGATGTGCTAGCGGCCATCTAGCAACCCATGTCCTCAGCTCTATGCACAAAATCCAGGTGACAGGTTCCCTTTAATTTAGCAAGTGTTTTTTTATATTTTTGCTACATAACTAGTTAAATATAATAGTGCTTTACAGTCACGTATTGATAAGGAATACTACAATCTTACTTAGGACAAAAGCAAATAGAATCCTTGCAGTCTTATAAGCACACCAGGACACCAACATGGAAACCCAGGTAGTGCCAACAGGTTCATCTCCTAAGGATTGCTGACTAGAAATCACATGTAGGTGAAGGACAAGGAGCAAGTTTAGTTTTCAGTATGGCCATTTACAGATGCAGCCAAGCTAAACTTGATGTTTAACGTGTAAGGGTACTTTCACACTAGCGTTTTTCTTTTCCGGCGCCGAGTTCCGTCCTAGGGGCTCAAATCCGGAAAAGAACTGATCAGTTTTATCCTAATGCATTCTGAATGGAGAGTAATCTGTTCAGGATGCATCAGGATGTCTTCAGTTCAGTCTTTTTGACTGATCAGGCTTTTCAGAAAACCGTAGCATGTTGTATTTTTACCTCCGGCCAAAAATCCTGAACACTTTGACTGAACGCCGGATCCGGTCTTTTACCTATTGACTTGCATTAACGCTGGATCCGGCGCCGTATGTTCAGTCAAACCGGATCTGACTTTTGCATGTTAAACCCGAAAAATGTGAAAAAAAAGTTAAAGTCCATAAATGGCAGATCCGTTTTTTCCAATGCATTTTTTCATTGTGATCAAAATCCTGATCAGGATTCAAATGTAATCCGTTTTCACACGTTTTTCCGGATCCGGCGGGCAGTTCTGGTGTCGGAATTGAATGCCGGATTTAAACAACGCTAGTGTGAAAGTAGCCTTAAAGGGTTTCTGTCATCAGAATGTGATGTGCTAATGTCAGAAGAACATAACTGTATGACATATCTCCCTGCCTGCCGCCGTACACGCAAAATAATGACTTTTATAATATGCAAATGAGCCTCTAGGTGCTAGTGGGGCGTCGGTGCAGCACCTAGAGGTACCGTCTTCTCACCGTTTGGCACGCCCTTGTAAAGGTGATTGACATTCTCGGTCTCCTCCGTGCCCCGCAAATCCTGCGCCATCCATTTTAGTATTAGGCGCAGGCGCAGTGAGTGATGGACGCTCGTCAGCTGCCGTCCTTCACTCACTGCGCCTGTGCCTAATACTAAAATGGACGGCGCAGGATTTGCGGGACACAGAGGAGAGCTTCTGTGTAATGAGACGCAATTGCGCTGCCTTCATCAGACTAAAGGCATCATTTGCGTATTTCAGCAAAGCCATTTTTATGTATAGGTCTGTAAAAACATGGCACAGTTGGAATCAGGTAAGCTAAGCCTATCTGGCACTATGCTTGGTTGCATAGTGATGTCACTGATGATGACAGACTCCCATTAATTAAAAAAAGGAAACAATGATATCTTTTACATAAGAATTTGGAACCATCCAAGCGAGCAATGCACAGTATCTGACGACAACATAGCAAAGCACTGAAGGCAGGTTTTTTTTCCAAGCTTATTACGTAAGTAACTGAAAACAAAGACATACAGTAAGTAAAGTTACCACAGCTAGTCCCTTCACCAGAAGCTAAATTTAAGTGTATTATAATCTTCCCATCCCTTTGAATAATAACATGCACGTCAAGCTGTGTGCTAGGCCAGGCCAGTGATTGAGGTTCTGCTGCAGCAAATAATTAACATTGGATTGGTTTTTATGCAGTTATCGGTGGAAAATAGAATTCAATTATACTTTTAAGTTACTGTAAATGAAAAAATGACACTTTGGGTGCAGAGATAGCAGCTAGAGAGCTCTTTGGAGAAATATGTACTTTTTTCTAATACAGAATTTTCTTTACCTTGACAGCAGCTATGTAATTCTCCTAATCATTCAACCTACAGGAGTTTTTAAGCCAGGATACTTTGTCCTCGCTATTGAGTGGGTACTTTAATTAATTACACAGATTTTCTTCAAATATTAGGTAAATGAAAAGGATATATAGTATTATATCCTTATCCCAACCAAAATAAAAAATCTCAAACTTTCTGACTCTTTCTAAAGAGAGTAAAATCAGAAAGATTAGCCAACTTTATATTATTATATTTTGTGTTCAATTTTTAAGATCTCATTGGTATATTATTTTATTTTTATTTTTTTCTTAAAAGTTTGCTACAATGTACCAGTATAGGTAAAGTCGTATCAGCCTGAAATTCTTTTTTAGCTCACATAGGATTGGCCAGATTTGTGGCATGTTTTCAGCGATTGAATGTAACTATCCATGTTTTCGGTATCACTGAGAATTTAAACACTAAAACACAAAGTATCAGAAAGTCGCATACTATTTCCATATACCAGTACAATGCTTATTATTAATTCATTTACATGAAACCAAACAAGGAAATCCAGCCATATATTACTGCGGATCAATACTGCTTTCATTACTTCAGATGTGGAGCGTTTTATACATATGTTTGTCTTTTGACACCAGTTTGATAACATGTTCTGGCATATGCTCTCTAATTCCATTTGAAGCTAACTAAAATCATTGTTTACATTGTCATTAGGCATGTAGGAGTTAATTACATCCACATTTTTTTAATTTAGGTTTCAAATGCAAATTGATTTTGAAATATGGATACTGAACAAGAAAAGGGTTTATGTTACAAATATTTGTTATTAAATTGCAAACACAATGGTTTACAGGGCAACTTACATTTGTGTTTGCCAAAATTCATAGTAAGTTATGGTACCGCTACCTTCATGTTCCTAGTGGTGTTATTGCTGGGGATGCCTATGTGTGTTCAGTGGTGTATATATTATAGCTAGCTCCATTACCTGCTATAAAGCCCATAGATGGTTTAATCCTTTGTAGGGAATCCCCATTTCTACAGCTATGTTGATATCACCATACATGACACTCTTGTCTCCTTGATTTTTTGTTCACATCTGCTTGGCTGTTGTGAATTTATTCAACAATGGCAGAATAAATTCCACAGAATGTTGTACCATTTTTTTTAGGTAAAATGATGGACACCTTGATACAAACAATGGGACCATCAGATGTCACTGGTGTGTGACAGATCTGTTTTCTGCATTAAGTTTTTATTTTCACGTGATGTAAGGCTACTTTCCCACTCGCGTTTTGGGCGGATTTGTCATGGATCTGCAAAAACGGATCTGTTACAATAATACAACCGCATGCATCATGAACAGATCCGTTTGTATTATCTGTAACATAGCCAAGACGGATCCGTCGTGAACTCCATTGAAAGTCTGGAGACTGATCCGTTTTCTAGTGTGCCAGATTGTGTCAGAGAAAACGGATCCGTACCCATTGACTTACATTGTGTGCCAGGATGGATCCGTTTGGCTCATGCATGACTGATGCATTCTGAGCGGATCCTTTTTCATTCAGAATGCATTAGGACAAAATTGGACCGCTTGTGAGAGCCCATGACGGATTTCACAAACGGAAAGCCAAAACGCGAGTGTGAAAGTATTCTAACAGATAAATAAAAGGCCAGTGGGTCCACCAGATTTATGCTCATTTGTTTTCAGGTGCAAATAAAGACAGAAATCTACTGAAGCTCAGAATTGGTTGCATCCTCCGGCAGCGCAGTAGATTTCATAGACCAGAGTAACACGCTGGTCTTTGATAAATCTCCCACTATGTCAGGAAGCATTGAGAGCATTGATTGATCTTAGATCCGGACACACATTCAGGTTTCTTGATGCAGTTTTGAAACCCAAGACCAGGACTGAATTCAGAAAAGTATTTGTCATTAATTCTTTCTCTCTTTTTATGATCCACTCTTGGCTTTGACTTCTAAAACTGCACTGAGAAATCTGCCATATTGTCAGAATCCAACAAACAGTGCTTTATCAGTAACACTATACCAAGATTTAACTTTGGAAGTCTTTAATTAGATGAGTGTATATAGGACAATACATTCATCTTCTGCTTTAGCAAAAATACTGATGATATCACTGACTAAAAATAGGATGCATATTTTATTTTTTACAGCTATCTCATCACCCATGTGACATTAACTTCTTTACTCTCATGGTTTAGTTAACATTCCTAATTAGTGAAACGAACCATGCAGCAGAAACTCAAATGTGATATACAGTAAAAGCAGAAAGAGTTATGGCATTGCCACTGAAGAGAAGACATGCGTTGTTCCTTACTTAAAGCCCCATCCAGTCCCCCCAAGGACAATAGCTGCTACCAGGATGGCACCAGCGATGGACCCTATTATAAGGTTGGTGGCACTAGGACCTGTGGTAAAGGATTATGGGAAGAAAAACATAAGAACCAACCACAAAAGGGAATCGCAGGCAAATAATCTTGTGTTCTAACCTAAGAAATACATACAGATTAATCTCTATTAATCTCTGGTTTTCACCTCATCTAGTAAATGTGGATTTTTAATACATTTGCCACACTGGCCTCATTCCATTAAGCTTTTAACTGCTAATAATTTAACAGCACATTATTTAGCAATAAAAATCTTTAGGGGGAATTTTATGCAATAAGGTTTAGTGCTTTTAGTAATAGGATATTTAAAGGGCAATACAAATTAGTTTTCTGCATTTCCTTTTTATTGTTTTTATCACCTTTTACCTATTCCATGATAGTGACATTCTGAAATAAAACATATGAGTTACATGATGTTCCTGTGCACTGCTTCTTTTCTTAGTCCAGGAGGTAGAGAATAAATTGTTAATAAGTATTAAGATCCATTATATAACTCCTTTTTAGCTAATTTGGCGACCGAGGTAAAAGTTATGAGTTTAAGTTGTAACAATTAAATAGTCCTCTCTATAAGAACTGTGCTAACTTAATTTACACTTCAATCGTTTTAACAAGGGTCTTCAAGTTCATAGGACCATTCGAACATCAAAGCATTTTATTTAACATTTATATCAATCATCAAATAACGTTAGTGAGTAAATTTAAAAGGAAAAGGTGATGCAAGAGACATAATTTGAGTAATTTTCTTTAAACAGCAGAGAGAACACTTGAAAACTAAAGGGTCCTTTTAATAATGATCTTATAGTCATACTTTTGCATTTCCGTAACCTTGTCACTTGGTATTTACTACAACAATCCACTTTGCAGATCATTGTCAGATTCCTTATAATGACAAGTTGAATGCAATACCAAAAATGTATGTAAGTGGATTTCCAGACCAAATGTAAAATTTAGCTTTCCTCATTCTTTTCTCATTCAGTTGACCGTCCAGTCCAGTGAATGCAGACATTTGACGTGGACCTTGATTCACGAGTTCTGTGAAAAAGGCCTTTAAACTATTCAGGAAACGTTAAAACAGAAGTCTCTGCAGAGGTGAAACACGAGTGGCTACCCTGTGGAACCACAAGACCACACTTCGAGCCCTTCTACCTAGGCTAATGCATGAGGCAATGTCTGGAAACAACGTTTTTTTCTGATCATTGCCCTAATGTTGAGACGCTACAGAGCAGTGTTTACATGCAGCAATCATTCCTCTCTATGAAATTGATGAACGATTGCTACTGTGATCATTCATCCCCATACAGACTTATTGCTTGAGGGCAGCACATAGCTATTTACACAGGGCAATGTCCTGCCCGCAAACAATGATTTTAGGTGCCACACGAAAGATGTGGTCAACCGGACAATTATCTGGAGAAGGTATTTGTTCGAATGTTCAGCCCCTATAATTATCCCGATCCTCAGCCAGAGTAAAAGGGCCCTTATGCTACAGGATAAACAGCATTTTTGTGTTCTAAGCTTTAAGCCACCCGTTAGCTGTTACATCTTGGATGCCATACATATTGCACTTCCAGCGCTACCACTAGCATGATGGATGGAGGTTCCATACACCCTTCCTTTCATCATAGCCCAGTCTGAGGAACAACCATTGGTCTGAAATGTTTCCATTGGCTACCATTATAACACTATGATGTAACTCTTATGAAATGAATGAATTAATAACTGCAGCATCTAGAGTGCTGTACTTTTTTCTCTGTTTTTTAAGCCACCCCTTTTTACATTAATCTCTGCATTGCAAACATAGACCTTCTATGCCGAATCCAAACCTACTGGACAGCCTGCTATGAAATCAACTAACTGTACAACAGTGTATCTATGAGTGACATTTGGTCTTAAAAAAGGAGTGTGTAAAGTGTAAAAAAAATATGTTATCAATTGAATCACTGTGGGGGAGAAAAAGAAAAGATGCTGCCCATCCACTTGATGACGGGTTCAGTTTTAACTCAATGTTGGGTGTGTACATACCTACACATTAGGGATTTACATTACCTGCAACTTCCTCAAATGTTCTCATAACAGGCAGGAACTATTAACTATTAAAATAGCATATATGGAGAACTCAGTGAAATCAATAGTGAAATCAAATTCCAAGTGGTTTCCTTGGAGTGTCAGGCAGCTATATATCTAAGATTTGTAGTCTGCTGCATCTAGATTTCACTGTGCATGGCAAAGCCCAATACCTAGAGCCTGTATGTCAGAGCACAGATGCTGTACATCTCCCTAGCATGTACACGCATGGCCTCCATGTACTCAGGCTCCATTGGCCACTATATGTACGGAGACACAGTATTCTCTCCTATACAGAGGTATACTGTGGCCTATACCTCTGTATTTATCTATTGCAGCCCAATTACAGCTCCGTACACTCATTCCTACTTGCAATGAGGCTGATTCTGCTGGTATTGAAAATCAATTCCCCAACATATTAATATGTACCTCCAAAGCAGAGGTACGCTAAAATGTAGATGTTCATATTATATTATTTCTCACTGCACTTTTTATGATCAGGGGTTGCTTAAAAACTGCAAGTGCAATTAAAACATTTATACAAAAATAAGCTTTGATATGAGTGATGTTCTCTTACACCTTAATAATGGTACAGCGGGAAAGCTAAACCATAAACTAAATTCCGGCTCTGTACACTGTACTATATGCTGTACTAGTTTTACACCACGGCAGCCATTGGAATGCATTGATATGCTGGAAACAGAACCGAATACTCCTAAAACAAGGCAAACATGCAAATAGTAACAGGTGATTATGCAAAGCAAGCTTTCTGCGTTGACTAGAAAAGTCTTATTGTACTTACCTGGAGTACACACATTTGGTACACAGTACATACCATTATAACATCTGCTAACAAGTTAACAGTTTAACAATTGGGAAGCACAAGAATAAAGTATTACTCAAACTTGTCATACGTTCTATGAAATTCATATTTAATACAGATGTTTTTCATTGCTGCAGCCCATTAAGTAACACAATTTACCTTTTTTATATGGCACAAACAAATACATATAAATAACTGAATTGTGTAGGCCAATGAATTATGTTATCCCCCATATTATATACTTTATATAATTTCCGGTGGTTTTGGTGTCAGTTTTAAGTCTGTTTCTTCTTTGTGAGGTTACAGGAAATTTATGAAATGTCGCTCAGTAATAATACATTTGGCACAAGTGCAATGCGGTGTACTCCTATGTGTATAAAAGCAGACCAGGGGGTTTCCTGATGTGGCGATGCTACTTTTTTTGCAACTTTTTAAAAAGTCACACATCATAAATGAGACTTCAAGGTGTTCTAAACTAAAATCCTGACCTACTTTTCACTCCACTTCTAAAAGTGATCACCAAATGTCGCACAGGGGCGTCACTTGCAACACTTTTTATGCCACAAAACGGACATAGAAGACTTGATAAATGCCCCCCTCTGGCTTTATCCAATACACAATGATGAAAAACTTATCACTACATCTACAACAGGTTACAAAGATTAAACTACACAAAGATGTATCACACGGCATCTAAAAAGGCTACATGAACAAGAAACTTTGCCTTTAACAGTAACTGCAAAGTGAACTCACATAGATACAAATTACACTACATGATGGCCACATGACTGATATATAACAGGATAAAAGACTGTTTATTACACGTTAAGCACAATAAATCAACCAATTGCTCTCTATAAACCAGTACTAGCAAAGGGATTGTCTCCAAAACTAGAATTCTGATTATTATGACATTGTATCTAGTTTGGCCATTTCATCATTTGGCTGGCAACATTTGATACCCCCATTAACATGCATATACAGTTGCATCTCAATAAATTAGAATATCATCAAAAACTTAAGGGGTATTCCACTTATTTAAATAACTATTAGATCGGTGGAGGTCCTACCACTGGGATCCCCACGATCACGAGAACAGGAGCCACATACCCACTGATGCCCTCCTGAAATGAACGGAGCAGCTAGTAGGGCATGCGTGCGTCCGATCCATTCATTTCTATATGAATTATGGAGATCGGCTGTCTCCGGAACTCCCATAGAAATGAATTGAGCAGCCACACACACGTGTGACCGGCCGCTCAGTTCATTTCAGGAGGGGCTGCATGTACTCAGGCTCCATTGGCCACTATATGTACGGAGACACTGTATTCTCTCCTAGCTTCATGCCAAGGAGCTTTACAGAGGTATACTGTGGCCTATACCTCTGTATACAGGGAGTGCAGAATTATTAGGCAAGTTGTATTTTTGAGGATTAATTTTATTATTGAACAACAACCATGTTCTCAATGAACCCAAAAAACTCATTAATATCAAAGCTGAATATTTTTGGAAGTAGTTTTTAGTTTGTTTTTAGTTTGAGCTATTTTAGGGGGATATCTGTGTGTGCAGGTGACTATTACTGTGCATAATTATTAGGCAACTTAACAAAAAACAAATATATACCCATTTCAATTATTTATTTTTACCAGTGAAACCAATATAACATCTCAACATTCACAAATATACATTTCTGACATTCAAAAACAAAACAAAAACAAATCAGTGACCAATATAGCCACCTTTCTTTGCAAGGACACTCAAAAGCCTGCCATCCATGGATTCTGTCAGTGTTTTGATCTGTTCACCATCAACATTGCGTGCAGCAGCAACCACAGCCTCCCAGACACTGTTCAGAGAGGTGTACTGTTTTCCCTACTTGTAAATCTCACATTTGATGATGGACCACAGGTTCTCAATGGGGTTCAGATCAGGTGAACAAGGAGGCCATGTCATTAGATTTTCTTCTTTTATACCCTTTCTTGCCAGCCACGCTGTGGAGTACTTGGACGCGTGTGATGGAGCATTGTCCTGCATGAAAATCATGTTTTTCTTGAAGGATGCAGACTTCTTCCTGTACCACTGCTTGAAGAAGGTGTCTTCCAGAAACTGGCAGTAGGACTGGGAGTTGAGCTTGACTCTATCCTCAACCCGAAAAGGCCCCACAAGCTCATCTTTGATGATACCAGCCCAAACCAGTACTCCACCTCCACCTTGCTGGCGTCTGAGTCGGACTGGAGCTCTCTGCCCTTTACCAATCCAGCCACGGGCCCATCCATCTGGCCCATCAAGACTCACTCTCATTTCATCAGTCCATAAAACCTTAGAAAAATCAGTCTTGAGATATTTCTTGGCCCAGTCTTGACGTTTCAGCTTGTGTGTCTTGTTCAGTGGTGGTCGTCTTTCAGCCTTTCTTACCTTGGCCATGTCTCTGAGTATTGCACACCTTGTGCTTTTGGGCACTCCAGTGATGTTGCAGCTCTGAAATATGGCCAAACTGGTGGCAAGTGGCATCTTGGCAGCTGCACGCTTGACTTTTCTCAGTTCATGGGCAGTTATTTTGCGCCTTGGTTTTTCCACACGCTTCTTGCGACCCTGTTGACTATTTTGAATGAAACGCTTGATTGTTCGATGATCACGCTTCAGAAGCTTTGCAATTTTAAGAGTGCTGCATCCCTCTGCAAGATATCTCACTATTTTTGACTTTTCTGAGCCTGTCAAGTCCTTCTTTTGACCCATTTTGCCAAAGGAAAGGAAGTTGCCTAATAATTATGCACACCTAATATAGGGTGTTGATGTCATTAGACCACACCCCTTCTCATTACAGAGATGCACATCACCTAATATGCTTAATTGGTAGTAGGCTTTCGAGCCTATACAGCTTGGAGTAAGACAACATGCATAAAGAGGATGATGTGGTCAAAATACTCATTTGCCTAATAATTCTGCACGCAGTGTATATCTATCGCAGCCCAATTGCCCAATTACAGCTCCGTACACTCATCTCCCACTCTGTGGATAGGGGATAACTTCAAACAATCTGAATACCCCTTTAATTTATTGCAGTAATTCAATTAAAAATGTGATATATATTATATATAAAGCTGAGTGTATGAATGTATGTATGTCCGCTAAAGGAATCCACACCGTCGCATTTACAATCACGATTTTGCACAGCCGCCTCCTGTGACTCGGGGAACGTCATAGACTATGTTTTGAGTGGAAATTTTCACCCCGCGCTTCCGAAATATTAGTCAAAAAAATACGCTTAGTAACCTAACCACCAAACTACAGCAGCCATTGTCTGTTGTGGCAGTTAGCCTGTATATTCATCAGGTTGCAAAGAGCAACCAATCACAGCTCAGCTTCTATTTTGCTACAAGTCATTATTAAGAGCTCTGATTGGTTGCTATAGGCAATAAAGGACATTCTTAGTATAAGACAACTTATGTGTGAGTTAATATGATTTCGATTGCGAAGCTTAGCCAACGTTGTTGTAGAGGCTGATGTAACTCACATGACCTTAAGTGTATACTAATTCTGTAGTGTTAAGGAGTGGGGGCTTTGGAGGTCACTGTTAAGGGGGCAGGGTACTGTAGAGGTCATTGCTAAGGGGGATACTGTCGATATCTTTTAACGACACACACAAACATTAAATTAAATAGCTGAAATATACCTGTGCGAAGCCGGGTCCCTCTGCTAGTGTATATATATATATATATATATATATATGTATATACAGTACAGACCAAAAGTTTGGACACACCTTCTCATTCAAAGAGTTTTCTTTATTTTCATGATTATGAAGGCATCAAAACTACGAATTAACACATGTGGAATTATATACATAACAAACAAGTGTGAAACAACTGAAAATATGTCATATTCTAGGTTCTTCAAAGTAGCCACCTTTTGCTTTGATTACTGCTTTGCACACTCTTGGCATTCTCTTGATGAGCTTCAAGAGGTAGTCCCCTGAAATGGTCTTCCAACAGTCTTGAAGGAGTTCCCAGAGATGCTTAGCACTTGTTGGCCCTTTTGCCTTCACTCTGCGGTCCAGCTCACCACAAACCATCTCGATTGGGTTCAGGTCCAGTGACTGTGGAGGCCAGGTCATCTGGCGCAGCACCCCATCACTCTCCTTCATGGTCAAATAGCCCTTACTTTACTTACTTTTTTTCGGCTGACTGACTGACCTTCATTTCTTAAAGTAATGATGGCCACTCGTTTTTCTTTACTTAGCTGCTTTTTTCTTGCCATAATACAAATTCTAACAGTCTATTCAGTAGGACTATCAGCTGTGTATCCACCTGACTTCTCCTCAACGCAACTGATGGTCCCAACCCCATTTATAAGGCAAGAAATCCCACTTATTAAACCTGACAGGGCACACCTGTGAAGTGAAAACCATTTCAGGGGACTACCTCTTGAAGCTCATCAAGAGAATGCCAAGAGTGTGCAAAGCAGTAATCAAAGCAAAAGGTGGCTACTTTGAAGAACCTAGAATATGACATATTTTCAGTTGTTTCACACTTGTTTGTTATGTATATATTTCCACATGTGTTAATTCATAGTTTTGATGCCTTCAGTGTGAATCTACAATTTGCATAGTCATGAAAATAAAGAAAACTCTTTGAATGAGAAGGTGTGTCCAAACTTTTGGTCTGTACTGTATATATATATATTCATTACACACAGAGTTTCACTTTTTGAATTGAATTACTGAGAAAAATGAACTTTTCAATGATATTCTAATTTATTGAGATGCACCTATATATCTCAGGCAAACATAAATATCATTTCTACGAGAAGGGGAATAATATAAGCAGCTGCCAGATACTACTAGTGCTGCTTATCCCAACAAAACTATAGAAATGCACAGGGAAAATTCAGATCTTGAATGACACAGGTAATACAATACATAAAACCTGCCATAAAATATCTAGCAGCTTAAGTTTATTCAGGGTTCTGTTGCAGACTGTATCAATAGATTTGCTGTCAATATCAGATTGGTGAGAGTTGAGCTCCTGACACCCCCATAATCAGCCAGTTAAAGGGGTACTCAGCTTTTTCATTACCAGGCATAGTGATGTGCATTCGGTAGTAAGTAATGAAGAGGCTGAAGAACTGTGGCACCCTCAAACAGCTGATCGGAGGGGATGGAGCGAGTAAGTCTCTGATATTGATGGCCTATACATAGCACAGACCATCAATGTTAAAGTACCTATGTGTTGTAAATGGGAGAAACACAGCAGTACTTAAAGGGGTTGTGTTGACAGTACATATTAATGACCTCAGGATAGATCATCAATATTTGAGCAGTGGAGGTTTGACTTATGGCATCCCTGCTGATCAGCTATTTGATGAGGAGGCGGCGCTCATACGAGCATTACATCCTCTTCAAGATTACACTGTGCATAATTTCAGAGGTTTCGGCGGCGCAGTGTAATTACAAGTGTTTGTTCCATTCACTTGAGTGGGACGAACAATTGCAGTTACACTGCACCACCGCTGCAAGCGAGACCATGCATAGTGTAATCTTGAAGAGGAAACAGTGCTCGTACAAGCACGCGTCCTCTTTTTACAGTTGATCAGCAGGGGTGCCAAGAGTTGGATATGTACTGCCCGCACAACCCCTTTAAATTGTTCTGCTTTTTATTTTTTTTTAGCAAAACATGGGTTATGTGAGTTTAGAAGTGTTTCATCTAAATACACTGTGCTAGTGGAAGGCACACATAAACTAGCTTGCTCTGTCCATATGGCATCATTTTGCACATAAACAAAGGCCAAGGAAGATGCAGTCATGTGATTATGTTACCGCTGGATGTGATGTAACAAACTGAGGCTGTAGTTCAACCATGAGTATGCCACATCACAGCTGGATTGTTTGCCCATTATGTGACTAAATGTCAACTCCTAAAATGTCAGAATTAGTGAATACTGTACCTGTATTCTGTATGAGATGACAATCCTGGGTCCAATATACACCATGTGGAGGACGTGTATATTGTAAACCAAGATACAAAATTCATGATGAGCATTGTATTTTATTCTACTTCTGAGACGGCCGAGTTTTAGAACAAATATAACTCAAATCTAATCAAATATAAAGTCCCACTTTAATGCGACCAAAATAAATTACCATTTAGATGAGGAGTATTCACCTCCAATGGCTTCACCGAAAACCATGAAGCTAAATGGGATAATACAATTTTTTGTTGCAAGTCTCCTTGGTTAAATCATCAATGTATGATTGAAAGTAGTGTGACCTACAGGAACTGGGGACGATGACACCAACAGTCACAGTATTATTTATCCAGGCACAGTACCATACAGTTTGTGGCTGGTACCAAAGCTCTGTCACGCTCATTTCAATGGGCTGAACTGCAGGACAAGGTACAGTCATACTTGTATGGAGCTGTGTCTGGATAAACAGTCAATGGGTAATAGCAGCTTTCCTAGGGGGTCGGATCTCCCACTAATCATTTACGTACATTAATGGACTTTCATCGTCTTGGACAATCCATTTAAGGATTACCAAACACAACTTTTGGTATATCCATGAATGAGAACCATAGAATTTCATAACATTTTCAAGATTACATAGTAATCAAACATATTTTCTATATAAACTGTGCTGGGGCAAAGGAAAAAGCTCTAGGGTAGTCATAGAAGGTCCAGCAGTGTGAAGGCACCAGAGATATGGAGACTACGTTATTAAAAAAAAGGTGCCATCATTTAGGAGTACTGTAATTTAGTTATTTAGCATGGTAATCATATAATTTGTTCTTGTTGGTAAGAATGATGTGTTCCTAGCATCGGTAAAATATGACAGAGAAGGTTTCATTGGAGGTTTTACATAAAGCAATATTCATACTACTTGAAAGGCTGCATTTTACAATTGATATTGTTGAAAAGTGTCATACTTTAGACAATTTTAGACAACAAAAAAAACAGACACACCCAGTTCTCATGGGGTTTTAGGAACAAGGATATAAATTGACGTTATGCCCCACATTGTCCCAGACAGGAGAGGGTCAACACTGCATGAGCAAATCACATGACATGGACACGGTCAAAATCACATGACTGGTACGGTCATCACCACATGACACAAAGCCAATGGGACAGGTACACATAAGGCTCAGACACACGGTATACTTTTACCTCACACACTAGGCACCAGACATGGAACTTGGAAAAAAAAATGCTTACTCTATTCCCCACCCTGTTCCTCCAAATATCACCCCCAGAGCCAGAATGGTCCCTGCCACTGCACCTATTAGTCTGTTAGTGGCCATGCTCACTGTTTGAAAGGGAAAAGGTAGATTATTTTCAATACATTAGTCACTCTTTCATGAATATAAAACAACTCTGAATCCTGCATTGATGAAGACAGAATCCCTCCTAAAGTCTTACTAGAACATTAGGGTACTGTAGTTGTAAATATGGAAAGTTGTTTCAGCCCTTAATCACATAGTGCAGTTTTTCCATGCATGCATGAATGCTAAATAGAACAAAAGTATAAAGGGAAAGTCCAATCCTAATTTCAGCTGACAAAAATGCAGAAAATCTGCACTATGTAGACAAGGCCTAAAAAGAATCAATAGGATCAAATATGAACATGAAATTTTGATTATCTGTTGAAATGAAAAATAACACTCCTTGTGGAAAACAATATTTCATAAAGTAAATAATAAGACAATAAATGATATATTATTTAACATTTAGTAAATTACATTAACAGAGTACATATTATGAGACCTGCACTAAGCAGAAAATGTAAAGTGGACTCTAATGCCTCATTCACACCTCGGTCTCTAGTCAGTGATTTCCATCAGTGATTATGAGCCAAAACCAGGTGCGGCTCTAAACACAGAACAGGGGCAGATCTTTCCCTTATACCTTAAGTCTGTGGAGGCTCCAATACTGGTTTTGGTTCACAATCACTGATGGAAATCACTGACCAATACACTGACGTGTGAATAAGGCCTAAAGCTGGGTTTGGTCTGAATTTATTTTCTTCCTTTCCATTTGAAGCTGACTTTACGTATGTGCAATTAAAGGGGCTCCCCAGGCTATACATAGTGAACAGAACACTCGGCAGATTTTGTGGCAGAAAATTCTGCAACTGAAAATCAGTTCCATTCACTTTAATGGAGCTTGCAGGAATCCATGTGCTTGCTGGCCCATTCAAATGAATGGAACTGATTTCCAGTCACAAGATTTTCTGCCACTAAATTTGCCGCTTGTGATGGAACCCTTATATTTACCTCATCCTTTTCCCACCGCACACCATTGTGACATGCATTTTTTGCAGATCACACGTGGACCCATTCATTTCTATGGGGCTGCAGAAAATGCAGACAGTATGCAGATGTCATCCAAGTGCTATCTGCCTCCCTGCCACAAATAATACAACGTGTCCTATTCTTGTCCATTTTGCAAACAAGATTAGGCATTTTTACAAAGGTACCCGAGAAAAGTGCAGGATACACACGGACCGCATCGGTTTTTTGTGAGCCGTGATTTACAGACTGCAAAATGGATACGGTCATGTAAATGTAGCCTAAATAGGAAATGTATTCTGCTGACAAGTCTGCAGTGTAAATACAGCTATTTCGTTAAAGAGGCATTTGGTGAGATTTATGAACAGAAGTTGTTTACAAAATAAATAGGACAACAATTGGTTGTACTGATTGTGATAGCTCTTCCCCAATGCATCTATTGATTCTTATTGTGATGTTATTCAGACATAAGGGGAGATTTACTAGCCCAAATGTACCAACATTTGTTTTGCAAATATTAAAAAAATTACACTGTATATTATATGCATGTTTAGAATGTATTTTTATATCCCAGAATTATATAGGCTATATATATTGGCCTTATTACTATGTGTTGACCTGCAGCCATTTCCCTGTCTGTGTACATTATTGCAACCAATTTTATTGCCTCTAAAATAAAGTAACAGACTACACACAGACTCTGAGTCATCTGATGCTGCAGTCATACTCCCAACTGTCCCTTCTTTCTAGCTAGCAAAAGTACATTAGCAAAAGAGGAGAAAAATGGAAAGAAGTATTACTGTAAGATCAGACTGCACAGAATGTTGAGTCTGCTACTATGGAAACACATAGATTTGCATAGAGGCATCAGATAAACTGTACATACAGTATTTTTAGAACACCAAAAAAGAAAACAAGGCTAGCACAAATAATGATGAATGTAAACTTTATTATAGTCTCAACACGAGACAAGATGTTTTTAAAAAATGCACATAAAAAACAATACAATGGTGAATGGAGAGCACTCAGAATAATGGTGCACCACTGGATAACAGAACGTATCAAGGCTAGAAAGATAATATAAATATCCTAAAATATATATATGGCCCAAGCCAGATATCAAATATATAGAACTAGCCAAAGCTATCAAGACTGAATCAGAATAAAATACAGTACATACCAAGATATAAAGTGCATAGTGCAAATATGACCAGGTGCATAAGTATATTACATTGAAATAGCCATAAAGAGAGCCATAAAGTGAATACCTGAGTGGTGAACCAACAGAGCCCCAACGCACGTTTTGCGTAAGCTTCTTCACTCTCCCCCTGAAGAAGCTTACGCGAAACGTGCGTTGGGGCTCTGTTGGTTCACCACTCAGGTATTCACTTTATGGCTCTCTTTATGGCTATTTCAATGTAATATACTTATGCACCTGGTCATATTTGCACTATGCACTTTATATCTTGGTATGTACTGTATTTTATTCTGATTCAGTCTTGATAGCTTTGGCTAGTTCTATATATTTGATATCTGGCTTGGGCCATATATATATTTTAGGATATTTATATTATCTTTCTAGCCTTGATACGTTCTGTTATCCAGTGGTGCACTATTATTCTGAATGCTCTCCATTCACCATTGTATTGTTTTTTATGTGCATTTTTTAAAAACATCTTGTCTCGTGTTGAGACTATAATAAAGTTTACATTCATCATTATTTGTGCTAGCCTTGTTTTCTTTTTTGGTGTTCTACCCTACGTGCACTCACATCCTTTGTGAGTCATTTTCTATTGGTGGTATATATATATATACAGTATTTTTAGTTAAGACAGTTTGCAAAGTTGCATTTTTCTGTTTGCAAGCTGTATAAGAGATTACCGCTATAAAATGTACGTATGCCATATGTTATCACAGTGTTTGGTCATTACCTAAAGCAGATACATAGGACAGCATATTAAGGTGAAAGATCTGCTTTAATGCAGGTGGTTATTACCATAGGAATGGTGCCACCAATTTCCTGATGAAAGAGCGAAACGTAATATGCTCATTTGAGCAGGCACCTAAATCCTTGTTTGCCAGCAGCAGATTGTGCCGTCTAAAAGGCCTCTGCTGCCGGCAAACAATGATTATGTATGGGGACGAGTGAAGGCATTAATGATCGCTCTTCCCCATACAGTAGAGGAGATCGCTGCATGTAAACTGACGAGCAGGCGCTTGTCGTGAATGAATACTTCCTTCCTGACAATCGCCTGCTAAATTGTCCAATGTAAAGGGACCTTAAGAGATAAGGCCTAATAAGCTTCAGCAGCTACATGTCCTTCATTTGGAGCTTCTGTAAGTAGTCTCAATGAACAATCATATACTGTTACTGTCAGGTAAACACAAAGAGGGTCATTTATCATGCTGAAATACGGCTATATTAGACGTATTTCCGACGCAGACAGCACCACTATCTGTGACTTCGCCCCGCTCACGACAGATCTGTGAGCGTGGGATGGGAGAGGCGTCTCATTCATTTTCTATGCCTGTTTGAAGTGTAGGAAATGGCGCTGGATGCGGCGCCTCTTCATAACTTTGGCGATCCAACACCAGCTATAGGGCTTTATTAAGACTGGTGCCTAAAATACCGGTCTTAATAAATGTGCCCCAAGAATCTGACCATGTAAATGCACTGCCAATCAGACTGGTGATTCAGTCATTCATGCTGGCACCACCGATCATGTCATCTGAGCAGCAGATCATGCTGTCTGAAAAGCTATCGTGATCCCTCATCCTCACACAGTAAAGGAGATCGCTGCATGTAACTGCTCAGTCTCCTTAACCGAGCGGGCAGCCCACTGTCGGGAAGGAACGCTTCCTTCATGACAATTGGCCGCTCAGTAAACCAGTGTAATCCAGCTTAATTTACTAATCCTATTAAAAATGTACACAGTGTAAACTTACACTGGGCAAGGAGAAGCTGACTGTCAGGAAAGAAGATTTCCTTCCCAACAGTTGACTGCATGTTAAAGGGGTTGTCCAGAGTCAGGGCTGAACCCAGATGTCCGCTGTTCTTTATTCTTTTACTGTATATGAGTGGAACATCGGAGCATTTCCATGCTCTAATGCTCCCCTTTGCCTTGCGCCTCCAAAATAGTCTAGGGCAGCGCTATAGACCACGCATCTGTGCTAGTGACGTCACCAAGCTGACTCCCAGGTGGAGGTGCCTGCCTAGAATAGTGAGGAGAAGCCCGGTAGTAAACAATCAGACCTTGAAATGCGCAGTGCAGTGATAGGGAAGGGGGAGCATTAGAGCAAGGAAATGCTCTGATGCTTCACTCATATGGAGTAAAAGAATAAAGAACAGCTGATATCCAGGTTCAGCCCTGAACCCAGACAACCCCTTTAAGTGGAGGTAAAGCTCTGCAATTACATGCAGCAATCACCTCAACAGTATGAGGACAAGAAATCGCTGCTGCTATCGCTCGTCCCCATACAAAATCATTGCTCCTGGGCAGTAGAGTGCTGTTTAGACAGCATTATCTGCTTCCTGGGAATGATGATTAAGGTGTCCGTATTTAAGATCATTTCGCCTGTAGAACAAGCTTTTCGCACATTCATTAGGTGATCTGCGGTACCTTTATCAGGATCAAGTGCTTGTAGGATAATCGGCCTGATATTCGGGCCGTATAAATCCAGCTTTAAAGGGGTTGTGCAACCTTTTTTAAGAGATGGCCTATTTTCATTATAGATATCACTAGCTGATCAACAGAGATCCAGAACCCTGTACATCCAACAATCAACTGCTCAGTAAAGCTCTGTCGTCTCTGTCCTGAGGCTAGGCTAACTCTTAAAAATTGTTCAACAACCCCTTTAATCCTCTCACTACCAGCGCCGTACACGTATGGTGATGGAGCAATTGGCAAACATGGCGCCCGCTCGCCCACCAGCTGTTTCAAACAGCAGAGACCTGTGGCCAATTACCGCGATCGGCATTAAAGCCTTTAGATGCCGTGATCAAGTGAGATCATAGCATCGAAAGGGTCAAAAACCCGGAAGCGCTTATTACCGTCATCCTCTGAGGCCAATGAGGATGCCGGTAATTGGTTTCAATCCGCTCAATGAAGAGGCTGAGGGCATTGAAGCTGCAATTCCTATTTTGGCCACCAGGTGGTAGGTCAACATAAGAAATGAGCAATAGTCAGTAATAAATGCAAAATCATTACAAAAAAGTAAAAAAAATATATAATTTTTTTTTTAAATATAAAAGTTTAAATCACCCCCCTTTCTGTATGATAAAAAAATAAAAATATCTAAGTAACAAAAAATATAAACATCATGGGTATCACCGTAACTGAAAACGCCCGTACTATTAAAATATAAAAATATTTCTCTAATACGGCGAATGGCGTAATGGAAAAAAGGGTCAAAATAGCCAATCTGCCATTTTCTCATTGATTCTCTTACCACAAAAAATTTAATAAATGCGATCAAAAAGTCACACACACTTCAAAATGGTATCAATAAAAACTACAGATTGTCCCGCAAAAAAATAGCTCCCAAACAGCTCAGTAAATATAACTTCAAAAAAGCTATAGGGGTCAGAATTATCTTTCAAAGTTTAGTTTTCAAATTTTTTTTTTACACTATTTAAACAAAAAAACGATACTAATGGGAGAATCAAGGGCACGGGTCAGTTTTGCTGCAAATGGAACGCTGTGGGAACAAAACCCATAAAACGGTGGAGGAATTGCCTTTTTTCCTTCTAATTCCAACCACTACCCACTAGCTTCCCACTGCCATAATTAATGGTGGAATTAGAAAGTACAACTTGTCCCGCAAATAATTAAGCCCTCATACAGCTATGTGAACGTAAATATAAAAAAGTTATAAAAAGCACACTTGACCTCCTGACTTTCCAATTACGGCAGACTTGGGAGAGATAAGGATTGGGAAAGCTAGATTTTAACTGCTATAGGGAGATAAGTGTCTGCCAGAGGTGTCTTTGTCCCCTGCCCACATTAATTTTATATGCATACTTGGCCAAGTTGAGTATGCATGTGGGAGGATCAGAAGAGACAGCCGCAGACCAGGCATTCGGCCAAAGTTATCTCGTGTGCATGGCCAGCTTTAGACAGGCAGTCTAAAATTCACCAGATTTATCAGAGTGGCTGAGATTAGATGAGAAATCTGGCACCGATTTAGACCGTCTAGTCTAATTTTATACCAAATATTAGTTTAGGCTTATTTTGTTTTAGAATTATAAATATTGGTGCAAAATTATGTATCTGAAGCCCCAGCCCTCTCCCGCAAAAGCCATGCCACCTACCTTCGAAACCATATGCATATCAGCCCTCTGTGAGGTGCAGCGGGTCATTCCGTTTGGCCAACTTTCTTCATAAATATGTCGAAAGTAAGATGCATCACACTGTGGCACAAATGACTCCAGCATTCAGGTGTAGCCACAGTAAATGTGAGTCAATGTGTTATGGTTCATTTCAATTCCTGCTCGTTCTAGCTTCTCAGTGTCTGACAGCTTTCCATGTATGAGGGTGTATGTAGAATATCTGTCAGTCAGAAAATTATCTATTGTTTAAAGAGGACCTGTCCCCAGTTTTTACTTTACAAAAGCAATACCTCACACTGAAGCCCATGTTCCCTAGATGTCATATCGCTAATTATTTTCATGATATGCTCCTCCGTTGCACCGCTGTGCCCCTCCTTTTGCTTAGGCGTCCTGTATGCAAATTAATAGCATCGGAACAGGGAGCAGGAGACATCAGCTTTTCTCAGTGGGCGTCTCTTCTATCTGGCTGTGGCGCTGTCCAATCACAGCGGAATGTGTCACAGCCAGGGAGAAGGTGAGCTGTTTTTTCTCAATGGCTGTGACACGTTCCGCTGTGATTGGACAGCGCCACAGCCAGATAGAAGAGACGCCCACTGAGAAAAGCTGATGTCTCCTCCTCCCTGTTCCGATGCTATTAATTTGCAAAAAATAAAAACGGTGCCAAAACAGCTATTTCTTGTTACCTTGCCTCACAAAAAGTGTAATAGAGCAACCAAAAATCATATGTACCCTAAACTAGTACCAACAATACTGCCACCCTATTCCGTAGTTTCTAAAATGGGGTCACTTTTTTGGAGTTTCTACTCTAGGGGCGCATCAGGGGGGCTTCGGTGTCAAAAAAAACAGTCCAGCAAAATCTGCCTTCCAAAAACCGTATGGCATTCCTTTCCTTCTGCGCCCTGCCGTGTGCCCGTACAGTTTCTACTCTAAGGTTGCATCAGGGGGGCTTCAAATGGGACATGGTGTAAAAAAAAACAGTCCAGCAAAATCTGCCTTCCAAAAACCGTATGGCATTCCTTTCCTTCTGCGCCCTGCCGTGTGCCCGTACAGCAGTTTACGACCACATATGGGGTGTTTCTGTAAACTACAGAATCAGGGCCATAAATATTGAGTTTTGTTTGGCTGTTAACCCTTGCTTAGTTACTGGGAAAAATGGATTAAAATGGAAAATTTGCCAAAAAATAGAAATTCTGAAATTTCATCTCTATTTGCCAATAACTCTTGTGGAACACCTAAAGGGTTAACAACGTTTGTAAAATCAGTTTTGAATACCTTAAGGGGTGTATTTTCTTAGATGGGGGTCACTTTTATGGAGTTTCTACTCTAAGGTTGCATCAGGGGGGCTTCAAATGGGACATGGTGTAAAAAAAAACAGTCCAGCAAAATCTGCCTTCCAAAAACCGTATGGCATTCCTTTCCTTCTGCGCCCTGCTGTGTGACCGTACAGTAGTTTGCGACCACATATGGGGTGTTTCTGTAAACTACAGAATCAGGGCCATAAATATTGAGTTTGGTTTGGCTGTTAACCCTTGCTTTGTAACTGGAAAAAAAATATTAAAATGGAAAATCTGCCAAAAAAGTGAAATTTGGAAATTGTATCTCAATTTCCATTAATTCTTGTGGAACACCTAAAGGGTTAACAAAGTTTGTAAAATCAGTTTTGAATACCTTGAGGGGTGTAGTTTATAGAATGGGGTCATTTTTGGGTGGTTTCTATTATGTAAGCCTCGCAAAGTGACTTCAGACCTGAACTGGTCCCTAAAAATTGGGTTTTTGAAAATTTCTGAAAAATTTCAAGATTTGCTTCTAAACTTTTAAGCCTTGTAACATCCCCAAAAAATAAAATATAATTCCCAAAATGATCCAAACATGAAGTAGACATATGGGGAACGTAAAGTAATAACTATTTTTGGAGGTATTACTATGTATTATAGAAGTAGAGAAATTGAAACTTGGAAATTTGCAATTGTTTACAAAGTTTTGGTAAATTTGGTATTTTTTTATAAATAAAAATGAATTTTTTTGACTTCATTTTACCAGTGTCATGAAGTACAATATGTGACGAAAAAACAATCTCAGAATGGCCTGGATAAGTCAAAGCGATTTAAAGTTATCAGCACTTAAAGTGACACTGGTCAGATTTTCAAAAAATGGCCAAGTCCTTAAGGTGAAATAGGGCTGAGTCCTTAAGGGGTTAAGTCCTTAAAGAGGGCCCATCAGCTCTCCTGACATGTCTGTTTTAGGCTGGGTTCAGACCTGAGCGTCTTTGATATGCGCGTTTACCGCGCGTTTTTGACGAGCGTTTTGTGCAATAGTAAACGCGCGTTTGACGCGCGTTTGTGTGATTGACTGCAATGTCCTATGGCCACAAACGCGCGTCAAAACGCCCCAAAGAAGCTCAAGTACTTGTTTGAGCGTAGGGCGTTTTACAGCGCGTTTTTCAGCGCTGTAAAACGCTCAAGTGAGAACCAGGGCCATAGGGAAGCATTGGTTTTCATGTGTTGAGCGTTTTACAGCGCGTTTGAACGCGCTGAAAAACGCCCTACGCTCAAACAAGTTCTTGAGCTTCTTTGGGGCGTTTTGTCGCGCGTTTGTGGCCATAGGACACTGCAGTCAATCACACAAACGCGCGTCAAACGCGCGTTTACTATTGCAAAAAACGCGCATAAAAACGCGCGACAAAAACGCGCGTTAAACGCGCATATCAAATACGCTCAGGTCTGAACCCAGCCTAAGGCTTTAGTCTTGTCTGTGCTGGAGGATCTATTAGGAGCCCCCTCACATATTCTGTCAAAAGAGCCTGAAAATAGTGCTGATGGACTCCATTAAATTTATTGGGGCCCGTCAGTTTTGTTCATTACATCATGCAGTGGTCCCAACGTTTCTGTTATTTTCATTGATTTGCTCTATATAGGAGATTCGAACAATGGAAAGACAAGCACACTCAAATAAGGCCTAAATAAATACTGCTATTCACCATGGAATGTTAATGCTGGATCTTCTTTTGTTAGACATCTGTGTTGTATCATTCCTGTATTATTCCTCCTAGAAATGTGTGATTAGATTGGCAACAGGTGGGGGTGTGTCCCTATATAGTCTGACATAGTCCAATCAGTGCCAGACTGAGTAGGGACATATATATTTAGGAGGAACTACAGAGAAATGAAACATAAAGGATGTTGCAGAATTGTTATTTCATGGGGAATGAAAGTAACTGCTAAAGCCGACATGTCAGGAGTGGTGACAGGTCCTCTTTAAACCTTTACCCTTTCTACTTTTCACTAGATCAAAATCGGACAGAGCTAAAAGGGTTTTTTATGTCAATAGGATGTGATGAAACACTACTCAGTAGGGACTTCACCTCTATAAACACTGTAGACTAGGGATGAGCGAATCGACTTTGGGTGGTACAGTTGGTACTACAGATGGTAGTTCCCGCTCCGTACAGTATTAGAATGTATTGGCTCCGATGAACCAAAGTTATTACTTCGCGAAGTTGCGCGAGACTTCGTGTAATAACTTCGGGAATACATTTTTACTTTAAAAAACTTTGGTACCGAACTTGGGTACGGTTCCTATTGGTACCTTGGATTTTTTTTTTTTATTATAGATAAATGATAGTGACATGAAATATTAAAACTGACATTACCAAAAATTCGTAAAAAATATGTTTGATATGAAAACTTGATTTAAAGAGGACCTTTCACCAGTTTTTACTTTACAAAAGCGATACCTGACACTGTAGCCCATGTTCCCTAGATGTCATATCGCTAATTATTTTCATGATATGCTCCTCCGTTGCACCGCTGTGCCCCTCCTTTTGCTTAGGCGTCCTGTATGCAAATTAATAGCATCGGAACAGGAAGGAGGAGACATCAGCTTTTCTCAGTGGGCGTCTCTTCTATCTGGCTGTGGCGCTGTCCAATCACAGCGGAACGTGTCACAGCCATTGAGAAAAAACAGCTCACCTTCTCCCTGGCTGTGACACGTTCCGCTGTGATTGGACAGCGCCACAGCCAGATAGAAGAGATGCCCACTGAGAAAAGCTGATGTCTCCTCCTCCTTGTTCCGATGCTATTAATTAGCATACAAGACGCCTAAGCAAAAACATTCATCTGACAGGTTAGATCATGTGATATTTGTATATACCAGGTTGTCACGGATGCGGCGATACCTAATATGTATACTTTTTAATTTTTTTAATGTAAGTTTTACACAATGATTTCTTTTTTGAAACAAAAAAAAATCATGTTTTAGTGTTTCCATAGTCGGAGAGCCATCATTTTTTCAATTTTTGGGCGATTACCTTGGGTAGGGTATGATTTTTGCGAGATGAGATGACGGTTTTATTGGCACTATTTTGGGGTGCGTGTGACTTTTTGTGATGTAAGGTGACAAAAAATGGTTTATTTAGCAAAGTTTTTATTTTAAATTTTTTACGGTGTTTATCTGAGGGGTTAGGTCATGTGATATTTTTATAGAGCCGGTCGATACGGATGCGGCGATACCTAATATGTATACATTTTTTTATTTATGTAAGTTTTACACAATGATATCATTTTTGAAACCAAAAAAAATCATGTTTTAGTGTCTCCATATTCTGAGAGCCAAAGTTTTTTCAGTTTTCGGGAGATTATCTTAGGCAGCGTCTAATTTTTTGCGGGATGAGATGACGGTTTGATTGGCACTATTTTGGGGTGCATATGACTTTTTTATCGCTTGCCATTACACTTTTTGTGGTGTAAGGTGACAATAAATGGTTTATTTAGCACATTTTTTTTTATTTTTTACGGTGTTCATCTGAGGGGTTAGGTCATGTGCTATTTTTATAGAGCCGGTCGATACAGACGCGGCGATACCTAATATGTATACTTTTTTTTATTTATGCAAGTTTTACACAATAACAGCTTTTTTAAAACAAAAAAAATGATGTTTTAGTGTCTCCATATTCTGAGCCATTGTTTTTTTATTTTTTGGGCAATTGGTAGGGGCTCATTTTTTGCGGGATGAGGTGACGGTTAGATTGGTACTATTTTGGTGGGCTAACACCTTTTTGATCGCTTGCTGTTGTACTTTTTGTGTAAGGTGACCAAAAAATTGTTTTTTTAGCACAGTTTTTATTTTTTATTTTTTACGGTGTTCATCTGAAGGGTTAGGTCATGTGATATGTTTATAGAGCCGGTCGATACGGACGCGTTGATACCGAATATGTCAACTTCTGTATTGGAATGCATTGGCTGTATTAGTAATACTGTGTGTATTACTCATACAGCTTCCGGCCTGTGAGATCCAGGGGGCTAGATCTCAAAGGCTCATCACTGGAAGGCAGCGCTGATGCCTAGGGAAGGCATTGCGCTGCCTTCCATGCCATCGGGTCCCCCCTACAGCCGCATGGGGACCTAATGGCACCGCCGCCCACCGGATAAGGTAAAACCGCAGGTCTGAATTGACCTGCGGTTTGCGGCGATCGCTGATGCGGGGGGGTCACATGACCGCCCCCCGGCGTTGTGACAGGATGCCCGCTGAATGATTTCAGCGGACATCCTGTTCCGATTAACCCCCGCCGTGCCGCAATGTCATTTTAAAGTTAGGACGTAACGGTACGCCCTGGGTCCATAAGGACTTGGCAAACATGGTGTACCGGTACGTCCTAAGTCCTTAAGGGGTTAATCAACTCAAGACTAAGAAATTTAAGTTTGAGTTGAAATTAAACACAAATCCCTGTTGCCACTCTTGCAAGGGGTTTTCTGGGATAGGTCATCCAGTGTCGGACTGGTGTACCTAGGGCCCACCAGTAAAATTTATTTTTGGGGCCCACCGTACGGATACATTCAAATATAATAAATAATCTAACACATTTTTTATATGAACATAGGCTGGTTGAGGTGCTATACATTGAGTATATGTATGTAGCGCAGTAAGTCTACTGTGATATGTGCCACTTGTGCAGGGGGTGGGAGACTAGGGGCCCACAGGGGTATTCGCCTGTACCCCTGTGGGCCAGTCCGAGCCTGGTCATCAATATCAGATTAGCGGGTGTCCGACACCTGGCACCCCCGCAGATCAGCTGGGTGAAGAGAAGGCCGCACTCCGTGCGAGCGCAGCCTTCCTATGTTTGTTTACCTGCACGCCATCGGCAGCGCAGCGGTGAGCAGGTGTAATTACAAGCCGTCCCGCTCACTTCAACAGGACGGCTCTTTCCTATTCAGGTGTATAACAACGAGTCTTCCTATAGAAGTGAATGGGACGGCTTGAAGGGAAGGCAGAGCTTGCATGGAGCACAGCCTTCTCTTCATACAGCTGATCGGCGGAGGTCCCGGGTGTCGGACCCTGCCAATCTGATATTGATGACCTATCCTGAGGACAGGTCATCAGTATTAAAATCCCCAAAAATCCCTTTAAGATCATTCTAGCAGTGTTGTCTCCGATTCAGTAGGTGATGTCTAACGTTTTCATTGGCAGATCACCTGTACCTGATCAATTATTACTAAATCATCATACCATAATGTCCAGACTGGGCTAGTCATTGATGTTTGCCTTCTCAGATCCTGGTGGACTAGGGGTTGATAGCAAAAATAAGCAGAAATGCTTTTCCTGATGGAGTCGGCTGTGAGAGCCACCAGGAGAGATAGAGGAGGAAGCAATAGCGGACTACTATCTCCACTGTCCTACAGCTCAATCCATGGTGTATGGTACTGCTGAGTACAGCGCTCAGCTATGGTATCTGTCAGAAGCAAATGGAGCGGTGGTCACACATGCACACTACCATCCATTCAGACAAAGGGCTCAGGGATCCCTGTTCTCATGATCACTGGAGGCCCCAGGTGATCATATATTTAACACCTATTATCCTGTGACTGGTGATAAATGTTGTTTGTAGGCCAACCCATTTAGGTCTGTCCTAGTTTTTCAATTTATGTCAACCACATCATCTGTCTACGTTTGCTTCATGCTCCGTATTCAATATTGTCAACCATCGAGTCAACACTAGCATACTATAAAAATTGTCAGTCTTCCCAGTGTTGAGGACAGGAGGCAGACCAAATAAGGTGATCTATAGCGCTGTAGCATGGGCTGCATGTACAATACTTTGTCATACAACATTTATGGAATATTTTTCTATGTAAAGTCATCTAGTATTAATCAGCAGTAAAATAGTCCTCCTCGTACCTACAGGACAGACATGACCATGCAGCTTACATGGCATTACATGCTGCTCTGAAATCTTTTAGTGTGAATTCAATGGTAATGTAGAAAGACAACTCTCCTCTTGTATCTGCTTCGATGTCAATCAGAATTTCTCAGATCCTGACACTTGTATGTGTTAGATTGTATATTAATTCATCTGATTTTCAAACATGAATTTTTTTCTTCCCCAATCATATTTACTGGAAATGTATATTTTACCTTCCTCCTGGTAAAACCCTGGCCATGCATCCTTAGGCTTAATGCACACGACCGTTGTGTGTTTTGCGGTCCACAAATCGCGGATCCGCAAAACACGGATGGCGTCCGTGTGCATTCCGCAATTTGCAGAACGGCACGGACAGCCTTTAATATAACTGCCTATTCTTGTCCGCAAAGCGCGGACAAGAATTGGACAGGTTATATTTTTTTTGCGGACCACGGAACGGAGCATCTTTTGCGGCTCGATTGAAGTGAATGGGTCCGCATCCGAGCCGCCAAAACTGCAGCTCGGATGCGGACTAAAACAACGGCCGTGTGCATGAGGCCTTACTCTTACTCCATTTACTGGTACACAACAGACGCATTTGCACTTCTGACTATACTTACACAGACATATACTACAATATACAATACTTTACAAGTAACAACATTCAGTGGGTCTTACCGTGCCTCTACCCAACTGCTAAATACTAAGACACATAAAGTGATCTTATCCAAACTCAAAGATTCGTCTTTGGGGCATATACTTCTAATGCGGTATGGGAAGTCCTCAAACAAAGGATTTAACCGGTGTGTCTACTGTACTGCCTCTAGCTGCCCCTCTGTACTTCTGTATCCAGTAATACACCCAATCCTGACATGTTATATACTATACAGCTTCAATAAAAGCTACTAAAATTAGAAACAAACTGTCTGTACGCACACTTGTTAAATCTATTAACAACAAAATGACACAAACCCTTCGGTCCTTCATCTTTCCTAACAGTAGGCTCTTTCTTTGGGTCATATATACTGCAGTCAGTTCCGGCCCATGTGGAGCTGCATATACAGGTGGCTTCATTGCTGCAAACCTGGAAAAAAATCACATTGTTTAAGACAATGATGACCAAAAAGTTCAAAAATATAACTGTAAAGTGAAAACTCGGGGCAAATTGTCATCTTTAGGTAAATGGAGCTACCATGGTCATGTCCTGTAACATACCAGGACCGTTAATCCTTCACTCTGGTCCTTCAAATGCACATTTCCAAGGTGCTATGTATACAATAGATCCTTTACACTACAGGAAATAACAAAATGGCTTCGTGTTCCTGGGCTGTACAGATGTTGCCAGTAAGGTCCCCTTCTCTGGCTTCCTGCCCTGCAGCGATTGGCTGACACTGTAACTGAGACTTACTGCCCTGCAGCGATTGGCTGACACTGTAACTCAGAGACTTACTGCCCTGCAGCGATTGGCTGACACTGTAACTCAGAGACTTACTGCCCTGCAGCGATTGGCTGACACTGTAACTCAGAGACTTACTGCCCTGCAGCGATTGGCTGACACTGTAACTCAGAGACTTACTGCCCTGCAGCGATTGGCTGACACTGTAACTCAGAGACTTACTGCCCTGCAGCGATTGGCTGACACTGTAACTCAGAGACTTACTGCCCTGCAGCGATTGGCTGACACTGTAACTCAGAGACTTACTGCCCTGCAGCGATTGGCTGACACTGTAACTCAGAGACTTACTGCCCTGCAGCGATTGGCTGACACTGTAACTCAGAGACTTCCTACTCTGCTCACGCCCTACATGCAGCCTGTACATAATGCTAGTAATATTAAGAGATCTCTACTCTACATAGTGGATCCTACACAACTTATACAAAGATAGATGCGGAAACTTACTGACTGAAAAGACTCATGTGGCCACTTTACTGCTAAATTACAGTAATGCCATGCATTAGCATCTAATGTCATAAGAAGCTGCTATATGGCCTCTGGTTTTACCTGAGCCAGCATGGAGGTGCCCCCCCCCCCCCCCCCCCCTGGGTTTTCAAGATAGTAGTGTAAATAGTCAACACCACTCATATCCTTTTCAAAGATGGCAATTTATTGAAAGCGGTCAAGGCAGGTGCAGGTAAAGAACATTAGGGTGGCACTGGATATTATGTATCTGTGCCTATACTGACTGCTTTCAGCATGTGCACAGTACAGGAGAAAAGCACCATTTTGGAAAAAGATATGGGTATCGGAAACTATTTACACCACTATTCTGGATATCGAAGGAGGCGACTCCAAGCTTCTTATACCATCACACACTAATCATTATTGTAATTTAGAAGCAAAATGGTCAATCCCTTTAAGTGGTTCTTTGAGTGTTAAGGCCCCTTTATTGTCCATTCCCTATAACTACCTGATTATCAGTGAGATTTACATGCAGCAATCAACCCTGC
The DNA here is from genome assembly GCF_905171765.1 of Bufo bufo. NCBI lineage: Eukaryota > Metazoa > Chordata > Amphibia > Anura > Bufonidae > Bufo > Bufo bufo. The sequence continues at coordinate 133,307,544 of NC_053395.1, forward strand.
TCTATGGGAACATCAACAATGTTCTTATGAATGAGGGTTTACTTGTTCATCAGATGATTCCTTTAGGCCTATTGCACACGGACGTTTTTTTTTCCCCGTTTACTGGACGTTTTTTGCGTTCCGTATACGGTCCGTATACGGAACCATTCATTTCAATGGGTCCGCAAAAAAAACGGAATGTACTCCGTATGCATTCCGTTTCCGTATTTCCGTTTTTCCGTTCCGTTTTAACATAGAACATGTCCTATTATTGCCCGCAAATCACAGTCCGTGGCTCCATTCAAGTCAATGGGTCCGCAAAAAAACGGAACACATACGGAAATGCATCCGTATGTCTTCCGTTTCCGTTCCGTTTTTTGCTGAACCATCTATTGAAAATGTTATGCCCAGCCCAATTTTATCTATGTAATTACTGTATACTGTATATGCCATACGGAAAAACGGAACGGAAAAACGGAACAGAAACGGAAACACAACGGAAACAAAAAACGGAACAACGGATCCCTGAAAAACGGATCGCAAAACACTGAAAAAGCCATACGGTCGTGTGCAATAGGCCTTACACAGAGCAATTACTGGGAATGGGTATTCCTAGGATCACGCCTTTATGATAATTGCCCAAATCATCGACCCATGTGAAGGGGCCTTTAGAAAAAAAACATTCTCTACATACGTTTGCACACAGAAAGGTGTGGAGAGTGACTCCTTCAGATATCCTTAGCGTTAATACTGTTAATGACTTTGCTGTTTGTTTTAAATACATTGAGAATAGAGATGAGCGAATCAAAGCTGACAAAGTTGAACTTGTTCAGAATTTCAGGAAAAATTCAATTCTGAACGAATAATTCTTGGTAACGAATCACAATTTTTCCTAACATGGAGGCTAGCCGGCTACAATGGTGACTAAAATGGCGGCTACACGTGTGAGGACATGGGGCAAGGAACTCTGGGAAGGCGGGATGACCCATAATGCCATGCATACAGCCAATCAGCAGCCAGCCAGCCCGGTGATGTCACAGCCCTATAAATACGGCGGCCATCTTAGAGTCTGCCATTCACTATCGTACTTTGTGGGACAGACGTGTATGCAGGCGCTAAGGAGAGTGAAGGAATAACTAATTGTTAAAAAAAAAAAAAGGAAAGAAGCGATTTACTAGTGCAGGGAAAGGATAGTGAGAGGAATTATTTCACAGGCAGGGAGAGACGTGTGCAGATGCTAGGGAGAGTTATAGTAAAATCCTCATTGTGAAAAAAAGCAATTTACAAGTGCAGGGAAACATTACTTATGGATCCAGATAGTCTCATAATACAGCTCTGTCATTCCAGCAATTAGTTATTGGGGTGCAAGTGCTATGTTGAAAAGCCTTTAGGCCCCTTTTACACGGGCAAGTTTTCCGCGTGAGGTGAACGCATTGCACCCGCACTGAATCCGAACCCATTCATTTCTATGGGGCTGTGCACATGAGCGGTGATTTTCACGCATCACTTGTGCATTGCGTAAAAATCGCAGCATGCTCTATTTGTGCGTTTTTCGCGCAATACAGGCCCCTCAGAAGTGAATGGGGCTGCGTGAAAATCGCAAGTATCCGCAAGCAAGTGCGGATGCGATTTTCACGCACGGTTGCTAGGAGATGATCGGGATGGGGACCCGATCTTTATTATTTTTCCTTATAACCTGATTATAAGGGAAAATAATAGCATTCTTAATACAGAATGCTTAGTAATGGATCGAGGGGTTAAATTTTTATTTTTTTTTTAAAGGGATTCTGTCACCTCCATATGGCTATATACATCGCTTACATTGCCCTATAGCACACCTTTACATGAATGTAATGGTACCTTTGTATTTAGACTTGCAGAAGCTGGAAAAACGAACTTTGATTGATATGCAAATGAGCATTCGCAAGTGCCCAGGGGCGGCGTTCACTGTGTTGGTGCCCAGGCTGCCCTGCCTTTTTTCATTGTTCCCCCGCCCCATCCTCTGCATATGCCCGCCCTCCTATTCCCTTGCGTCATCCGAAGGTCCGGCCGAGATCCCGCGACTGTGCACTGCCTCGCCGGGCCGGAGCATGCGCACTGCGATGCCCATTGTTGGCACGGCATCGCTTCAACTACTGCGCATGCTCCGGCGAACGGCTGGTTTTGCGCCGTTCGCTGGAGCATGCGCAGTAGTTAAAGCGATGCCGTGCCAACAATGGGCATCTCAACCGATGACGCAAGGGAATAGGAGGGCGGGCATATGCAGAGGATGGGGCGGGGGAACAATGAAAAAAGGCACCAACACAGTGAACGCCGCCCCTGGGCACTTCCGAGTGCTCATTTGCATATTAATCAAAGTTTGTTTTTCCAGCTTCTGCAAGTGTTTATTGTCATATTTCACTACAATACGAGAAAAATAGCCGCAGTTCACATTTGGTGTTGTTTCGCGCTAAAAGCGTTTATTGCCAAATTTCTAGAGAAAAAGAGAAAAATAGACTAAGTTCATATTTGCTGTTATTTGCGCTAAAAGCATTTCTTGTCGTATTTCACTACAATACGAGAAAAATAGACGCAGTTCATATTTGGTGTTGTTTGCGCTAAAAGCGTTTATTGTCATATTTCACTACAATATGAGAAAAATAGCCGCAGTTCACATTTGGTGTTGTTTGCGCTAAAAGCGTTTATTGTCAAATTTCTAGAGAAAAAGAGAAAAATTGACTAAGTTCATATTTGCTGTTATTTGCGCTAAAAGCATTTCTTGTCGTATTTCACCACAATACGAGAAAAATAGACGCAGTTCACATTTGGTGTTATTTGCGCTAAAATCGTTTATTGCCATATTTCTAGAGAAAAATAGACTAAGTTTGTATTTGCTGTTATTTTTGCTAAAAGCATTTCTTGTCGTATTTCACAAAAATACGAGAAAATGAAACGCAGTTCACATTTGGTGTTATTTTTGCTAAAAGCGTTTATTGCCATATTTCAGTAGAAAAAGAGAAAAATATACGCAGTTCACTTTTTCTGTTATTTACTCTGAAATTGTTTAGTTGCCTATTTTAGTCCAGTATGAGAAATATAAACGCAGGTCACGTTTGCTTGTATTTGTTCAGAAATAATTTAGTGGCCTATTTCAGTACAATACGAGAAATATATACTTAGTTCACGTTTGCTGTTATTTGCGCAGCAATAATTTAGTGGCCTATTTTAGTACAAAAAGAAAAATATATTTGTTGCTTTTAGGGGTGTTTTAATTTCCGTTTAATTTGTTTAGTTCAGCTACAAGTATGTCAGGCAGAGAACAGCCGGGCTATGCACAGAGGAGTGGCAGAGGCATGAATGTTTCTGGCGCAAGCAGAGGTCGCAGCAGAGTAAAGCTACTTTCACACTAGCGTTCGGAGCGGATCCGTCTGATGTTTCATCAGACGGATCCGCTCCGATAATGCAGACGTTCGCATCCGTTCAGAACGGATCCGTCTGCATTAAAACTTAGAAAATTTTCTAAGTATGAAAGTAGCCTGAGCGGATCCGTTCAGACTTTACATTGAAAGTCAATGGGGAACGGATCCGCTTGAAGATTGAGCCATTTGGTGTCATCTTCAAGCGGATCCGTCCCCATTGACTTACATTGTAAGTCTGGACGGATCCGCACGCCTCCGCACGGCCAGGCGGACACCCAAACGCTGCAAGCAGCGTTCAGGTGTCCGCTCACTGAGCGGAGCGGAGGCTGAGCGCTGGCAGGCGGATGCATTCTCAGTGGATCCACCTCCATTGAGAATGCATTGCGGCCGGGCGGCTGCGTTCAGGACCGCTCGTGAGCTCCTTCAAACGGAGCTCACGAGCGGACACCTGAACGCAGGTGTGAAAGTAGCCTAAGGCTACTTTCACACTGGCATTTTGGCTTTCTGTTTGTGAGATCCTACTCGGCAGTGTGGCAGTTTTTTTTCAAAGCGCCAGAGGAGGTGAACATGGCCATAAGTCGCATCTGTGGGTAGAAGGTGAAGCGTGGCCAACATATGCAGCATTGCCATACAGTGGCCAGGGAGAACCGTGGCTCCAATGTGGTGGTCCAGCCTGCCGCAGCAACCGCTACATCACCCAGTGGAACGCACCAAGTTTCAGCCAGTCAAGGCTCCACCACCTCAGCCGAAGGGAGCTGTCTGTCAATCCCAGCTTCTGCTGGTCCAGATGCTCTTGCTTCTACTCCTCATCAGTCATTCCGTCAGCAATCAATCACAGAAGCGATTGCCAAGAGACGACAGTATGCGTGCACGCATCCAACAGAGCAGAAGCTGAACGTGCTCCTGTCCAAGTTGCTGGTGCTTCAGTCCCTACCTTTCCAAGTGGTGGACTCTGCACCTTTCAGAGAACTGATGGCTTGTGCCGAGGTGGAGAGTCCCAAGCCGTCATTTCTTTGTCAAAAAGGCAGTACCATACCTGCACACACATGTAGAACAGAAGGTGGGCCAGTCAGGGCTGGGACAAGGCCATTTGGTGCCCAGGGCGAAGATGGCAAACTGCGCCCCCCCCCCCCCCGTTTTTAAGAAAAAAATTAGTTTGTTATTTGTATTACATTATTTTCTTACTTTTTACAGTCTGTGTGTGAGTAGCAGCTAGTGAAGGCAGGCTCCTCGTGGCTTGTTCTTCACGCGCCGACACATCTCCCTGTAGGCTGCGCGAGTCCTCCCTCTCTCACCTCACACCTCGCCTCCGGCGTGAGCCGCGTGACGTCACACGGCGCACGCCGGTGGTATCAACCAAATGAATCCTCCATGGGGGGGGGGGGGGGCGAGGAAACGCAGAGGAGGAAAGGGAGCCCGAGCCAGGAGCGCAGTCGGCACAAAATTCATAGGGGGAGAGAAGGAGCAGCGCTGACATGGCTGGTGTGGACGGTGTAGGCGGGTGCAGGAGCGCACTCAGCACAGCAAGCACAGCAAGTACAGCAAGTGGCGCTTGGCTAATGTGGTACAGTGAAGCTGTACACTGCTGGCACTTCACCTGCGCCCAGGGCCGCTGATAGAAATCATGGGGCCCCGTACAGCATACATGACGGGGCCCCCTTCAGCTCCACCCCCTGATCCCTCCTTCAGCCACACCCCTGGCCCCGCCCTTGGCCCCTCCCCAGACGCCGCCTTGAAACAACATGCAGATTTGTCTACAAGTGATATTTATGGCGCTGGGGGGTCGTCTGTGAATGGCGCTGTTATGGAGGGGATCTGTGAATGGCGCTGTTATGGAGGGGATCTGTGAATGGCACTTTTATGGAGGGGATCTGTGGATGGCACTGTTATGGAGGGGATCTGTGGATGGCACTGTTATGGAGGGGATCTGTGGATGGCACTGTTATGGAGGGGATCTGTGGATGGCACTGTTATGGAGGGGATCTGTGGATGGCACTGTTATGGAGGGGATCTGTGGATGGCACTGTTATGGAGGGGATCTGTGTATGGCACTGTTATGGAGAGGATCTGTGGATCTGGCACTGTTATGGAGGGGATCTGTGGATGGCACTGTTATGGGGGGATCTGTGGATGGCACTGTTATAGAGGGGGATCTGTGGATGACACATACCGACCTTACATTCAGCTCCTGCCTCCTCCCTCCACCCTCCAGTAACAAGTGCGGGCGGCAGCGCTCACTCACTGACGTCACGCGCCTGCGCCGCCTAGTGGGAGGAGAAGCGTGTGACGTCAGTGAGTGAGCGCCGCCCCCACACTGCCTGCTGTTACTGGAGATCGCCACTACGATATCAGCACATCAGCCTGATCCACCCCCTTTGATCTGCCGTTTCCAACTTGCGCTACCCCCGGAGCACCAGCCTGAGCGCTCGTTCGGCACAACAACACTGCAGCAGGAGGATCTCCCCGGCCTCCAACGCACCAGCCGATTACAGCGCCGCCCAGAGAGGCTTCCCCCGTGACGTCACTGACTCAGTCCCCGCCCCTTTAACCTTTAGAAGCGCGCAGCAAAAAAATTAAAATGGCTCGGGAGTCGGCAGCCCGGGCCCCCCTGCCAGCCGGGCCCGGTACAACTGGGCCAGCTGTACTGGCCTATCAGCGGCCCTGCCTGCGCCCCCCTCCTGTCCGCAAATGGTAGCGCCCAGGGCACCCGCTCCTTCGGCCCCTGCCTTGTACCGGCCCTGGGGCCAGTCCTTGAGCCTGACGGTGTCTGCCAAAGTGCACGGCAGCACCGACGTGTGGAGCTGTAACTAAGGTCAGGGACAATATATGTCCTTTACGGCCCACTGGGTGAATGTGGTTCCTGCACAGCCACACCAGCAACTTGGACAGGTCACGCCGCATCGTCCTCTAGATTGTCACGCTGTTGGTCCTGCGGCAATGTCCACCTAACAATCCCTGCGCCTCTCCCTGACTGCTGACAGTATGAGCAAGTCCTGATGGTGAACGAACTCATACGCTGGAACCTAAGCCCTGCTGACACTGAAGCAAACCTTAACTAAGGGAGCAGGGAATGAGACAGCCAGTACCTTCCACCGTGAAGGGAACAGCGTCTCCCTGAGACCTAGAAGCAACACACGCACAAAGGGGAGAACAGGACAACTTAGCTTGAGATGAGCGGGAAGTAGAGGATCAACAAACAACCAGTATAGAACAAAGGAAAATATCAACTGCAGAGTCAGCAGTAAGGCTTCTTTCACACAGACGTCATGGATTTGGATCAGATAAGATGCGGGTGCGTCGTGGGAAAATGCGCAATTTTTCTGCGCGAGTGAAAAACATTTTAATGCGTTTTGCACGCGCGTGAGAAAAATCGGCATGTTTGGTACCCAAAGCCAAACTTCTTCACAGAAGTTCGGGTTTAGGTTAGGTGTTGTGTAGATTGTATTATTTTCCCTTATAACATGGCTATAAGGGAAAATAATAGCATTCTTAATACAGAATGCTTAGTAAAATAGGGCTGGAGGGGTAAAAAAAAATTAATTTTTTTTAACTCACTTTCATCCACTTGTTCGTGCAGCCCGGCTTCTCTTCTTTCTTCAGGACCTGGGTAAAGGACCTTTGATGACATCACTGCGCTCATCACATGGTCCATCACATGATTTATCGCCATGGTGATGGATCATGTGACGGACCATGTGATGAGCGCAGTGACGTCACCACAGGTCCTTTTTCCTCCTGCACAGCAAAGAAGAAGAAGAGAAGAGAAGCCGGGCTGCGCGAACAAGTGGATGAGGTGAGTTAAATAAAATAAAAAAATTTAACTCCTCCAGCCCTATTTTACTAAGCATTCTGTATTAAGAATGCTATTATTTTCCCTAATATCCATGTTATAAGGGAAAATAATAATGATCAGGTCCCCATCCCGATCATCTCCTAGCAAGCATGCGTGAAAATCGCACTGCATCCGCACTTGCTTGCAGATGCTTGCGATTTTCACGCAGCCCCATTCACTTCTATGGGGCCTGCGTTGCGTGAAAAACACACAAAATAGAGCATGCTGCGATTTTTACGCAATGCAAAAGTGATGCGTGAAAATCACTGCTGATGTGCAAAGCCCCATATAAATGAATGGGTCTGGATTCAGTGCGGGTGCAATGCGTTTACCTCACGCATTGCACCCGCGCGGAAATCTTGCCCGTGTGAAAGAGGCCTAAGAGGCAGACTTAAATGGAGCCTCTTAAACAGCTAACGAGCAGAATCTGAGGAGAGGTGGGATCCTGCCCACAACAGCAAACAGAGGGGAAACACAGAAAGACCTGTCAGATAGACTCACATGCTGCAAGTCTATCCATCCTTCTCAGATCTCTCACAGGGCAGGCAGTGACAGTACCCCCCCCCCCCTTCTACGGGTGACCTCCGGGCACCCAGGACCGACCTTATCCGGGTGCGCCCTGTGAAAAGCCTTCAGAAGGCGACTAGCACTGACATCAGTCGCCGGAACCCACATTCTTTTTTCTGGACCGTAACCCTTCCAATGTACGAGTTACTGAAGGAAACCACGAAGAATGCGCAAGTTAATTATTCTGGAGATATGAAACTCCAGATTACAATCTACCAAGACAGGAGGGGGTGGCAAGGGAGATGGTTCAGCAGGTTCTACATAGTTTTTGAACAAAGACCAAAAACACATTATGGATCTTCCAAGCCTGCGGAAGTTCGAGACGAAACGCAACTGGATTAATAATGGCAGAGATCTTGTAAGGACCAATAAATCTTGGGCCCAACTTCCAAGAGGGTACCTTAAACTTAATGTTCTTAGTGGACAACCACACCAAATCACCCACACACAGTTCCGGACCAGTCATACGTCTCTTGTCAGCCATACGTTTATATCTTTGGCCCACTTTTTTTTTTTCTTATTGATTTGAATTTTCCACCAGATAGATGAGAATGAGGAAGAGAATCTTTCCTCTTCAGGTATGCCAGAGGAATCAGTCCCAGAAAAGGTACCAAACTGAGGGTGAAACTCATATGCACCAAAAAATAGTGACTTATCAGTAGACTCCTGTCTACGGTTATTTAAGGCAAACTCAGCCAAAGACAAAAATGAAGACCACTCTTCCTGAGACAAAACACCTCAAATAAGTTCCCAGATTCTGGTTAGTGCGTTTAGTTTGTCCCTTCGACTGAGGGTGGAAAGCTGAAGAGAAGGACAACTGAACTCCCAGACGAGTACAGAATGCCCTCCAGAACCTGGAAACAAATTGTGTCCCCCTATCAGACACCACATCAGAGGGAATGTCGTGTAATTTCTCGATGTTATTAATAAACACTTTAGCGAGGGTCTTGGCATTGAGCAAACCTGATAATGGTATAAAGTGCCCCATCTTACTGAAGCGGTCCACCACCACCAAAATCACAGTCGTCCCAGAGGAACTAGGCAAATCAGTGATGAAGTCCATGAACACCTTGTGCCGAAGCCCAGAAGGAACAAACAACCTCCCTGGAGGACAGGAATAAGGTGCGTCACCTTGAGTTTCCAAAACCTCCGCCTCAAGTTCGGGATACAGGACGGAAACCAACACCCCATCAGCCAAAATCGGAGCAGGATCCTCTGAATCTCCTCCCCCCCCAGGAAAGCTATGCGACAAAGCATCCGCCTAGACGTTTTTGACCCCAGGGCGATAAGTGACCACAAAATTAAATCTGGTAAAAAGCAATGACCATCTGGCCTGCCTTGGGTTCAGAGACTTCGTCGATTGCAGGTAAGACAGATGGTCATGATCAGTAATTACCGTAATGGGATTAATCGCTCCTTCTAACCAATGGTGCCATTCTTCAAATGCCAGGGCATTAGTCAACCCAAAGGGCATGACCAAGTTCTCAAAGTGGCCCCTTCCCTGATTCTTATCAGATTATAAGCCCCTCTTAAATCCAACTTGGAAAATACCTTGGCTCCGACAATCTGATCAAATAAATCCGGGATCAAGGGAAGGGGATAAGGATCACGGACAGTGATACGATTTAGCTCCCATAAGTCTAAACACGGTCTAAGGGTCCCATTTTTTTTAAACAAAAAAGAAGCCAGCAGCCACCGGTGACTTAGATGGTCTAATATGTCTGTTTGCCAAACTCTTGGTAATATACTCTTGCATAGCTACTCTTTTGGGTTGGAAAAGATTATACAACCGAGACTTTGGCAATTTAGCTCCGGGAAAAGGTTGACCGGACAATCATACTCTTGGTGAGGGGGTAACTCCTGATCTCCACCCTCAGAGATTACATCAGAAAAATCTGAAAGAAACGGGGGTAACATCTTAGTGGATACCACAGAAAGTGACGTGCTGAGACAGTTGTCTATACAGAAATCACTCCAATTACTGATCTGTCTTGCTTGACAATCTATGGTAGGATTATGTCTGGTCAACCATGGTAAACCTAGCACAAGAGGGGCAGGCAAACCCTTCAGTAAAAAAACAGGAAATGGACTCAACATGGGAATCACCCACTCTCAAATGAATATCATGCACCATATGAGTCAGACACTTTGGCGAGAGAGGGGTAGAATCAATAGCAAACACAGATATCACCTTGTTAAATGTGCTTGTTTTAAAACCATGACTCTGAACGAACCGATAGTCCACAAGGTTTATCCCTGCCACACTGTCAACAAATATTTCCAATTCAATATTTTCGGAGTCTAGCGCCACCACGGCAGGCAGGAGAAATCGGATACTACCGGTAAAAGACAAAAATACCTTCTCTGACTCCCCATCCACACTGCAAAGAGTAAGAGAACTAGATCTATTAGTTACAATCTTTTTTTTTTTTTCCTTTTTCACCTAGAGGTTTAATATAAGGACATACGTTAATAAAATGTCATTCTTTACCACAGAAGAAATAAAGTCTTCTCAGAACCCTGAAGTTCCTATTACCAGGGCATGAAGAGACCTGTCCCAATTACATAGGCTGATCACCAGACACAAGGTCGAGTGTCTCTGTACCCTGCGGGACAGAAGAGGCTGTTTCCCCATATGGTAGTGCATCCCAAGTGAGGGGAACCTTGAACCTCTCTCTCAAGCGTCTATCAATCCGTACGACCAGGGACATAGCCGCCTCCAAAGAATAAGGGTTTTTTCGAAGAAGGCCAGGGCATCTTTTAGTCTCTCAGACAGCCCTTGACATAATTAACTACGGAGTGCTGGGTCATTCCACTCTGAATCAGTCGCCCATCTCCTAAATTCAGAGCAATATGACTCTGCTGAATGTTCTCCATGACTTAAACTACGCAGCTTAGATTCGGCTAGAGAAACCCGGTCTGGGTCATCAAAAATAAGGCCCAGGGCCCTGAAAAATTCATCCACTAATCGGAGGGATTGGGAACCGATCGGTAGAGAAAAGGTCCAGGATTGAGCATCACCTTTCAGCAGAGATATAATAATCCCCACTTTTAGATTTTCGTCCCCAGAGAAGAGCAGACGCAGTCGAAAATACAGTTTACATGATTCTCTGAACCGAACAAAATTATCACTCCACACAGAAAACCTAGCTGGGAGGGCGACTTTAGGTTCAAGGCTGCCCTGGTTCCCACTGACGGAACCAGTCGCCTGAGAATTCTGAAACTGTGCAACTGAATTATGGAGGTCAGCTACCTCCAAAGATAATCCTTGCATGCGATCCACCAGTGCATTAACAGTATCCATATCTGCACAAAGCAAGGAAAATAATGATGGTAGGGGCAGTTGATAATGTCATGGCAAGTGGGGATAAGAGGAACACCAAGTAAACAAACAGCAACAGGTAACCAGAACAGGCCCCAAAGCTAGGGAGGAGGGAATGGTAACCTCCTAACAATACCTGAGTCTCTCCCTGACTGCTGACAGTATGAGCAAGTCCTGATGGTGAACAAACTCATACGCTGGAACCTAAGGCCTGCTGACACTGAAGCAAACCCTAACTTAGGGAGCGGGGAATGAGACGGCCAGTACCTTCCACCAAGAAGGGACCAGCGTCTCCCTGAGACCTAGAAGCAACACATGCACAAAGGGGAGAACAGAAGGAATTAGCTTGAGACGAGCGGGAAGTAGAGGATCCACAAACAACCAGTATAGAACTCCAGAAGGAAAAAAAATCGAATATTCGCAATTACGAATATATTTTGCGATATTCTGAATATTTGCGAATTCTCGAAGTGCCGATATTCGCGATTAAAATTCGCAATTCGAATATTCGTGATCAACACTACCTGCCACCCCACATTGAAGATCCACTGGACTACTGGGTAGCCAAACTGGATTTGTGGCTGCAACTAGCAGAGTTTGCCCTGGAAAAGCTGTCCTGCACGGCCAGTAGTGTGGCATCAGAGCGGGTGTTTAGTGTGGCAGGGGCCATAGTTATCCCAAGGAGAACTCGCCTCTCCACCCAAAATGTGGAGAGACTGACCTTTGTCAAGATGAATCAGCCAGGATTTCCAACCACCAATTTCTGATGCATCAGACTAGATCATCCATAGTGTCACACCAACACTTTGATACAAGATACAGAGTTTTCTTCTGACTACCTGCCTCAGCTACTACTTTGATGCTGCAACCCGCCTGATGCTACACATCTGATGCCAAGAGCTTCTTATTTCACCCACCTTCTTTAGCGGGTGCTGGTATTGCCACCCACCTCCCGACTCTATTACCGGGTCACTTTCAGGTCTCCTGATGCAGCTGCTGCTGCCATCTCCACACTATGTCACCTTGCCACTCTGTGGTCTCATGCTGCTGCTGTTGCTGTTACTGCCATCTCCAAACTATGTCACCTTGCCACTCTGTGGTCTCCTCCTGCTGCTGCCATCTCCACACTATGTCACCTTCCCTCTCTGTGGTCTCCTCATGCTGCTGTCACCATCTCCACACTATGTCACCTTGCTACTCTGTGGGATCCTGCTGTTGCCATCTCCACACTATGTCACTTTTCCACTCTATGGTATCCTCCTGATGCTGCTGCTGCTACTGCCATCTCCACACTATGTCACCTTGCCACTCTGTGGGATCCTGCTGCTGCCGTCATCACCACACCATGTCACCTTGCCACTCTGTGGTCTCCTCCTGCTGCCGCCATCTCCACACTATGTCACCTTGCCAATCAATGGTCTCCTCCTGCTGCTGCCATCTCCACACTATGTCACCTTGCCACTCGCTGACAGACTGTCATTGTGCCACTCAGTGGCCTCCTCATACTGCTTCCACCTCCAGACCCTGTCATTGGGCCACTCTGTGGTCTCCTCATGCTGCTTCCACATCACCACTATGTCATAGGTCCACTCTGTAAACTTTTCATGCTGTTCCCACCCTCCCCACTTCATGAATGGTCCACTATTTTGGCTTTTGGCCTGGCTGACATCATAATTTATTTGACCTTTCTTATGCTCTGTCAGAAGGAAGGAAAAATTAGACGCACAACAGATCCTGTTTGTGTAGCAGCTGTAAGGCCTATATGGTCCCATCAGAATTGGCTTATGATTTGGTAGCCAAAAGCAGGAGTGGGTAAAAAAACACAGAAGACATGCAAATATTCCATTCACGTGTCATCTCTGTTTTAGATCCACTCCTGTTTTTTTTTGGCATTAGCAATACCGATGGATTATTGAGCAAATACTGACCGAGTGAAGGCGTATGTTCCACAAACAGGATCAGTTTTTTGTGGGTTATTGTTCTGATGGATCAGAGGAAGGGCAAATTAATCAGTGATGTGAACACAAACTTACTGCTGATGGCTTGTGCCGAGCTGAGGTGGAGTGTCCCAAGCCATCATTTCTTTGCGAAAAAGGCAGTACCAGCTCTGCACACATATGTAGAAAAGAAGGTAGGCCAGTCCTTGAGGCCTGTCTGTGTCTGCCAAAATGCATGGCAACGCCGACGTGTGGAGCTGTAACTACAGTCAAGTACAATATATGTCCTTTACAGCCCACTGGGTAAATGTGGTTCCTGCCCAGCCACACCAGCAACTTGGCCAGGTGACGCTGCTTCCGCCTCCACGTTCTCACGCCGTTGGTCCTGCGACAATGTTTGCCTCTGCCTCCTCATCCTCCACCGTGTCCTCAGCCTCCACTGCAGGGACAATTCACAGTGCTCCTCCAGCAAACCACATGTGCAGGGCATGGCGGTGTCACACTGTTCTGCACCTAGTTTGCCTGGACTAACAGAGTCACACAGGGGAGGAACTGCTCTGCATCCTTCATCAAGAAATTGAATCCTGGCTTTCTCTGCGACAACTCCAAATCGGAACCATGGTGACCGACAACGGGAAGAACATGGTGTCGGCACTGCGTCAAGGAGGGATGAGCCATGCGCCCTGCATGGCGCACATGTTCAATCTGGTTGTAAAGCGGTATGTGAAGTCTTCACCCATCTGCAAGTCATTCTGAAAATGGCCAGGAAACTTTGCATCCACTTCAGCCACTCGTACACCCCAAAACACACCCTCCTTGAGCTTCAGTGGCAGAACGGTGTCCGCCAACATAGGCTGATATGCAATGTTTCCACCCACACTATTAAAATATAAATGTATTTATCCTGTATAGTAAACGCCACAACAGAAAAAAAATCTAAATGTCCGATTCACTACTTTTTCATTGCCTTACCTCCCCACGCCCCCAAAAAAATTATAAACAGTCATCAAAAATTCATACACGCTCCAAAATGGTGTCTATAAAAACTACAGATTCTTCCTAAGCTGTGTCCTCACTCAGCTTGGTAGACACAACCCTAAAAAATGTATGGGGGTCAGAATATAGCGATGAAAAGAAAAAAAAAATATTATTAATTAATTATTATAATTTTGGTTTTTATGTAATTGTACTGACCTGTAGAATAAAGGTAACAGGTCAGTTTTACCACATGCCTAAAAATGCCCTAAAAACGAAACCCATAAAACTATAGTGGAATTGCAGAATTTGTTTTCAATTCTGCAGTTTTAGAATTTAGAATTTTTTCCCAGCTTTCCACTATTTGTATGCCATTATAAAGTACAACTTGTCCCACAAAAAAGCAAGCCTCATGTGAATATGTGAATGAAAAAAATCAAATTGATATGACTCAATGAAATCATATCAGTGAAAAACAAAAACGGAACATCACAAGCGGCTGAAAGGGTTAATAATAATAAATAATAATGATGTCCCTACTGTACATAATTCAAAGCAACACTTGAAATCAAAGATAATTTATTAATTCTGACTGTTCATGTTTTCGCTCTGTTAGATATCTACTATAATAAATTCAAATTCAGAATTGAATACAATGCGGCAAACTTACTTATGTTCGTAGATCTTGCAAAAAGTGGTGAAATTTGATACATTTCTTGTGCATAATGTAGCATCACGTTTTAGATCTAATTATGTAACAAAAAGAATAATACAATGTACAGAGCTTGCCTGTTTCAATTTTTTGACAAAACAAGTGAAAGAGGCTTAGCAAAAATCGGTGTGGCTTATGATGCCACTACCTGCGCCAAGTTTGGTTCAAAATTCTGGCACAAAATTTTGGAAGAAAGTAAGAGAAATAATATATGCTGTAAAATTTGCTAAAAATGTCTAACAACCAAATTTATCATACAACATGAGTGACTCACTTTTGTTAAGTTTAAGCTGTCTAACTAAATATTAGGAATAATAAATCTCTTCCACTGAATTGGTTCCATAGAGGGACTAAAATGCCTCATGACTTATTCTACCAGTAAGCGAGGGAAAAAATAATCATTTTTATTAACAATCTTTACCATTACATTGGTCTTACCCCATGGCCAGAGCAGACTTTTCCATTAGAACCCATTGGACAACTGCTAATGTT